>NC_041744.1:34269754-34572170 GCF_004115215.2 Ornithorhynchus anatinus | reverse complement strand
CAGAGTGCTTAGTACAGTGGTCTGCACATAGCACTCGATAAATTACTTATCTGTTTCCCTGCTGGTAACTTCGGGAAAATTATTTAGCCTTCCTATGCCTCATCTGTAAAAAGAATGCAATAATATTGCCTTTCTCTACCTCACAGGAAGGTTTTGAGGACAAAAACAAGTTTAGTAACTTGGGAATAAAATCAAGGTATTACATATGTTTTCTCTGAACTTTTCTTAGGGTGGACCTAGGTGGTTCCCTATTGTGAAATAAAAGCCCTCACTTATCTCCACTAGTTTATTCTGTGCCAAAACATTTGCCTTTAAATAGTCAGGGATAAATCATGTCAGTCATGCAATATTAGTTACGGGTGGTGGAATTATGGGTAGAAGAAAATCAGGAAGTTGAAGTTCTTAGCCATTTGCAGAACTTTAGTCTGAAGATGGCAACAGCAGAAGGAGAGTTTCCTTAAATAGAGCAGTGTTTTTTTTTCTGCATGGAGAAGAAAGTGGAAAACCGATTCCAAAACCTCAAGTAGTTGATGTTCTTGCTAACTCAGTGACAGCCTAATATTGGACTGGTTTTACCAACATTTCAGTCCTCTTCTGCTCAGCTCCTCTTGCACATGCGGAGAGGAAAGTACAGTGACTCAGGAAACAGACTTACTGAAGGAAAAGAGGCGATGTGCTGCAGTGTGTATGTTGGTGAGAGGGGTGGCATTCTGCGCCTTGCCTCCATATGGTTTACCCAAATGATGATCCGCGGCCAAATTCCAATTCTTCGTTTTGTTGAACTCTGCAGAGTGCTGGAAAATGTCTTAGATTTATTAAGAGACTGAACTTCAAATCGATTCTTTAAAATGTTATCCAAATAAAGTAAAAAGGGGAGGCACAATGAAGTGGGCAGTATGACTATTTGTACTGCTGTGCAATCCTCGCACACAGCGTGTGTGGTGTGTACACACGACTAAAGACATTTGCCAGGACTGGATATCTCCTTTATTATCCAATGGAAAGCACATTTTAAGATAAATTAATATCACTTTTATTTACTTTCATTTTCTTAGAGAAATATTATGAATGTGATTCAGGCACAAGTGAAGGATTACCGTATAATCTCACCAAATGTTTATGCGCACATTGATTGTGGCTATATATGGTTCTTTCAAGTGGAAAAAAAGAAGTTGGGGGTTCCGTGTTATAGAGAAGCAGCGTGGCTCAGTGGAAAGAGCACGGGCTTGGCAGTCAGAGGTCATGAGTTCGAATCCCACCTCTACCACTTGTCAGCTGTGTGACTGTGGGCAAGTCACTTAACTTCTCTGTGCCTCAGTTACCTCATCTGTAAAATGGGGATTAACTGTGAGCCTCACATGGGACAACCTGATTAGCCTCTATTTACCCCAGCGCTTAGAACAGTGCTCTGCACATAGTAAGCGCTTAACAAATACCAATATTATTAGAGAAGCAGCGTGGCTCAGTGGAAAGAGCATGGGCTCTGGAGTCAGAGGTCATGGGTTCGAATCCCGGCTTGGCCACTTGCCAGCTGTGTGACTTTGGGCAAGTCACTTAACTTCTCGGTGCCTCAGTTACCTCATCTGTAAAATGGGGATTAAGACTGTGAGCCCCACGTGGGACAACCCGATTCCCCTGTGTCTACCCCAGCGCTTAGAACAGTGCTCGGCACATAGTAAGCGCTTAACAAATACCAACATTATAAGGAGATCTTGTTGACAATTCAGAGATGGCTATCTCGGGGGGGGGGGGGAATCGAGAAATCCAGTCTCTACTCTCCATTGCTCTACATGAGCCTTCACCCAAAACTCTTTTCTCTTTTCAAGCGGTTGTGTGAATGGCCGTAAAGATTTACTGAACCGGTAGTGTTGTTTTTTGGGTTTTTGTTTTTTAAATGGTATTTGTTAAGTGCTTACTACGTTCTGACACAGCCCTGGGGTAGATCCAAGAAATTGGACATAGTCCCTGTACCACGTGGGGCTCACAGTCTTAATCCACATTTTACAGATGATATGACTGAGGCACTGAGAAGTTTAGTGATTTGCCCTAGGTCACCCAGCGGACATGTGGCAGAGCCAGGATGAGAACTCAAATAATCCTTCAGATTCCCCGGCCCGTGCTCTATGTAATAGGCCACACTGTTCCCCTGGTTTCAGTCAGATCCAAGCCTCCGAGACGCTGTGCATATTTTGGGAGCCCACATGGTACTTGGGCTTGTCACTGCTTGAAGACCTCTAATCTGTCGTCATTTAGAACTAAGGTTGTTGTGGGCAGGGAATGTGCCTGTTTATTGTTATATTGTACTCTCCCAAGTGCTTAGTACAGTGTTCTGCACGAAATAAGCGCTCGACAAATACGATTAAATGAACTGAATGAACTACACCTGGATAGAAAACAAGATTACCATTTGGGACCCAGCTGAGACCTCAAAATGTCTTATCATTTACACCATGAGTCTAATTCTTATAAGCGGGGAAAATGTACCTCTCTGGAGCTCAGAAGTAATATTACGAAGAGCTGTGCTGTTTAAGTGCTTGTTATGTATTAGGCACTGTTCTAAGCACAAGAGAATCAGATCAGACTCAGTCTCTATCCCACACAGAGCTCAGAATCTAAGGAGGGAGAGCAGGTGTTGAATCCCCATTTTGCAGATCTGGAAAATGAGCACAGAGAAGTTAAGTGACTTGACCCAAAGTCACACAGCAGGCACATAACAGAACCAAGATCGGAATGCAGTAACTCTGACTTCCAGGCCTGTGTCTTTTCTCTAGGCCACGCTGCTCCTCAGTTATTGGTAGCACATTCATTATTAGCAAGATTATGCATCTATTTAGCCTCCAAAATGCTCTCGGCATGATTCACGAGTTGCCATTGTCTAGGACTGAATAGGAATTTGATGGACTGGTTGTACAATACAGTGGAGGTAATCTTCTGTTCTGAATAGTCTATCTGAGGTCAGAATAACCCAGGACACCCATCATTCTTGACAAATCCTCTGCACCCAAAGAAACCAAATCAACACCCTTAAAGAAACCCGTGATGGATCCTTCAGCAGTCCTACAAGTTCTTGGGACGTAGCGAGTGTTAGTTCTCAAGAGATACGCCTTATTCATATCCCATGTTTGAAAGGTAACTCCCATCCCTCTCTTCCAGCCTGGTTTTGTTACAAGGGAAGCGTGGTACTTAGAGGAAAAAGAACTTTCCACTGAGAAGGAATCATTAAGTTTATTTTATACTACTGCCTGATTTCCCCATTGCACACTTTCTTTATTTCTGTTACCCAGAGAAAGCTCCCGGCATGGCAAAGCGATTTGTGCCAAGACCAATTTAACCAGCTATATCTGAAATGAGTGGATTGGGATTCAATTCCTTTCCCAGTGTGATGATTCCCACCTCTGCGACTTCTCGAAGAGTTCACACACAGATTGGGAATGGAGAAGATTGAGAGTTAGAACTGAACAATTTCGTATCCATTTGCCTTGCCTGAATCCTGGGGACTTCCACCCAACGAACTGAAAAAACGTGGGCTCATGCAATCCGAATGTCAGACAGCAAGCTATTGATGCCAGTGCACTGGCTTTGTTTTGTTTTGTTGTCTGTCTCCACCCTTCTAGACTGTGAGCCCTTGGGTAGATCTGTCTCCATTTATTGCCAAACTGTACTTTCCAAGTGTTTAGTACAGTGCTCTAAACACAGTAAGCTCTGAATAAATACCATTGAATGAATGAATGAACAACACTGTCAGGTCCCCAGATCCCCCAGTGGGAAGTCTTTTCCAAGGAATTAGAATAATATTCAGTCAAATCATTAAAGTCCAAAACAGAAGAGTGAATAAAAATTCAAATCCTGGATTCAAATCCATTCTTGAAATATGATCATAATGATGGTACTTGTTAAGCACTTATTATGGGCCAAGCACTGTTCTAGGGTTATGGTAGATACAAGTTAATCAGGTTGGACGAAGTCCCTGCCCCACATGGGGCTCACACTCTTAATCCCCATTTTACAGATGAAGTAACTGAGGCACTGACAGCGGAGAAGCGGCACAGCCAGGATTAGAACCCAGGTCTTCTGACTCTCAAGCCTATGATCTATCCACTAAGCCACGATATGGGCAACTAGTTGTTGGGACTTAGTGTTGTGGATTTCAAGGTGAATCGATTAGGCATGAAAATGGGCAGAGGCATGAAATCTAAACCCGGGAACAAGTTGTACTCTGTTGTTCAATTCTATTTTAAAAAAAAAGCTGGGGGGAAATAAGAGGAAAAGCAATAATTTTTATCAGACATGGGGGGACACTGACAATGTTTTTCCCTCTTCATGCGAGTGTGAGCACTGTTGATTATAGGGGTATTGACATAGCTTGCAAAAACAGGTCTTGGCAAGTGGAATGTGCCCTTTGACCTTCAGCTTTCCCTTCACCCCTACTGGGAACTACAAGCCCTGCTTTGCAACCCAAAAATGTGTCTTTTTGGAGTCAAGTTGAATACTGAGCATGAGGTAGGCTGATGCAGGAGGCATAAACTTAGTTACCCTCAAACTGCACGCAGAGCTTTCTTCAGCAAAATTTCCCCACAACAAAAGGATTTGATTTTTCTTTTATTCTCGGGGCTTGGTTTCTGTTTCGTTCTCTACCCTAAGAACCCAGTCACCATAGCAACAAAAGCACTGAAAATTCCCTGCCCTTTCGGTACTTTAACAATTAGAAACAAGTGAAAATCCAAAAACAACGGAATAAGAATGGGTTTCAAATGGAAGGAAAGATAAGGAAAGGGAAAGGAATGAATTACAAACGGACCAAGCTTTGGACTCCTCAAACCCAGCCGATTAGAGGTTGGGCTGATTTTGGCATCTTGGGTTGGCTTTGGCATCATTTGGTGTCCCAGGAGACACACTTAAGGAAGCTTGAACTTTTCAAAGTTTCCTAATAAGTTCAACAGTTACTAAAACCTCTGATACCTTGCATAGATAGTAATATTCATCTTACTAAGGGGAGAGTCTAGAGTGGAGCCTGGGCCTGGGAGTTCTAATCCTGGCTTCACCCCTTGTCTGCTGTGTGACCTTGAGCACGTCATTGCACTTCTCTGTGCATCCGTGTCATTGCACTCTGAGGTCCATGTGGTGATTATCTTGTTCCTCCCCCAACTCTTTGTACAATGCTTGGCATATAGTAAACACTTAACAAATATCACTATTATCACTACTGCTAAAACTAATAACAATAACCCACTCTGAAATATATGGTACCTTCTGTCAGTTGCTCATAATTCTAGAGAAAATAAACTAGTAGTAAATCCTTCGGGGGCTCCAGATTTTCATGGTTGGTTTCAACACAGAATTGAAGTGCTGGAGGATGGAAGGCTAGAGGTGAAAATAATCCAAACACTTTTCCCGTTATATGTGATGCCCTTTGTGACAACTGTGCTAGGGCGACACTGTGAAGAACTTACTTCAGAGTTGATAAAGTTCATATAGTACTCATACCAGACCAAGTATGGGAATCGGAGGCAACATACTGTAAGAGTAAAGTTATCAAACACTGGAGTTTCTCGGGATAATATTAAGAAGCACTGAGGTAGATACAATTCAATCATATCAGTCACTCATATTTATTGAGTGCTTACTGTGTGCAGAGCATGTGCTAAGAGCTTAAGAATATAATACAACAGAGTTAGTCGACACATTCCCCACCCACGACGAGCTTAAATTTGTAAGCACTTAATATGTGTCATTTCTGTGTTTTTTACAAAGAAAGCTCTATGGATATACACACCAGAATGACTCAAAAGATAGGACCTTCTGGAGAAAATATGTCCATAGGGTCGCTATGAATTGGAAAGAAGACAGAGAGGGAGCAAAAATTAGATAGAGGGAAAGAGAGATGGGGAAAAGGAAACATGTTTTGTGAATGCATCCGGCTGTTCCAGCATCCCTCCTACCTGATATATTCTTCCAGTTTGCCTTGCCCTTCTACTTTTTTCCTTCACTGTCTTTTCCGCGGTTCGAAAAATGTCCGAAACCCCTGAGATTCCAAACTTGGCCCTCTTTTTGTCTCTTTCTGAACTTGGTCACTGAGCTGTGTTTCTCAGGGGGTCACATTGGTTCAGAATATCTGCTTCCCACTTCCGACCTCTGCTTCGCTAACCATCCTAAATTTCTGAACTGTCCATTCCCTGTGGGTGGCATTATCACATCCAAGTTTCCAAAACAAGCCTCCCTCCAAACCTCTTTCCTTTCTGCCTACTGGATTGGACAGGAAACATTCAAAAGTCTCTGTGGGACTTTCAAAGTTTCCATGGGGCAGCCTGCTTGGTTGATACCAGACTCCTATAACTGTGTGAGTCTCCCAAGTGACCCCAGGCTGCAGGACAATCCAGCTGTGAGAAAACAAAACCTTGGCTTTAGGTTTCAGCAACAGTCCAGTAACTTTCACAAGTACAAAAATATGCCTCCCATCCAACAAAAACCAACACATAGGAAGCCTGACTCAATTCATGCCTCATGATATTCCAGTCCAACATATTCTAACCAGGTCTTGTAGTTTTAAGTCTTGATAAGCTCCAAAATGGGAAAAGATCAGGCTATTTTACCTACCACCTTAGTTGGGATGAATATTGCATCTATCTAGACAAGCTTATTGATTGTGGACTTTCAGTCTGCCAACATAGGAGGAGAAAAGAGCAGTGAGAGGTGAGAAGGATAAGGAGAGAGGGGAGAAGACTAGAGAGAAAGCGAGAGAAATGAGATGAGAAGGAGAGGGAGACAGAGAGGAAGGAAGAGGTAAAACAGAAAGAAAGGGGAAGGAATGGGGTGATAAAAGGTGGAAGCCAGAGAGAAAAGGGGAGAGAGGAGCATAGGGAGATAGGAAAAGTGGTCATCTGTAGGATGAGAAAGAGGAGGGAATCCCACTGAATGTTAAAAGTTCCACCCAGCAAGGTGGGGCAGGCATTTCTGAATTGGCTGAACCTATTGCAAGGACACTCGCATGTACTCTCCCATGCACTTAGAAATTGTTTCGCACACAGTAAGTGCTCAGTAAATACTATTGGATGAATGAATGAATTCCTGGAGATGTATCAACCACCACACATCTTAAGCTTCTCGCAAGCAGACGTCAGAGCATCGTGTTTAGAGGGGCTGAAAGGGAGAACGCACAGAACCACAATGAAGCAGCATGGTCAAGTGGAAAAACCATAGGCCTGGGAGTTGAAGGACACGGTTTCTCATCCTGGTTCTGCCACGTCCCTACTGGGTTACCTTGGGCAAATCCCTTCACTTCTCTGCACTTCAGTTTCCTCTTCTGTAAAATGGGATTCAGTAGCCATTTTCCCTCCTACTTAAGCTGTGAGCTCCATGTGGGACCTGATTATCATATCTATACTCCCCAGTGTTTAGTACAATGCTTGTCATGTAGTAAGCACTTAACAAATACCTTCGTTATTAGTATTAGAAATGGGGAGATCCACCTCAGGGGAGGGAATGCCCGAGTTGTCTCTAGTTCCATTGCCAAATCACAGCCGAACACTCCTGCACCCGGGGCAAGAGGTATCGGAGCCAAGTTTAACATAAACTTTGACTGTGTAATTCAGCAACTGTCAGGAAATCAAACACTCAAAATCGGGACAATAGCAATCTGCAAGAGTGATAGAACAGGCATGAAAGGGGTGGGTATGTGGGAAGGGATGAGGGACAGAAATAAAAATAAACAGCTGTGATTAGTGAAAGAATTCAAACACAAACTAATTCATTCTCCAGAATGAAAAAAAATGCAACAACCTGGAGATGCATTAAAAAAAAAAGTTTTCAGAGCTCCTGCTCTATGACAGGGAAAATACCTCCTTTTTTCCATTTCTATGCAGGTGGCATTTAAACAGAAATAAGTGATGATAAATTTGCTTTTATGTTGTGCTATGGATTATCCCTCCACAGTAAAATGACTTCTGTTTAGTCATAAAAGCTTATCCCCCCCAGGTTCATTTTGTAGGTCTCCTTTCAGGGATCCTTTCCTGGCACATGCACCAGCTGAATGAAAATAAATCCACTCTGGGAGTTCAATGGTTAATACAGCCTAGAAAAGCAAGGACTTCTAAAGTCCTCCAGCCTAGCTGCTTGCTGTTCCTTTGGGATAAGACAAAATAATTAATGGGGGGAAAATCTAACATGTAACCGATAGTGTATTTTAAAAGCCTGCTGGTGAGCTTTGCAATATGCCCGTTGTCCATTAAAGCTGAGCAATCATTCCAGTGGATTATTATTAATAAATCCTTACATTTACATAGTGCCTTTTATCCAGAATAATCTCAAGACACTTTGCAGATGGCATAAACAGGATATTGCACTTAACCCAACCCTGAAATGCATCCAACCCCCAAGTAGAGCAAAGAGATCCTCCTCTCTACCAGTAAGACTGCAGAGAAGGGAGGAATAACTTATCCGTTTGAACCATGAGGGGAATTTCGGTGGACCAAATGTAATTATCTGAATTGGAGTTTGGCCAGGACACCGGGGTGAAGATCTCTCTCTACACTGAAAATGGTATTCATTTGTTTGGCTAATAGGGGCATAATTAAATATTGGCTATTTATGGGCCATTTTCATTAATTACCAGCAAAATTGCTTTATCACTGCTAAGGGAGGGGAGACAGGTTCGGGGGAAGGACAGCTCTGTGTTCAAGACCGCTATGACTCTCGGTTAAAAGAGTTGCCAGCTAACTTACCAATTCCTTTCTCGTGACAAATACACCCGGCTCCTATTTGTTAGAATTATTTTCTAGGGGTATTTGTTAAGTGTTTACTATGTGCCGTGAATTGTACTAAACCTTGGGGTAAATACAAGATAATCAGGATGGACACAATCTCTGTTGTGCATAGGGCTCTTGGTCTTAATCCCCATTTTATAGATGAGGTAACTGAAGTAGAGAGAAGTGAAGCGACTTATCTACCCCAGGTCACACAAATGGCAAGCAGAGCTAGGATTAATACTCTTGTTCTCTGAACCTCCAGGCCCATGCACTTTCCACTAGGCCATGGTGCTTTTCAGATATTTGTTACTGGACCACTGAGCTGGGGATATAGGGAAAAAGTTCAGGTGAAGAATTGAATTTTCTTTTCCATTCAACTGTTTCACATTTTGTGCTCAGGGGGAAAAAAGCAAGGGGGAAAAAAAAAGGATCATGGCCATGATAAGTGAAATGTTTGCCCAGAAAGAAATTTGTTTTCCCAGCCAAGATGCCACCGTAGCTGCATTGCCAGGAATTGACAAGCACTTTGTGCTTTTACTGACTGAAAACATCGTCCTTGATTATTGTCAGCCAATGGGTCTCAATGCCCTCAGATGGACGATCATATGGGAGATGAGAGGTGCTAAGAGTTGTTGTGGCTGCTTGCTATCCTTGGGTTTCCTTTCCATTCTAGCTAAAGTTGAGTAGAA
Organism: Ornithorhynchus anatinus; assembly: GCF_004115215.2. NCBI lineage: Eukaryota > Metazoa > Chordata > Mammalia > Monotremata > Ornithorhynchidae > Ornithorhynchus > Ornithorhynchus anatinus. Next base: position 34,562,740 of record NC_041744.1, on the reverse strand, counting down.
TTTTGGGTAAAAGTACCAGGGTCCCATTAACTCTTGAATCTTTTTATTTACATAGGTGCTAAATCTAGCTTCCAGCTAATGGGCGAGAAAGCACTGTTTACATTCCCGGAGGTTTTTTGTTTGTTTGAAATTTTATCTCTTATGTGCTTACCATGGGCTAGGCACTGAGAAGCAGAGTGGCCTAGTGGATAGAGCATGGGCCTGGAAGTCAGAAGGACCTGGGTTTAAACCCAGTTCTGCCATTTGTCTGCTGTGTGACCTTGAGCAACTCACTTCACTTCTCTGCGCCTCAGTTACCTCATCTCTAAAGTGGGGATTGGGACTGTGAGCCCATTGTAGGACAGGAACTGCATCCAGTGCAATTACCTTGTTTCTACCCCAGTGCTAGCCTGGGACATACTACAATTATCATTATTATTATTATTTCTTAGCACTGGGGCAGATACAAGTTACTCAGGTTGGTTATAGTCCACTTCCCAAGTGGGGCTCACACTCTCAATCCCCATTTTACAGATGAGGTGATTAAGGCAAAGCCAAGTGAAGTGACTTGCCCGAGGTCACACTGTGAGCCAGTGGCAGAGCAGGGATTAGAACCCAGGTCCTTCTGACTTCCAGGCCCATACTGTGTCCACTAGGCCATGCTGCATTTTGCTTTGGGAGCCCAAGCCCATGCCCTTTCAGCCTCAACAAAAACCTCAGAGCTTCGCAGGCATAAAATGAGACTAGTTTCCAAAACGGGAGATCAGCCAGAACTCTGATCGTTCTCAGGGGCTCAGAAATGTGGGGCTTAATGGTCTCCCATCACGGGCTCTGCCCTACTTAACCAAGCTTGCTTGAATGGAGAATACAGCAGCTGCAAAGGACAGGAGATGGAAACCCAGGGCACTTGGAGAACCACTCAGGCACAGGAAAAGCTCATCCTTCTGAGTAGAATGGGACAGTTCCTGACTGGCCTGGATTCCTGGAATCAATCATATTTATCGTGTGCTTATTATGTGCAGAGCACTGTACTAAATGCTTGGAAGAGTATAATATAACAGGCGAAACATGGTGGAGAAAGAGCAAGGAGCCCTTTAACTGGGAGGGAGCTGGTGAGTAAACAGTTCAGGCTTGTCCCACTAGAATATGAATTCCTTGAGAGCTGGGATCATGTCTACCAACTGCATTATACACTCCCAAGCTCTTAGTACAGTGTTCTGCACAAAGTAAGTGCTCAATAAATACCAGTGATTGACTGATTGATCGACTGGAAACCCTGGGGGAATTGGTTTAGCTCTGGTCATGAGGGTTCTTCAATTTTGAGCTCTGGCTGGGAGCTGAAATATAGTTTGGGGGAGTCCAAAGGCATCAATGTCACTTGCATGTTCTCTAGACCCTTAGGAACTAACACATAATTCCCTTTTTTTATTGCTCTTCTGAAAGTCCTCTAGACTGGAAGCTCCTGGTAGGCAGGGAATGTGTCTATCATCTCTGTTGCATTGAACTCTCTTAAGCTTAGTACAGTACTCTGAGCCCAGTGTTACGTGCTCATTAAATACAGAGGCAGTGGGGTCAGTTTAAAATCGGGGTTTAAAGGATTAAGGTGTGAGGGAAGTAAAGGAAAAATGCAAAACAGTCCTCCTGTGACTTCTTGTGGGATTACAGCTCAGATACGTTGATGATAGAACGAACCCTTGGAATCTCAGTCAATAAATCAATCACATTACACTCCCTCTAGATTGTATGATCATTGTGTGCAGGGATCGTGTTTACAAATCGGGTTCTGTTGTACTCTCCCAAGAGATTAGTACAGTGCTTGGCACACAGTAAGCATTCAATAAATACCACTGATCTTGAGAGTGCTTACTGTGGGCAAAGTACTGTCTTACGCATTTGGGAGAGTACAAAAAAGTGGACACCATCCCTGCCCTTCAAGGGAGAGGGATCTGAAAAACTGACATACCAAGAGAGAATGACTTATGTTGACTTGGTGAAGAGCAAGAGGTACTGATAATAATCGTGGTCTTTGTTATGCATCTCTGCCAGTTGCCTGTTGTGTGATCTTGGGCAAGTAACTTAATTTCTCTGTGCCTCACTTTTCTCATCTGTAAATTGGTGATTAAATACCTGTTCTTCCTCCTGTTTAGACTGTGAACCCCTCGTGGAACAGGGACTGTGTACATCTTGATTAATTTGCATCTACCCCAGCGTTAAGTGCACAGCTTAACACATTAGTGAGCACCTAGCAAAATGCCCTAATTATTATTATTGTCTAAGAAGGTATCTCCTATTTTCTGAGCCAAGAATTGAACACAGACTTCTTGGTTCCCCGGCTGCTGTCTCTCTAATGGACTAACAGCAATAAGAACTCAATAAATAATGAACGTATTGATGCACTTTATATATACAACTGACAGTTCTCAGTTTTATGGGGGAATACCTATGTAGTGAGAGAAAACAATTATATATTTAGCACCAATAACTCAAAATTGTAAAAAGAAAAGAGGAAGGAACAATTCGTCAGTCCCCGGATTTGGCTTTCTGCAAAACGATTCCCATTAACTTAAGGAGACTGCAGAGATGGAAGGTTAAGATTTTGGGTATTGGTATTGACTCCTGCAACTGCTATTACTATTGAAAGTATCATCTTCCACAAATAAAACCCTCTCCTTCATGTGACACTATACCTTTAAGTATCCTCCCTGTAGGGAAATTTAATATTCAGTGTGATTTATACACCATTTAATAATAAATGATATCCTTCCCAGCAAAGCACTGTACTAAGCACTTGGCAGAGCTCAAAAAAAAAAAGAAAAGAATGAATCAAATTCTTGTCATGACTTGCAATTGCACTTAAGGGACAACCCTATTAAAATTATAATCTCCCTTTCTTTCCTTACATTCCCTCATGATCCAGAATCTTTACATTATGTAAACACACACACACTTTCCTGCTTTGAGATAGAGAAAATAAAACTATCCTTGGAAATTTATCAACTATGCTAAGCTCTGTCAGATCACGTGAGTGAAACTCATTTGAGTGAAACTTTCAAAACTCAAAGGTACATAAAACTCCATAAATTGGTGATGTTCTTTATGTATATGTAAACTGTTGTCTCTGGGTAATGTTTGGGTGTCAATATCAAGCTGAAGACACCAAGATTTCATTAAGATGGTTTTGTAAGACCTTTTTTAAGGCTAAGAAGCTTAGGATTCGCACTTGTCCACAGAAGCAGGAAATGACATTTTTCCCAGTGATGACTTGATAAGTGATTTTGCACCCCACCATGTCTGAGAGCAGCCTAAAGCTCAGGACTCATACGGTAGAGTGAATTTCCATCCTGGCATAAAACGTTTCCCCATTTCTGATTGAACCAAAAAATACTCCTTCCTTCTCCTTTTTATTTCCTGTGTTTTATAGTAGCATAATAACCCCTGGAGGGTTTTTAGTCAGTCATTTTGCTATTGCATTTGTGTCCCATTGACCATCAAAAGTGTTTTGCCACCCTAATGTGTATTGTAATAGAATAGCAGTGATGAGGTGGAGGGTGTCTGTGATTGTTTCATCGTAATTAAAGATGTCAAATAGGGACTCCTCAGATGGTGCCAGGGTGAGTCTCAAGTTGGCACAGCCACAGCCCACTTCCATAAGGATACCTAGGTATTTAAACGAGGGCTCTCAATTTTACGTCAGAGGAGGCCGCGTCTCGAGAAGCTTGGTGTCGGCCGTGGGTAGAAGTTAGCCGATCGTCATGCGGCGTGGATTTGGATATGCTTTAGGACGGCTACCTTCCCTGTACAAGCTTTCTTGTGGTAAGGGAAATCTCACTTAGGCCTGGGCAGTAAATGAGTATCTGTCATTTTATATCCTGATGCGTCATCTTAAATTAGAGAGCGCTGGATTTAGATTCAACCTGATATTATGTAACCCGTTGACGCACAACAGAACCTGTCACATCCTAATATAATAGGATGAGATGTATTGGAAATCATTTTTAAAATTCACTTCCTTTGGGGTTGGGCATCTGCTATTGATTCAGGTAGACTCTGGTTCTGAATTAATTTCGGGAAGCATAAGACAATGTTGGAGTGAAAAAGTCCTCAAGCCCTTGTGTGCTGCCTGAATTATTTCTAGGAGCCTGGTTGTGGCTTTATTATTTACTTGAATGAATGGAGAACATTCTTTTAGCTGAAACTATTTCACGTCCGATCTGCATGTCTCTCCTTTTCCCCCTTCCTCTTCCTTCCTCCTTATCGTTCACGGCTGCCCGTGAAGATTTGGAAAGGGTCCAGGGAGAATTCTGTAAACCGAATGGTGGATCCATATTCTACCTGAATGTTACTTGGGAATGAGGTTTCCTTTCCCAACCTACAGTCTCCCTGAAATCCATGGACTACCTACTGTGTGCCTCCTCAAGAACCAGATAGATGGTGCTGGATAAATGAGAAAGTATTTTAGGAAAGGAGGTATTGACACAGTGGTCCTAGACCACTTAACAGCGCCGCTTAGAATATTTACCATTCTCTGATGATGCTTCAGTTAGAATAAAGCAGAAATATCCAGCAAGGGAAAAATAATCAACAGAATTAAACATGGAGCAGACGTCTCAACAAAATCATTTAAAGAGAACCTACAGGCAGAGGGGGTCTTCCCCAAACATTTCCTCAGGCAGAAATGGAAAGGACTCTAGCAGGGTGAAATGAAGCACCTTTTGACAAAGAGCCCCCCACATGAGAGGAACGTTAACTTGTATTTATATCCTCAATCAGTGGCTTGTATTGTTTGAGTTCTGACTGTGAGCAGGGCCCCGTACTAAGCCCTTGGGAGAGTAGAAGACAACACTATAACGGATACATTCCCTGCCCTTAATGAGCTTACAGTCTTACACTTATGCGGTTGGAGTAGGGAGAGGTGTGGGAGGGGTTGGATACCTTATATTCTTGAACTTTGTGGTAGAAGTTGGACCAGCTGGATGGTCATTGAGGCTGCAAAGATTTTTTTTTTCCACCTAGATACAGGGCTATCTGCTACTGCATCAAGATGTATATTTGCGTGGTTGCATAGCGTCCCCTCTTTTGACACTGGAGGTGACCCCTTCTTTTCCGACATGCTTTCTTCTCAGAGGGCAGGTGCGGGAGTTTGGGTTTGACAAGCACAGTCTCCTGTTCTCCCTGACCCATGCGTTTTCGCTGTGGAAGATTTGGGATAACTTGAGAAGCAGCATGGCCTAGAGGACAGAACACGAACCTGGAAGGATCTGGGTTCTGCTCCCAGTTCCACTACTTGTCTGCTTCGTGACCTTGGGTAATTCACTTAACTTCTCTGTGCTTCAGTTACCTCATCCGTAAAATGTGGATTCAGACTACAAGCCCTATTAGGGACAGGGATCGTGTCCAACCTGATTAACTTGTATCTATCCCAGCACTTAGTACAGTGTCTGGCTCATAGAAAGCATGTAACAAATATCATTTAATAAACAAACAACTTTATGTGATGCTTGCCAAGAAGATGGATTTTTTAAAATGGTATTTGTTAAGCATTTACTATGTGCCAGGCATTGAACTAAGAACTTAGTGTCTGGTGGCAGGCTGTGGACAGAAGGAAGGTCTGGTGCAATCATTACCCTGGAGACTTGAGCTTCAGATCGGTCAATAATTAAGCAAATGACTGAAATATGTGAAAGAGGAGCCGGACAGACTGAGGCTGGGAAATTGTATGGCACGTTGCTCTGATAAACTTGAGGAACAGATGTGTCACAGATGGAAATATTTGGTGACATTTCATTCATTCAATAGTATTTATTGAGCACTTACTATGTGCAGAGCACTGTACTAAGTGCTTGGAATGTACAATTTGGCAACACATAGAGAAAATCCCTGCTGGGGTTGGGTTGGCATATAGTAGTTATAATAGTAAGAGCATTTATTGAACTCACACTCCTTCGGTTGGCATTCCCCGATTAAGTTCCACTTTCTCAGCTCAATCCCTCTCTACTGTAAACTTTCTGTGGACAGGGAACATGTCTACCAATGGGGATATACCGTTGTCTCCTCTCGATACATCACCCTGCATACATTAAGCACTCAAAAATATGACTGATAGAATGCATGATTGATCCCTCAAACAGCCACCCCTAATTCTTCCTTATAGCTCAACTTTTATTAATTTACATTTGTTTTTCTGTTTTTGCTGTCACAGTCCTTCTGTGAACATTGACAGGCTGTTCTTTCTCCTGCTCTCACTAATAATTTATGTTCGTTTGCCTATCTCCCTCATTGAATTGCCAGCTCCTTGAGGGCAGGGACCATGCCTTAATGTATTCACCCAGGCACCAATAAGTTTCATTAGTGGATTGATTGATGTTCACCGTTACCTTTTTTAGAGGGACTTTGTCTCTTAATACTAATGGTTCTCTCAAACTGCTTCTTGCTCTCTTGCCAGCCTCAATTCCAAATCTTTGTCAATCAAACAGTGGCATTTACTGACCACTTACTATATGCAGAACACTGAACTAAGCCCTTTGGAGAGTATAATACAACAGAATTAGGGAACACTTTCCCTGACCATAATGAGCTTGCAGTCTAGGGAAGGGTGGATGCATCTAGTCCGCTAGACTACATAAACCTTGTGAACCGAGATTGTCTTCCAACTCTGTTATATTGTACACTCCCAAACCCTTAGTACAGAGCTCTGCACACAGCAAGCGCTCAATAAATAATGAATGACTAACTGATCTCTATAGTGTTTTGAGGTACCTCCAGGGTTAGTAGAGACCATTGACAGCCTCTAGTTTAGAGAATTTTATCCCCAAGTTTTATCCAAGTAATGAAGGCTGGCTGACTCTCATGCTAAGGCTTCAGAATTTATTTTCGTTTTTTGGAACTGCCCTCCTACATTTGTTTAAATAAATACCTACTCTGGGAAATCTTAAGGATAAATGCAAGGCCTATAAATTTGGCCTGCCATTCCTTTGTATAGCCTCTGGCTTTTCTTTCTTATTTAGCTGTTTCATTGGACTCAGCTGTTAAATTTGCATTTTCTCTTTGGACCCCATCAATATTAGCCCAATGTTGTGAAGAACTTGTGAGGCTCATTATAAAAACACATTGTGGAAAAAGACCTGAAGTAATAATTCTGTGCAGGTCCAAATTACATCTTCTAAGACCATAAGAATGAATTGCTTTTATTATGCATATCAACATGGGTGACCTGACACATACATTAACTAACCACAAAATGCAGTTAGGTATTTTGTACTTAACCTTCTGGAAAAAAAAAACAACAAACAACTAATGATGTGGTAAAGTTCAACTGATGAGTGTGATCGATAGGTTTTATCCCCTCTCTACATCAGAGGCAATGCAAGGTAAGCTCACAAACATTAGGAAAACAGTGTGACTTAGTAGATAAAGCATGAGCCTAGGAGTGAGAGAACCTGGTTCTAATCACATTCCACCACTTTCCTGTTGTGTTACCTTGGGCAAATCACTTAACTTCTGTGCTTCCGTTTCCTCAGCTGCAAAATGGGGACTCCAAACCTATTCTCCCTCCTACTTAGACTTAGAGACCCATATGGGACAGAAATTGTATCTGGCCTGATTAAAATGTATCTACTGCAGTGCTTTGAACAGTACTTGACCTACAGTAAGTGCTTAATAAATATAATTTTTAAAAAAGTCCTTGAATGTAGCCAGTTCACCATGACAGAGGAAAAGCTCATCACAACACAACTTCAACTGGGGATGGGGGTGGGGGGGGCGTTCATCAATCAGTGACACGTACTGAGCGCCTACTGTGTGGAGAGCACTGGGTGAAAACTTGGGAGAGTACAAGACATTTGAGAAGAATGGACTGTAGTGGAATATCAAAGGAGGAAATGTTGGCTGACCTGAAATTGAGTATATGCAAGTAGGAAGAGCAGAGCAAATAATATATTCTAAAGAGGTACAACCTCAAACAATGGGTTCTATCATCAGATTGTTGGGGTACAGGAGCCACAGACCATAAATGGGACAATCTAGAGAGAAGCAGTGTGACCTAGTGGATCAAGCACGAGCCTGAGAGTCAGAAGGACCTGAGTTCTAATACCTGCTCTGCCACTTGTCTGCTGTGTGACCTTGGGTGAATCACATCACTTCTCTGTGCCTCAGTTACCTCATCTGTAAAATGGGGCTAAAGACTGTGAGCCCCATGTGAGATGAATGTGGAATGTATCCAATATGATTCTCTATATCATCTACCCCAGTGCTTAGTACAGTGCCTGGCACATAGTAAGCACTTAATAGATACTGCCCCCCCCCCAAAAATGATAAGTACTCTTCTATTTCCCTTATTTGTAAAAGGAGGGAGAAGAAGAAGAAGAAGAAGAAAAAGAAGAGAGTAGTAGAAGGAGGAGGGAGAGAAGGAGGAGGAGGAGGATTTATTAAATGCTTACTGTGTGGCAAGGACTAGGGTAGATACTGGGTAATCAGATCAAACACCCTCCCTGTCTCACATGGAGCTCACAGTCTCAGAAAGTGGGAGAAAAAGTATTTAATCACTATTTTACTAATGAAGAAACTGAGGCAGAAAGTTGTGATACGTGAAAATAAACAAATGAATAGCTTTTGGAAGAGAGTCTTCAAATTTCTCATTATTGCAGGAGGACAGTCATTTAGAAATAGCCAAAGACTTTCTGGTGTTCTAACAGTGCATAAGAATGGGGTGGAATCGCTGGGACAGTTCCAGAAAATACTACTTAAAGCAAGGTGCTGAGGAATTGTCCTCAGTTCCGTACACTGACAGCATTCATTAACTTGATTTTTTTTTTAACTGTTAACTATTTCCCATTATAATAATAATAATTATGGTACTTATTAAGCACTTACTATGTGCCAAGCATTGTTCCGAACACTGGGGAAGGTACAAGTTAATCAGGTTGGACACAGTCCCTGCCCCAAATGGGGCTCACAGTCTCAATCCCCATTTTACAGATGAGGCAACTGAGGCCCAGAGAAGTGAAGTGACTTGCCCAAGGTCATACAGCAGACAAGTGGCAGAGATGGGATTAGAATCCATGACCTTCTGCCTCCCAGGTCTGTGCTCTTTCCCCCTAAGCCATGCTGCTTCACTCTTGATATTTGTTAAGCGCTTACTATGTACCAGGCACCGTACTAAGCAATGGGGCAGATACGAGCAAATTGGGTCAAGATCCAAAAATATGTTTGAGTCTCCATATGTTGTGATGTAAAGAAATTCCCACGAGCAGAATTACCTCTAAACCTTACTAGCGAACTGACGGAAGCAAATTCTAAAGGTGGTAGTAGAGGATATGGATTTTAAAATCAAGGTATTGTGACAAGTTTGAAACAAAATATTGCCCAGGATCTCTGTAAAAGGAGCTCAAGGGAATTCAAAGATAGGGCAAATCAATACTAAAATTCCCACAATAAGTGTGCTAAGGTTAAAAACAAGGCTTTAGGAAAATTCACATTTAAAATGCAGTAGAACTAATCATTTGGAGGAATAGAGACTGTATTACCCCTTACTTCATGATTTGCTGTTCTCCGTCATACATTTTAGTATAAAAAAAGAAGAGAAAATTACGTCCACAGCCTAATCATGACAGATCTGAAAATAAATTTCAAGACCAGAAAATGGACCCCTCTGTGTACACAGCACCCAAACCGTAAGACCGGACTTTTAGCAGAACCCTTATTGCTTAGGGTTTATAGTGGTTTATTTCCAATACCTACATTAAGAATTCACAGATCACAATATTGCTGAGCTTCGCCTACAAGACTGAACAGTATCAAAACCCTCAAATGACGCTGGTGATAATTGACGGGAATCACACATCAGAGAGTGCTTGAGAGTATAATTGCCTGGTGAATTCAATGTGTTGTCTTTAGAAAGATCAAAGAAGTGGTAATGAATCTGAATTCTGGAGCAGGAAGGGGCTTCAAGAATTCAACAGGTCCAGACCAGGATCCTCAAGCAGGGGAATAAGTAAACCATTCAATAGAAGAGGTTGGTGTTCCTTTTTACCCAAGAGATCTCTAGGGATAATGATTCGACATCCTCCTCTCCTCCTTTACATCTGTTTGTGAATCTTCTTTCTAGCCAACCTCTTTCTATCCTGCTTTGATTTTAGGCCATTTCTTCTCATTTATTCTTCAGTGAATAGTGGAGAAAAATCCACCTGTCTCCCTCTAACAAAAACTCTTCATAATACTCATCTACAAAATGGGGTTAATGACTTTGAGCCCCATGAGAGACAGAGACTCTGTCCATCTTGATTATTTTGCATCTACCCCAGCATTTAAAACAGTGCTTGGCACATAGCAAGTGCTTAAAAAAATGCCATAATTATTAATTATTAGTAGCATCATTATTAATAGTACCTAATGAGTACCTAATTTGTACCTTGCCTTTGAGAAGCAGCATGGCCTGGGGAGTCAGACGGAAGATTCCTGTGGCTTTACAAGGGAACTTTAATGTAAGTACCATAGTATAGCTGCCGTAAACCCAATTATCTTGTGTCTATCCCAGTTCTTAGGACAGAGCTTGGCACATAGTAAGCCTTTAACAAATACCACAATTGCTATTATTATTATTACTTGAGGACATTAGGGTGTCTTTCCTACAGGTGATCATATTTACATGACTGGAACGAGCATATTACGATTGGCAATTGCAGATAATCTTCATAGAGCTTCATGGATTTGATGCTGCTGCTGCTGATGCTTTTGAATAAATCCACATGCAGATTTAATCCTCTAACCCTCATAAGTGTTTCTTTTCTGTCCTAATTGAAAGTTACTCATTCATTCAGTCAAATGTTTTTATTGAGCACTTACTGTGTGCAGGGGGCTTGGGAAAGTACAATTAACAATAAAGGGAGACAATCCCTGCCCACACCAAACTCACAGTCTAGATAGGGGAGACATCAATACAAATAAACAAACATCAATAAATCTCTTTCAGCTTAAATAGTGCATGCTCTGCTCACAGTAAGCATGGCAGTATGGCTTAGTGGATGGAGCCCGGACCCAGGACTCAGAAGGTTGTAACTTCTAATCCCAGCTCCGCTACTTGACTGCTGTGTGACCTAAGGCAAGTCGCTTCACTTCTCTGTGTCTGTTATCTCATCTATACAATGGGGATTAGGAGTGTGAGCCCAGTGTGGGACAGGGACTGTGTCCAACCCAATTTGCTGGAAATACCACCCAGCACTCAGTAGAGTCCCTGGCACAGAGTAAACACTTAACAAATACCACACATCATTAATTATTACAGTAAAATTCCCCATTAAATACCACTGATTCGATCAGACCTCGATTCTCACCGATAAGTATGTTGTGTATCTTTTAGTCTGACCCTTGGATAGGAAAACCTCTCTGGAGTCACCGGGGAACCATTTCTGCTGATCAGGATCTCTCGCTACCCTCACGCTCCTAGAGTACTCCCTCCCTTATTCCTAAAGCCAGGAGATCCGACTCTAATGAACCTAAATGGCTTATCGTTATGCCAATGTTTATTTCTGTGACTTTGATGAAAACTTCACACTTGCTTGACTGCCTACTACTCCCCGCAGTTGTTTGGAGACACATAAGACACATACGTGATGATGATGCAGAAATGCAATATGCTAGTAAATAATACGGAAGGAACATCTGTTCATCACCGGCAAATACTACTGAAACGGGATCATCGCAGAATGTCGTTTTATATGCCATGTAGATAGCTGGGCAATTGACCCTGACCATAAAAATCAACCCAAATTAGCCTCTAATCAGACCAGCAGCTAGCTGGTGAGGACCATCATTTCCTTAGGGACAAGGCATCCCTCATCTGAATCTCCCCGTCTAATACTGCGTCTTCAGCTAACATGCAAACGAAAATAAATAGCTCGAGTGAGGTGGGAGGAAAATCGAGTTTTGTCTGGCTCTTTGCTTATCGAAAAAAATTGAACACCTGTAAGACATCCTGAGAAGTAACTGGTAGCCTAGACCTCGGGGAATACATGTAAATAAATGATGAGAGAAGATCACCTCTTACTGCAATCAGATTAGAATGAAGCAGAGGCTGAGTGTATCATGTTCAAAACAGAGTGGAGGGATTTGACGAATGAGGGAATCAGTCAATACATTTTAAATTAAACATTCCCATGTCAGATTGGCACACAGGCAGACAAGAAGCAACATGGCTTAGTGGCAAGAGCATGGATTTGGGAGTCAGAGGACCTGGGTTCTAATCCTGGCTCTGCCAGGCGTCTGCTGGGTGACCTTGGGCAAGCCACTTAATCTCCCTGTGCCTCAATTAGTTCATCTATTAAACGGTGATTAAATCCTCCTCCCTCCTATTTAGACTGGGAGTCCCTTGAGGAACAAGGTCCGTATCCAACACAATTAACTTGTATCTATTCCAGCACTTAGTACAGGGCTTGGCATATTATAATTGCTTAGCAAGTACAATAATTCTTATTATTACTATTTTACTCTGTAATGACCAGACTTAGTCAACCGCTTTGCTGGTGCAGGTGACGGAGAAAGCCATGTACCTAACGCAGGCATTTCAGCTCAATTTTACTTTCCGGACAAAGACAGAACAATTTGGAAAGTCTGTATATTGGGAGCAAATGTAAGGCCCCAAAGATTATTCTGTCCCGTAATGAGATCAGGCATGGCAGGAGAGTCACCCGGGCCCAGTAACTAAAGATCACCTTCCAGGATAAAATTGCCAATTGTTTTTCGTGAGGAAGGAGTGTATTCCAGGAGAGAACATTACAGCAATTTCCATCTGATGCATCATCATACTGTGTTAGAAACCACAAGGATGTTTAAAGGAACTAAATCGTTTAGAACTTCTATAAATATGTTGTGGAGTGGCAGGTTTCTCGGTGAGACATATATGGAGCTGACTGCCTGATATGGAAGTTAAACCTGCTAGGAAAAAAATAGTTATCTGCTGCGAAAATAGACAAGTTCAGCTGTGCTCTACTCTTCAAGTGACATGTCTGGAAAACGGTTTAACTCTGTCACTGCCAAACCCATAGCCAGGGAAATCTAGGAATAAACGAGCCAGCCTCCTCTGCGAAACCAATAGTCTTCTTCCATTTTCTTCAAAAGGACGATTCCCCATTCTAAAAGGGATCAATCTCTCAGACAACCCCAAACTCTCTTCAAGTGGGCACCATCTTGCATGATTTGAGCTGTCCAGAACTATCCCAGAATCTGAGAGAGGCTAGGAGTTAAATGGGGGATGTATGGAAGCCGAAAAAAAATAAATCTATTAACCTAGAGACACTTTCAAGAGCTCTAAGGTTTCATTGAAATTCAATAGGCTAACTTGTCATCAATAAAAATGCACTTCTAATTCCTGTCTAACACAGATCCCGTGTATGATGTGGTGGAAAGCTAGATTGGTAGCAGGGAGAGGAGCGTTTAAAAAGATAAGAGTGATCTTCAGCCCAAGAGGAGGCAGGAAAATAATTTGGTTTTATCTTTCGGTTCAACAGCGTGATAATGAGATGGCAGGAGGGCAGTGGATTCAGGCCTTCCAGGAAGCAGAAGTTCGTGAGTATTTCAAGAACATGTGATAGAACAACTGTCAGGTTGTTCGTTCGGTCGGTTGGCTCCGGGAGGCACAGGCCGATTCCAGAACTGTTCGCTGAAGTCAGTAGTTTCTGATATCGTTTGTCACCTGCCTTGTCCTCTCACTCTTCACCGCAGGACACCCCATGCAATTGATTCTCGCCTCTACAGCTGGCGTCTTCGTATGCACCGCCGAACACTACTGTGTGCCCATGTAGGTACGAAACCACCATCTGGGAGAGCATCTCGGAAGCCTGTTGTCCCCAAATCTTGCTCACGTCCACCACAGTCTCCGGAGCAGCGAGGAGCCGCTGGATGCACCGACTTGATTTTCAAGCAGAGATTAAAAAGAAGAGCCACGGTGCGTCTCCGGAGATGGAACTTGCCGATGCAGGTGACAGTATCTTAGAAAAATTTCCTGTGGGATAACTGCCGTATTCATGAAATGCATAACTTGTATGGCAATTCGGGTTTTATGGCCTATGTTATGATCCATAGTAATATCCTACCCAGCAGACTTTATTTGTGTCCCACATTAAATCACTGGCCAAGCCCGAGGCGGGTTTCCTCTTTCTCCACATGGCACAGCATGAAAGAGGTGAGGGGAGCCAGGGATGAATTTTTAAGCCGTAACGGCAAATGCACGTTGCTCAAAGTGTGAGTACGTCATGTTGGGCAAAGAATGTTGAAAATAGGGTTGAGGATGGAAAAATCAGTACAGTGTTGATGCTGTAGGAAGGTTTTGGTCTTACTTGGGGCTTGGGAAATTTTCACCCAATGTTGACTGTTACTTGGCAGATCGAATTGGCAGATTTGGGTGCCACCCACAAGCCCACTGACCAGTGGCTCCTATTTAGCTTGCTGACCTTGACTGCCTCATTAAATCCCTCAACTCGATGATGAAGCTTTTATTTATGGTATTTGTTAAGTCCTTACTTTGTGGCAGGCTATGTACTAAGCGTCGCCTGTTGTGTAGCCTTAGACTTAACTCCTCTGTGCCTCAGTTTCCTCATCTCTAAAATGGGGATTATCTACTTGTTCTCCCTTTCTCCCTCCCCCTTCGACTATGAGCACTATGTGGCATAAGGAATACCTCTGATCTAATCCTATTGTATCTGCCCCATCGCTTAGCACCGAGTAATCACTTAACAGATGCAATTAACTTTTACATTATTGACATTGGCTGGGTGTTGGGCAGAAATTTATTTTAGCCTGAGGAGTGATAATGTGAGCACTGAGTTTCTAGCCTAGAGGTCTTCTCCTTCTTTTATCAAGTCCCTTTGAATGTTGAATGCACTGAACTTGGCCATTTTTGCCACTGATATAGGGGCCACACCGATGGTACTTGGAAAAGTTTTCATCAGATAATAAAGTGAGCATGACTGCACCAGACCAAAAGAAATGTTTCTTTGAAGTTGCTCCAGACTCTTTTAAACAATTCCTTATCAACACTTAAAAAAAAAAAAAGATGAGTCCTTTATGATCTATTGAGCTCCTTTACGGTAATAAAACACACACCCAGCTTTTTTGAAATAAAACTTGGCTATTGTTCTCTCTAAATGAGAACTCCCCTTCACCCCACCCCTTTTCTGGCCTATTCAACTTAATTATATCTCACAATTGTTCATGATTTGAAAAGTTTCTCCAATCTAACCTCAAAAAGCTCTTTCCCCCACCCACCCTTGTTTTCACAACCTCTAACTCTTCATTTATTATTGCAGCTATGAGGCCTCTTGTCAGCGCTCAGTAATGGGAGAGGCAACGTTCTCGCTGCTGTGTTGAGAAGAATCTGAAACATGGGTCCAGGGACGAATACTTCCTCCCTTTTGAAATCCTACAATTTAAATACTTCAAAGTGTGTGCAGACAAAGACCTTCTTGCATTTATATAGTCAACCTTATTTTCCTTGCCTACCTGGAATCTGTACGGCGATTGGATTTTTCTAAAGTGCTTTGGCCTCAGACATCTCATTTTTATCCTCACATCATGCCTTTCAGGTAGGAAGCAACAGGCTTTATTATCCCCACTTAATGGATTAGGACACTGAGATAGAGAGAGGCCAAGTGATTTCCCCTAGGTCACTCAGGACCTGGGTTCTAATTCTGACTTTGCCACGAATAATAATAATAATGTTGGTATTTGTTAAGCGCTTACTATGTGCAGAGCACTGTTCTAAGCGCTGGGGTAAACACAGGGGAATCAGGTTGTCCCACGTGGGGCTCACAGTCTTAATCCCCATTTTACAGATGAGGGAACTGAGGCACAGAGAAGTTAAGTGACTTGCCCACAGTCACACAGCTGACAAGTGGCAGAGCTGGGATTCGAACTCATGAGCCCTGACTCCAAAGCCTGTGCTCTTTCCACTGCGCCACGCTGCTTCCTAGTCTGCCGTCTGCTGTGTGAACTTGGATACGTCACATAACTTCTCTGTGTCTCAGTTTCTTCATTGGTAAAATGGGGATTCAATATCTGTTCTCCCTCCTACTTAGAGTGTGAGTCCCAGTGTGGGACAGGGACTGTGTCTGACCTGCTAAATTTGTCTATTGCAGTGATTCGAATACTTCCAATAGAGGGACACAACCAATCACACAGTGTTTCTTTTTTGGTTTCATTTCCTTGAGTGCTTACTGAGTGAAGAGCACTGTACTAAGCACTTGGAAGAGACCGATACAATAGAGTTAATGGCTGTAAGCTCCTTGTGGGAAGAGAATATGTCTACTGACTGTTATATTGTACTCTCCAAAGCGCGTAGTATAATGCTCTGCACATAGTAAGCACTCAATAAATATGACTGATTGATTGACTAGATGCACTCACACTAATGACAAGGATTTTTGCAGAGATTCTGGTCCTTTATAGCTATATAGCTCCTGAACCCATCACCCCCAAGTTACGCATTTCCCTCTTGGGTTCCTAAATACACCACTGCTACTTCTGAGTCACAGAACCTAGGATCAGGTGCCGAGCCAAACCGGAAATAAGCTGCATATCCCAGTGAATAATAATAATAATTAATAATCATGGTATTTGTAAAGTGCTTACTATGTGCTAAGCATTGTTCTAAGCGCCAGGGTAGATACAAGGTAATCCGGTTGTCCCACATGGGGCTCACACTTTTAATCTCCATTTTACAGATGAGGTAACTGAAGCACAGAGAGGTTAAATGACTTGCCCAAGGCCACACAGCAGACAAGTGGTGGAGGCAGGATTAGAACCGACATCCTCTGACTCCCAAGCCCGTGCTCTTTCCATTAAGCCACGCTGCTTCTCTTAATAAATAAAAAGGCCTGGAAATCAGCAGACCTAGGTTCTAACCCCTGCTGTGCCGCTCATCTGCTGTGTAACCTTGGGCAAGTCACTTCAATTTTCTGTCCCTCGTTTCTTGTCTGGTCTTACGCTTTCAAGTCGTCTCCAACCCATAGCGACTCCACGGACACATCTCTCCCAGAACGCCCCACCTCCGTCTTCAGTGGTTCTGGTAGTGGATCCACAGGGTTTTCTGCATAAAAATATGGAAGTGGTTCTCCATCGTCTTCTTCCACACAGTAAACCGGAGTCTTCGCCCTCAACTCCCATGCTGCTGCTTCCCAGCACAGAAGAGTTTTGACTTATAGAGGATTGCCTTCCACTCGCTAACAACTGCCCAAACTAGGAATGGACTGGGTAGGCCTCTGCTTGACTCTCCCTCCTGTAGCTGAGACTGATTCATTCATTCAATAGTATTTATTGAGCACTTACTATGTGCAGAGCACTGTACTAAGCCCTTGGAATGTACAATTCGGCAACAGATAGAGACGATCCCCATCACAGAGTACTCGAAACCCTCCAGGTGTGGTCCTGAGATTGGAAAAAGACTGCGTTAAAAAGGGGAAAAAGACTGCGAGTCCTATGTGGGACAGGACTGTGTCCAATCTGATTATTTTGTATCTACCCCATTGTTTAATACTGTGCGTGGCAATAATCAGCACAACAAATACTGTAAAAAACATACCAAAAAAACCACATAAAAGCACCCAGTGCAGCATCAGTGGTAGGCAGGGCACAGACCAGCTGATGAAGGATTTTCTCTTATAAAACCAGATAGACCCCTATTTTCATGAGGGACCAACTGAAATCAATCAATCGTATTTATTGAGTACTTACTGTTTTCAGAACACTGTATTAAGCACCTGGGAGAAATCAATATTACAGAGTCGGTAGGTGCAGTTCCAGCCCACGAGGAGCCTACAATCAAGGTGAAATTTACGGCCCGATCTCTAGTTTTCGTTTCTCTTGAAGTAGTCTGTTTCAGTAACTGTAGGCTAATAGTCACTTCTACCTCCTTTCCTCACCCTTCATATAGTAAATTAGAAGAAGAGGTGGATCATCATAGACATTATTGAGATTTATGCGGAAATGTAAGTGTCCGGTTGATCACACCAGTGGTCGAACTGCCAACCGAAATCTAATTGAAACAGCACAGTGTATCTTTCCTCTCTGCCAAAAGGTGGCCTGGCCAGGCAGTAGGCCTTAATCCAATTAATGGAGCCTGCTGCCCATGGACTGAGAGGAAGGGGCGAGCCTGGGCCTCCAGGAAGTTCTCCTAGGGAAGCCTGGCAAGAGGATTAAAAAATATATATAATGGATTGAGGATTCAGTCCTGGTTGAGCCAGGAAGAGGCTGTGCTTCCTCTAAAATGTCAGTCTTCGTACCTAAATTGTTAATAATGATAATAATGATAAAAAATGTGGTATTTGTTAGGCACTTACTAAGTGCCAGGCACTGTACTAAGCACTGGGGTATATACAAGCAAATGGAGTTGCACACAGTCCCTGTCTCATGTGGGGCTCACAGTCTCAATCCCCATTTTACAGATGAGGTGTCTGAGGCACAGAGAAGTGAATCAACTTGCCCAAGGTCATAAAATAGAGAAGTGGCGAGTTGTTCCGCTGGCACAGCGTAACAGAACTGACAAAAAAAATGATGAAATCCTTCTTAGAGAGTTCACTGAACCCAGCATTAGATAATCAAACACGAGGTGGCCTCACCCTCACTGCCTTTTGTTTCCATTTTTAATATTGGTTTAGCACTTACTATGTGCCGTGGACTGAACTAAGCGCTGGGGTAGATTCAAGCTAATCAGACCAGACAAAGTATATTTCCTAGATGGGACTCACAGTCTTAATCCCCAGTTTACAGATGAGGTAACTGAGGTACAGAGAAGTGAAGTGACCTTCCCAAGGTCACACAGCAGACAAGTGGTGGGGCTAGGATTAGAACCCAGGTCCTTCTGACTCTCAGGTCCTTGCTCTTTCCACTTGGCCACACTCACTTCTCTACTGGTGTTTTCGAGATTTGGATTGGTTCCTGTGAAAGAAGGGCAGGGATCTCATCTTCCAACTCTATTAAATTGTGTTTTCCAAAGCACAGAGTACAGTGCTCTGTACGCTGATAGCGCTCATTACCATTGATCGATGGACTGATTTTTAAGCCAGGCCAGACCGTGCACGTCGGGATGACCACAGTGGCTTAATGTCTTCATAGGCAGTTCTCGTAAGCTCATTGCAGGGAGGCAATGTGTCTGTTTATTGTGGTATTGTACTTCCCAATTGCTTAGTACAGTGTTCTGCACACAGTAAGTGCTCAGTAAATACAAATGACTGCCAGGACCTCTTGGGCCCATGTCAGACTCTGAGAAGTTCCATACTTGTTAGGAGGTGAAAGCAAGCATGGAGCCCCTTGGAGCTAGCCAGGAGATGAATTAATTCAGTTCAACAGTATTTATTGAGCACTTACTATGTGCAGAGCACTATACTAAGCGCTTGGAATGTACAAATCGGCAACAGATAGAGACAGTCCCTGCCCTTTGACGGGTTTACAGTCTAATCGGGGGAGACGGACAGACAAGAACAATAGCAATAAACAGAATCAAGGGGATGAACATCTCATTAAAACAATAGCAAATAAATAGAATCAAGGCAATGTACATTTCATTAACAAAATAAATAGGGTAATGAGAGTACATACTGTATACTGAATATAATGATGACATTTGTTAAGCACTTACTACGTGCAAAGCACTGTTCTAAGCGAATAGGGTACTAAGGACTTGGAAGAGTACAATATAAAGAGTTGGTAGACTTGATAATAATGATTGTGGTATTTAAGTGCTTTCTATGTGCAAAGCACTGCTCTAAGTGCTGGGGTAGATACAAGGTAATCAGATTGTCCCACGTGGGGCTCATATTCTTAATCCCCATTTTATAGATGTAGAAACTGAGGCACAGAGAAGTTAAGTGACTTGCCCGAAATCACACAGCGGATTAGTGGCCGACCCGGGATTAGAACCCATGCCTCTGACACCCGAGCCCGGGGTCTTGCCACTAGGCCATGCTGCTTCTAAACCCTGGGGGCTTGATCCTTGCCATCAAGGAGCTTACAATCTAGTTGGGGAAGTAGAGATGAAAATAAATGGCAGATAGGAGACGTGGCAAAATATTAGGTCATGTACATTTGTGCTAAGAATTTGGGGTGAGGAATAGAGTGTTTAAGGAGTACAGACCAAAGTACATAAGTGGTGATTAGATGAATTTCTGCTCTTTAAACTCTCCTGTCCCCTTCCGTTCCTCTTCCTCAACCCCTAACCCCCTGGTGAGGTCTGGTGGATAGAGGACGGGCCTGGGAGTCAGAAGAGCCTGGGTTCTAATTCTGACTCTGCCACTCGTCTGCTGTGTGACCTTAAGCAAAGTCACTTAACTTCTCTGTGCTTCAGTTCCCTCATCCGTAACTTGGGGATTAAGACTGAGCCCTATGTGGAACAGGGACTGTGTCCAACTCGGTTATCTTTTATCTACTCCAGCACTTAGAACAGTGCCTGGCACAAAGTGAGGGCTTAACAGATATCTTTGTTATTACTACGATTCCTGTTCATGCCAGGTTAAGTGCTTAGCACTGTGTTCTGCACACTGTAAGTGCTCAACAAATACCACTGCATGCCATGATTTCCTGCCACAGCCGCACTTATGCATATCTTTGGACTCTTATTGTTTCTCCCACCTGTAATTTTAATTAATGCCTACCTCTCCTGCTGGACAGGAAGCTTCTTCAGGGGAGGGAACCTTCTTTTTTCTAACTCTACTGTACTCTCCCAAGCACTTAGTACAGTATTCTGCAAAGTGTGAACACTCAACAAATGCTACTAATTAATGGGCACCATGAAAGTGAAAACTAGGATCACTAGTTAGATTCCTTCCTTCCTGAAGCACCAGATTTCTTCTTCGCTCAACAAACGGCCAGCCACTGCTTGTATGTTTGTGCCCCGGAGGAGTGGTTTCATGATCCTGTTACAGAGATCACACCAACTCACATCAGAGTATGATTTGATTTTGGAACCTCCTAGGCAAGGCTTTCAGCAGTGATCTCTGTAGCCCCTAACCAAGTTAATAACCAGTCCTCCGGGTTACTCCTCAGTTTTTAAAGCCACGATTTGGGCAAACTCAGCTTTCCATTTTTATGGATCAGAGACTCAGTAGAATCTGCATCTGGGAATTTGTTTTATATCTTTTGAGTTTTTGCTTCTAAACTTCTTGGGCTTTTTGGAGATGACATGAATTTTGAAGGCTTCAAGCATTCCACACGGGTCCAGTTACCAGGCACCTTTTGATTCTATTCATCTGTATTTTTAAGAGGTTCTCTGGGAAGAATGTAGTGTTTCTTTTTTTCCTTAAAAAAGACATTTTCTTTTCAATATGGGCAAAAACTTCCTTCTACTTAGGAGTCTATTTTGGATTTTTATTGGAAGATTAGCCTGCCAACAGAGGAAGTCAAACTCAGAGAAAACACATTCTTGTGTAGCTGAAAAATTAGTTACTTGCACTCTCCAAGTACTTCTCTGCAGAAAATCTCACCCTCATCAATTCTTCATCAATCTATGATATCTATTGAGTGCTTACTGTGTGCTGAGCATTGAACAACAGACATGATCCTTGTCCATAAAGAGCTTACCGACTACAAGGGGAGACAGACATTCAAGGAATAGGGGAAATATTCATTCATTCAATAGTATTTATTGGGCGCTTACTATGTGCAGAGCACTGTACTAAGTGCTTGGAATATACAAATCGGTAACAGATACAGTCCCTGTCCTTTGACGGGCTTACAGTCTAATCGGGGGACAGGCAGACAAGAACAATGGCAATAAATAGAATCAAGGGGAAGAACATCTCATTAAAACAATAGCAAATAAATAGAATCAGGGTGACGTACATCTCATTAACAAAATAAATAGAGTAACGAAGATATATACAGTTGAGCGGATGAGTACAGTGCTGAGGGGATGGGACGGGAGGGGGGGAGGAGCAGAGCGAAAGGGGGGAGAAGAGGGTTTAGCTGCGGAGAGGTGAAGGGGGGGTAGAGGGAGCAGAGGGAAAAGGGGAGCTCAGTCATTCTTAGACTCAATAGGAGAGTCTAAGAATGTTTACGAAAGTACAGTGGGGCAGTGGTGAATATCATAGCATTTAAGGGTTACGAAGCCAAATGCCATCGCCTCGGAGCGGGAGGGAGCTTAGGGGCAGTAAATGGTTTAGTCTGGGAAGACTTCTTTCAGACAGGAGAGGGAAATGTATGCTTTTCCTCCCAGCCTTCATCTAATAGACAATCAATAATCCTGCCATTCCACAATGCCTAACTTCACCTCCCACTGCGCTCCCTCATTTTACTATAGACCTGGGGCCCAGGAAAGCTTTATCTTTGATTTTGGCTCTATTCCTTATGACTTGTTCTCAAAGTCATGGCTGACGCAGAGATGCCCAGCAAGCACAGGAATAAATAGTTTTTGATGATGAAGAGAAAGTGATGTAACTTCCTCAGGCTGTACCCCGTGACACATTCCTAAGAAATATCGAGTGAGGAACTTTCCTACGGCTATTAAACTCTCCGAGGCTTGCAGCTGCGTACGGGAATAGATCGGGTTAGTATCCAATCTGCTCTGGAGCTGTGATGGGGACAATAAGCGGAGTTTGGAATTTCATGATTGTGAATACAAGATGCTTAGTCTCTGCCAATGTGGATCAGCCTCTCAAGATTGTGTTCTCACACATACCCTGCAGCTGCCTGCAATGAATCCCGAATGTTAAATGTCCCTATACTTAGCCCGATGAAGGTAATAATAATCGTATCTCTTAAGCACTTACCGTGTGCCAAGCACTGTGTTAAGCTTTGGGGCAAGATACAGTACAGTCAGATTGGACACAGTCCCTGTCCACCATGGGGCCCACGGTCTAAGGGTGAGAGAGAACATTCCCCATTGTTACAGATGAAGCACAGAGACAGTAAATAACTTACTCAAAGTCACACAGCAGGAAAATAGCAGCATCGGTGTTAGAATCAAAGTCTCCTGACTTTCATTTCGATGATCTTTCTTCTAGGCTGTGCCAGTTCTCAGTGACAACTTCATGAAACCATTCTCTTCTCCACCCCACCCCTGTCCCAGGAGTTACAGAAAGCTGCCAATCACTAAATTGGGGGACATTGGGAGGTCACTGATAGTTTGACTCTCTCATTTACATCTGAGGCTTAATTTCCATCAGCACATTTGGATAAATGGAGTCTGCATTTGTGGGGAAGGAATTATGAAATATGATAAATGAGTCTCAGAGAATTGTGTCAATCATCTGGCTTCCAATGTGATAAGGAGGCTAGCATGGCATGTGGAGAGACTGTGTGCATCAGGACTATGTCGGTCAATCGTATTTATTGAGTGTTTACACATTCCCTGCCCACAAGGAGCTGTTCAATTAGAACAGAATCAATTCTTTTGAAGCACAGAGTAATACCCCTTACCTGCTTTCCTGGGCATGGAAAGGGGAAATGGGGCTCTCCCACTAGTTTCAGCTGCAGCCGGGATTTTCAAATACTTCCCCAAAGTCCAGCAGCTGCTCTGCAAGCAACAGCTAGTAGTTAGTTGAGCCACAGGTGGGCACCAGAGTGGTACAGTCCATATCTCCCCCTAATCCCAAAGGTGTTTGGAATATTCTAGGCAGAAGATGCCTTTTGGGCCAATAGGTAAAAAGCTTCCTGGGAGGGGAGTTGCAGAGTGGAGAAAGAAAAGGAGCTTGGATTTTGATTTTTATTCTCAGAAATCAAAGATCTTCACCTCAAATGGTAAGTTATCTCTCTTTCTCTCTTCTAGGTATTTCAATTTATGTGGGGGTTAATTTGGTTATAGGTGTTGCTGGTGGAGTATTTCAGATAAATAATAATTTGAGGTATAAAATACTATGTGTTATACACTGTACTTTGCAGGCTGAAGGAGATATAATGCAATTAGGTCAGACATGGTCCTTGTTGAAACTTGGGTTAAGATTAAGACTCGTTCTCAAGAAGTAGCATGGCCTACTGGAAAGAACATGGGTTTGGGAGTCAAAGGAGGTGAGTTTTAATCCTGGTATCTGAATTCACTTAAGTTTCCTGTGCCTCAATCACTTTATCTGTAAATGAGGGTATCAGGAAGCTAAATGAAGCAGATTTTTAAGTCTCCAAGAATTAGAGTAAACAGGAATGAAACTAGGAAGTTGCTGGAATGTGGAAGAAAGGGATTATTATGCTCTGTTGCTTCCCCTATCCATTTACTTTGTGTAAGACACCAAATTATGTGCTTGGGAGACTAATCAATCACTTGTATTGACCATATATAAATATCTGTTATTCATATTAACATCTCCCCCTCTAGACTAAGTTTATTGTGGGCAGGGAATGTGTCTGTTATATTGTGTTGTACTCTCCTAAGTGCTGAGTATAGTGCCCTGTACTCAATCACTGCTCAATACATGATTGTAGAGTACAATACTAAATGCTTGGGAGAATACACCAGAGTTGGTAGACATGCTCCCTGCCCATGGGGAATTTACAATCTAGAGGACAATGCAAAGAATTAAATGACATGATCCCTGCCCTCAAAGACCATAAGAGAATGGGAGTTGAAAGCTCCTAGTCTAATCTGGCAACTACTTTGGCTGTGTCACCTTGCATAAAGCACTTCACTCTTCTGAGGCTGTTTCCTCACTTCTAAAATGAGTTTTTTTAAAACATTGTGAGTAGGAAAAGTGTCGTCTAACTTGTACTGAACTCTCCCCAGTCCTTCATATACTGCTCTGCACATAGTAAGTGCTAAATATGTATGATTGATTTTTATATCTTACCCCATGTGGAACAGGGGCTAGGTCCACTCTGAGCTTATCTCTACCCCAGGGCTTAGTACAGTGCTTTGCACTAAAAAATCATTGAATGGCACACAGTAAGAGCTTAAATACCTCTATCGTTATGTCTGATGCACAAGTTTTGTGGCTCGTCCTTTTCCCCCTAGGACGTCCTAGAAGTGCAATAACTTTGGCTGTAGTTCAGACTGGCTGTGTCTGTCTTCCTTCAAACTTCTCCTAGGATAAGAGTAACTGGAATTAATGGGGTGGAAGACACCTCCCTGACCCCTTTCTTTCCAACCCATGGGAGCAGCGTGGCGCAGTGGAAAGAGCACGGGCTTTGGAGTCAGGGCTCATGAGTTCAAATCCCAGCTCTGCCACTTGTCAGCTGTGTGACTGTGGGCAAGTCACTTAACTTCTCTGTGCCTCAGTTCCCTCATCTGTAAAATGGGGATTAAGACTGTGAGCCCCACGTGGGACAACCTTATTCCCCTGTGTTTACCCCAGCGCTTAGAACAGTGCTCTGCACATAGTAAGCGCTTAACAAATACCAACATTATTATTATTATTAACCCCCCACCCCAAAAAAAAATAATTGAAAGGGAGTTGCCTTTCAATCAACAGTCAAGCTCTGCTTGGAGTAACACGTTCCTTTAGGGAGGGGGCTTGATTGAGGCCTCACACTCCTTTGGGAGAAAACCCACTCTCCCCTCCTCAAATATGGTCTCATCCAAGTCTATTTAGATTCTGTAGTCTCTGCCCCAGGTGGTACATACATCCCAATCTCCCTGCAGCAAAAGAAGCATGGCTTCCACCTCAATGAGATGTCAAAGCAGGTCAGGCGAGGTGTTATTGGCTCTAATTAGCTCTCCCGCTAGCTGTTAATGCCTTTCTCTGAAGTGGACTGGTGGATTCAGGGCATATGTCTGGTGTCGGCTGTGGGTAAGCAAAGTCCTTTGCCACTGAATGACATGGAGGTTTGGAGGTTTTTTTTCTGGCCAGAGAATGGAAAACTTACAAGCATGGGTTTCATTTCCAGTCACAAATGGAGAAGCATTTTTGACAGCAGCAAGATCATGAAGCTGGAGTTCCTTGGGATGAGGGATGCTCTATAAAAAAAAAAATAAAGTGGATGGTTTATTGTCATCTGGGATTAACTTCTCTGGGAATGATCAGTATTTACAGTGTGAACAGCAATGTGGCTCATACAAGATATAAATGAGACACTGTAGACCCTCAAAACTTATTTACAGTATAAGGGACTAATCCAGCTCTGTGTTCCATTCCCCAACACAACTTGCTTGAAACTATAATTTACTGGTATGGTTACTCTAGACATTTGTTGGGGAGGAAGGAAAGAGATAAAAAGCACTTCAGAAGTTATGGGACTTACCCAAGGTCCTAGGGGTGAGTCAAGGGCAGAGTTTGGAATGTTACACAACTCTGGTTCTAATAATAATTCAATTTCTTAAGACTCCAGGTTATGAGATTAGACATAGTCTTTATACCACTTGGAGCTCACAGTCTACTTATTCCCATTTACAAGTGAAGCCCAGACAAGTCAAGTGACTTGTCTAAGTCATGGGGCCCTCCAGTACTAAACAGGGACTTGAGCCTGTCTCCATGTGCAGTTCTGTGTTTTTTAAAAATAGTACTTAAGGGCTTACTATGTGCCAGGTATTGTACTAAGCGGTGGGGCAGATAGAAGATAATAGTAATGTTGGTATTTGTTAAGCACTTACTATGTGCAGAGCACTGGGATAGATACAGGGTAATGAGGTTGTCCCACATGAGGCTCACAGTCTTAATTCCCATTTTACAGATGAGGGAACTGAGGCACAGAGAAGTTACATGACTTGCCCTCAGTCACACAGCTGACAAGTGGCAGAGGTGGTATTAGCTCTGAGGTAGGTGTGGTTGTAGTGTAATCTCTATCCCCCCTCCACGAACAGACTCGACACAGGACAGCTTCCCACATGGAGTTTCACAATGAATGAATCCTTGCTGTTTGAGCAGCTGACAATCTGAGTATTTGACTTTGGGGGTTGCAACATTGACTCCTCACCCCTCCGTTTCTTGAATAGTGATTAAGGTATTTTTTTAAGCCTTCACTGTGTGTGAGGCACCGGGGTAGATTCGAGCAAATCATGTTGGACACTGTCCCACGTGTGGCTCAAGGTCTCAATCGCCACTTTACAGATGAGGTGACTGAGGCACAGAGAAGTAAAGTGTCTTGCCCAAAGTCACACAACAGATAAATGGCAGAGGTGGGATTAGAACCCATGACCTTCTGACTCTCAGACCTGTGCTCTATTCACTATGCCATTCTGTTGCTCCAATGCATTTTTCTTCAACATTTAGATCCCCTTGGGATATTTTGCCATTTAACAAACTATCGAACTGGAAGAAAGCAGTGGCTCCTCTTTTCTTGGGACTGAGAAAATAACCTGTTTTTTAGATTCTCCTTTCTTCAGTCATCTTCCCCCAGCCCCACATCCTTTTTCCCTCGCATATGCATAGGAGAGCAAAAGCTGCCCTGAGAATTGCACAAGTGTTTTTCAGTTAGGGAGAATTGGTCTCTTTCAGAATTTTGTCTGAAAGACCAAGAGGAGGAAAGACACTGATGGTAAAATTCTTGATTTTTTAATAGGGAAGAGCCATGCACTCTCTCTTCCTCCTTTACAAGTTTTAATACGAATCTGAGTGTTCTGGAGAGCTTTCCAATAGGGGTTTCCACTCTTTATTCCCCACTCCCTCATTCCCACAGCACTTGTATACATTATTACTTTTATATTAATGTCTAGACTGTCAGCTCCTTGTGGGCAGGGAATGTGTCTATCAACTGTTGTATTGTAACCTCCTAAGCACTTAGCACAGTGCTCTGCACCTAAGTGCTCAAACAAGATTGATTGAAAAACGGGAGAGGGACTGCAGTAAAATTTTGAAGCCACAGAGTGCAATCTCTAAAAATATCCTCGGCTTTACGGAACGGGAGAAAAATGACTGACAAAACCGACAGCTATTGACTTGATTTCCAAATTAAGCAACGTTTCAGATGGGAAAGACATGGCAATGAGGTTTGAGCTGAACAGATTCATGAGTAAATCACTCTTCCGATCATCAGGAGCAAGTAACCCCTTCCTGGGGGAGCTGAAGGCAGTCAAGAGCAAGTTATTCCTCGGGCTCAAACACTTAATTGCAGCCAATTTCCCGAACTTCATTTCCCTTTACTTCCAGGGACATTGTGAAGCTGGGAGGAGTCTGAGGATTTGGGATGAAAAGATCTTGGGGATTTGCGGTCTTCATCCGTAGAAATTGGGATGTATTTTGATTAGTGACATTAAGATAGGTCAGTGAAGATTTGGCCAGGCTGTTGGACTCTCATGCGAGGCTCATTTAGTGCAATAGACAACTGGGGCGTGTATCTAGTGGTCATCACTAGATAAAACCTTGAATTTTTTTTTTGGTTTGAGGCAATGTCACCTAATGGTTAGGGTGAATGACAGTTATTCTTGCATTCTAGTCTGTTCTGGCATTTGTCTGCTCTATGTCATTGAGCAACTCACATAATAAGATATTTAAGTGCTTGCTATGCATCAAGTACACCATAATCCCGGCTCTGCCACCTGTCAGCTGTGTGACCGTGGGCAAGTCACTTCACTTCTCTGTGCCTCAGTTACCTCATCTGTAAAATGGGGATTAAGACTGTGAGCCTCACGTGGGACAACCTGATAACCCTATATCTTCCCCAGCGCTTAAAACAGTGCTCTGCACATAGTAAGCCCTTAACAAATACCAATATTATTATAATAAGGTATTTTAAGTGCTTTCTATGTGTCAAACACTGCATTAAGTGCTAGGGTGGAATCAAGATAATTACATGGCACATGGGGCTCACTGTCTAAGTAGGAGGAAGAACAGGTATTGAAAGCCCAATTGCTGATGAGGGTATCTGTTGCCTACTTGTTCATCCCAAGCGCTTAGTACAGTGTTCTGCACATAGTAAGCACTCAATAAATACTATTGAATGAATGAATGAACTAAGGCACAGAGGAGGAGTTAAGCCACTTAACCCAGTCACGTAGCAGGATTAGAACCCAGGTCCCTGGACTCCCAGGCCCATGTTCCTTTCACTAGGTCATGCGGCTTCTCACTTAACCTCTCTAGGCTTTAGTTTTCCCCCTGTGTAAAATGGAGCTGCCGATTGTGAACTCTGTGACCAGGACCGTGTCTGATTTGGTAGCCTTAATTTACACCAGGGCTGAACTTGAGAACAATCGAAATAGTATGTGACTTCCCTCATGCCTGGCGAAATTCCAGAAGGTGTGCAAAGCTTGTTTTACTTCAAGTTTTTGCCTACTGTATTTCACTTCATCTGACACTTATCAGTGATCCTTAGCACCTCACAAGAAAGTTACACTGCTTAAAATCAGTCCCTAGCATGGAAAACAATTAATTTAAGACTTGCCAATGCTTCCTCTTTTGAAATGCTAAAGAAGGATTTAAAATAGAATTTCCACTCATCAGCCTGAAAGCTTCCAGTCCCATCATCAAGTTATAACCAATTAGCAGCATTTATGGTCATTGTGACACCCGACTAATTCCCAGTCCTCCATACTATTCTCCCCTAACTGCATTATCAAATCAATGGTATTTATGGAGTGCTTACTGTGTAAAGGGCACTATATTAATTGGTTAAGTACCATAAAAGAGTTGGCAGAAACATTCTCACCCCCCAAGGAGCTTAGAGTCTAGAGAGAGAAAATCATAAAACAGATGATTTCATTGTAGCTCTGTTAAAATATGAACAGCAAGTAGCTTTCTTGTGTTAATGTGGGTATCCCCTCTCCTAATTCAGTGCTGAGTACCTCAAAGGACACTCAATGAAAAAATTCTAGTGAAAACTTCTCAAGATTGGACTGTCTGAAGTTTAAGTGCATTATGCTTGCACACCAAGGAGAATGGTGAAGTCTATTCATAAAGGTGTTTGAAAACTAGAGGACGCAGAAGAAAATCAAAAGGTTCTTAATCAGGGCTTTTATGCAGAGGTCATGGAGTGATCATAATGGTATTTGATAATTGTGATATTTAAATATTTACCATGTGCCTAGCACTGTTCTAAGTGCTGGGGTAGATACAAGTTAATGAGGTTGGACACAGCCCCTCTCTCTCAAAGGGCTCACACTCTTAATCCCAATTTTACAGATGAGGAAACAGAGAAGTTAAGTGACTTGCTCAAGATCACACAGCAGACAAGTGACAGAGCTGGGATTAGAATCTGATCCTTCTGACTCCCAGGTCCATGCTCTATCAACTAAGCCATGCTGCTGTGTCTTGAGTGCAGACCACCAAACTAATTTCTTGGGAGAAAACAATACAAAAGTTGGTAGACACAATCGATTATTTCAGACTTCAACAGCAGCAAACACTACTCTATCCTCTTGCTTCCCCTCACCCCTCACTAGTTTGTCAAGTCTTGCCATTTGAGTGTCATCTTGGAACCAATGGACCACTCTCCTACTAAGGAATGACTTCCTAGTATTAAGTCTGTGAGCTTGGAAAGTAGTGGAAAAGTCCCTTCACAAGAGACTAGAATTCAGACTCATGGTAATGATGTTAGTTACATTAATATTTGTTCAACACTGGAATAGGTCCAGTTTAGTCAAGTTGCACACAGTCCCAGTCCCTTATGGGGCTCACAATATAAAAAGAAATGAGAACAGGTACTGAAGCCTTAGGTTACAGATGAAGAAACTGAGGAACAGAGGAGTTAAGTGACTTACCCAAGGTCCCAAAACAAGTAAGTGGCAGAGCTGGGATTAGAACTCTGGGACTTACTCTTCATTATGCTACATTGAGGAGGAGAAACAGTGTGGCTTAGTGGAAGGATCATGAGCCTGAGAAACAGGATATGGATTCTAATTCTGATTTTGCCAGTTGCCTGCTGTGCGGTCCTGGGCAAGTCACTTTTCGATGCCTCAGTTTCCTAGTTACTAGCATATGAGCCGTTACCTTGTGTAGAATGTTATTTTGGGTGCTTGGGAGATTCCAGTAGAGGTAACTCCTCTCCCCTTGGGATTTGCTTATCTACTATCAGGAGTTTACATCAGAATGGAATAGAACATAGAATCTTCTCCATCTTCTTGCCTGGACTTATGCCACAGTGAAAAAGGAACTTTTAAAACATTTTTTGTTCTTTCAATGCAAGTTCTATTTTCACCATCAAAACTTATGTCTAAAATTCAAACTTAAAGTTTAGGCATTCTTGTGGGGAAAAAACCCTCCTTTTTAGAAGTCAAAATTAGGATTGATCAATAAATATGATTTCCTCATTTTATTTCAGAAGAATTTCATGATTAGAGAAGACAGACAGGAGAAGAGCAGATTTTTTTTGTTCTTTTAAATCCCTAACATCTGAAAACACAGAATATCTCCTCAGCTTCCAGCAGGATTATTTTCAGGAACTCACACCCTGAATATTATTCCTAATGTAAATGGGAACGTCTGGAGGTCAGTCACTGCCACTGTACCTCCATAAGTAATCTACTGCATCAATTCCCATGAATGAGTTTAGCAGCAACACCCGCCAATAATGCTGGGTTATAATGGGACTTGGATGGGCAGCCTGAAGCAAGGACATGCTCTCCATATTTCAGAATCTGATGATCAGATAATGGGCCATCCAAGTCCCCTCCCCACTCACCATTACACTGCTCATTAACACCCCAACTAGGAACTGTTCAGGAAAAAAGGTAGGGAGATGCAAAAAATTCAGCTGTCTTTATACAGTTTAGCCATTTCCTGAGTAAAGAATTGGAACTCTTACAGCAAATGAAATGTTCTGTGGATTTTATTTATCTTTTATATCCTTGCCTCCAGTTACGATCAACAAGTCAGTGAAGTCATCTGTTGTTTTTCTCCTCACTTGTAACATGGGATGAAGCAAAGGGTTGGATTGGAAGTGAACACAATTCCGCAAAAAATGAAGCAGTTCCTTGATGTTTCAGCTGTTTCAAACGATAGAACCTAAAAACTAAGAGGTAGCTGAGGTCATCCAGCAAAAAGTCTTCCAATAGTGTTGTGTTCAGATGCCCTTTGACCAACTTCGTATTAGCGTATTATTACAATAGCTTCTAATTATCAACCCAGAGCCAATTTAGAAACTGATTCTACCTTAGCAACACTTGGAAAGCGTGTTGAGCTATTATTCAGTTGAAATGTTTACAGAAGCACATACTACTGTTACTTGTCAATTAAAATAATGAGGATGAAGATAGCTTAGTTAAAATAAGTCCCCTTATTCAGGGAATCATAGTTTTCGTGATGAGGAAAAGACCACAAACCATTAAATGAAGGACATGCTGTTTCCCTATTCTCTGCCAATACTAATCACATTGTTTCCATAGTTACTACAAAAAAACCCTAATTGCTGTCATATCTCCAATCATCTTTTTTTTATCTTAGCAATGTGTTTAGAGTATTGATTGCACTCATAAAAGACCAAGTGGCTGAGTCATCAGTTTGGGACTAATGTCAGTGATTCTTATTTTTGTGCAGTATCTTTCCGTAAACTCTGAAACACTCCTAACAGGGAAATTCTAGGTGTCAGTGGTATAAAACCTGCTGTTCTCTGTCCAGATGTATATTTGTAGCTAATAATAGAGTTTGTAACAGTTTTTAAAGGGCTGCTGCTTTAATTTCGATCATATTTCAGCATTTATTGTGTGCAGAGCACTGTACTAACCACTTGGAAAAGTACACTGTAGGGGAGTTGATAGGTTCCCTGCCCCAAGGAGAGATCCCAAGAGTTTGGTACAGAGCACTGCCCCAGGAGGTGCTCAAAATACTATTGATGTAGATGATATTGCATAAAGCAGCAGAACTGTGCATCCCTAACATTGCATCTCCTTAATTAAACAGTCAATCACTTCATTTTGAGTCTCTGTGAAATTTAACTTAGGTGGCTAATAAAGGTAATTGCTTCCTTTTTCCCCTGACTAATTGGTTTTTCCAGGCCTACATTCTATTTTTAAGCTGACTAGAGTCTATTCGGGAATAAGCAGTTATATCCACGAT
Source organism: Ornithorhynchus anatinus (assembly GCF_004115215.2). Lineage (NCBI taxonomy): Eukaryota > Metazoa > Chordata > Mammalia > Monotremata > Ornithorhynchidae > Ornithorhynchus > Ornithorhynchus anatinus. Next base: position 34,529,936 of record NC_041744.1, on the reverse strand, counting down.
ATAGACAGATCCAAGAGCTCAGTAAAAATTACCCATATATGGTATGCTTCAGTCAGCAACACAAGAAGAGTAAATGATGAAGGCTAAGTCTTAATTGATCTCAACATCTTCTCTGAACCAATGGGATATAGAGTAAATGGAACACTATCGATAAGGCCCATTTTCTTCTCACACTTTTTAAATTATTTGCTGAAATGGCAGATTTGGTTCCCTGTTTCATAGTTCAATCAGGATAGTGACTCTATAAAGCAGCGTGGCTCAGTGGAAAGAGCACAGGCTTTGGAGTCAGGGGTCATGAGTTCGAATCCCAGCTCTGCCACTTGTCAGCTGTGTGACTGTGGGCAAGTCACTTAACTTCTCTGTGTCTGTTACCTCATCTGTAAAATGGGGATTAAGACCGTGAGCCCCACGTGGGACAACCTGATTCCCCTGTGTCTACCCCAGCGCTTAGAACAGTGCTCTGCACATAGTAAGCGCTTAACAAATAACAACATTATTATTAAGGGATGACCAAGGAAGCTTTGACATAGGACAATATCCTGCGGGAATGCCAGGATTTCTCTCAAGAAGCCATTGTTCAGTGCTCTGCACACAGTAAGCACTCTGAATTCCATTGGTTTAGCTATTTTCTGGAGGTTACTCAAGCAATTCAGTTCAATCATTTATCAGGCACTTACTGTGTGCAGAGCACTGGACTTGGAAGATTACAATACAACAGTAAACAGATGTCCTACCACAATAAGCTTACTGTCTAGAGCACTTTGACAGATGTGTTAATACATCTTGATGCCATTTGGGAGTGAGGAAGGGCATTACTGCTGAATTTGAGATTTATTTATTCATTTATTAATATAGCATTTGTTCAATGCTCTCTATGTGGCAGACACTGTTCTAAATGCTGGAGTAGCGTGGCTCAGTGGAAAGAACATTCATTCATTCATTCAATAGTGTTTATTGAGCGCTTACTATGTGCAGAGCACTGTACTAAGCACTTGGGATGAACAAGTCGGCAACAGATAGAGACAGTCCCTGCCGTTTGATGGGCTTACAGTCTAATCGGGGGAGACGGACAGACGAGAACAATGGCAATAAACAGAGTCAAGGGGAAGAACATCTCGTAAGAACAATGGCAACTAAATAGAATCAAGGCGATGTACAATTCATTAACAAAATAAATAGGGTAACAAAAATATATACAGTTGAGCGGACGAGTACAGTGCTGTGGGGATGGGAAGGGAGAGGTGGAGGAGCAAAGGGAAAAGGGGAAAATGAGGCTTTAGCTGCGGAGAGGTAAAGGGGGGATGGCAGAGGGAGTAGAGGGAGAAGAGGAGCTCAGTCTGGGAACGCCTCTTGGAGGAGGTGAGTTTTAAGTAGGGTTTTGAAGAGGGAAAGAGAATCAGTTTGGCGGAGGTGAGGAGGGAGGGCGTTCCGGGACCGCGGGAGGACGTGACCCAGGGGTCGACGGCGGGATAGGCGAGACCGAGGGACGGTGAGGAGGTGGGCGGCGGAGGAGTGGAGCGTGCGGGGTGGGCGGTAGAAAGAGAGAAGGGAGGAGAGGTAGGAAGGGGCAAGGTGATGGAGAGCCTTGAAGCCTAGAGTGAGGAGTTTTTGTTTGGAGCGGAGGTTGATAGGCAACCACTGGAGTTGTTTAAGAAGGGGCGTGACATGCCCAGATCGTTTCTGCAGGAAGATGAGCCGGGCAGCGGAGTGAAGAATAGACTGGAGTGGGGCGAGAGAGGAGGAAGGGAGGTCAGAGAGAAGGCTGACACAGTAGTCTAGCCAGGATATAACGAGAACGAGAACATAAGAACATGGGCTTGGGAGTCAGAGGTCATCGGTTTGAATCCCAGCTCTGATACTTGTCAGCTGTGTGACTGTGGGCAAGTCACTTAACTTCTCTGTGCCTCAGTTACCTCATTTGTAAAATGGGGATGAAGACTGTGAGCCTCACGAGGGACAACTTGATTATCCTGTATCTACCCCAGCACTTAGAACAGTGCTCTGCACATATTAAGTGCTTAACAAATACCAACATTATTATTATTATTATTAAGGTAGTCAGATTAGACACAGTCCTTGTCCCACATGGGTCTCATGGTCTTAATCATCATTTTACAGTTGAGGTAACTGAGACACAGAGAAGTGAAATGTGTTACCCAAGATCACAAAGCAGACAAGTAGAAGAGCTGGGATTAGGACCCAGGTATCCCTTGGACCCCCAGATCTGTGCTCTAACCACTAAACCACACTTCTTCTCAAGGTTTAGGAAACTAGAGTCACCTGGGAGGTAAGCAAACCGTTGTGGTTTTTACAATAGTAGCCCCCAAACAAGAGTCTTTCCCCCTGGATGATATCCCACCTAAATCTTCTAGGGCACATGATGCCATTTGGCAATCTTTAAACCAGATGGGGATCAATGTTTTCAGTGTCGTACATTATGCTTAGCTATAATAGAAGCTCTCGGTAATAACTGTTTCTGCAACTAATTTGAGGAGAATTCATTATGCAAATATAGTAATACCTGTTTAAGAATCCTTGGTGTTACAGTTTAGAATCATGTATCTGGCTGGCTCTAATGTCTTCCCAAGATAATACAATTATTATGCAGAACAATAAGAAAGAAACCAGGACTCTCTCATCAAACGTCCTACAATTTGAAGAGGTGTCATTTTTTTAACTCAGGCTTCATTCAGGCTTGGTTCTCTGGCATGCATAAGGGAACACAGATGTTCAGACTGCACAGACAGAATATGCTTTGCACATGGTGCTTTGCAATGGAGGATGTTGTAGATATCTGAAATAGACAAGTTGAATTTTTTTTTTTAAATGACAAAATATTCAATTTTCTCCTTAGCCTTATGTTTGACACAAGGGCATCCAAAACCCACTCCTTCAATCCATTATAATGAAATTACTTTAACTCATAAACCTAATTAAGCAAAATAAACCACATAAACCTTGACAAGATGGGTAAGACCAGCGGTCCACCTAACCGGCACTATTTATTACAGCATAAAGGTAGAAAAATCTACATCTGTCGCATTAGCGACAACAGACTGCGATGCTCCGTATCTCAATACTATGCCCATCTTTATTTGTGTGTGAGAGTAGCAGGGATATTTTCATTCCTCATTTAATTTTCCAAATCAATGCAAATTACATAAAACACCTACACATTTTCAGACTAGCTAAATTCATGAATCACATCCCTTGCCATCATGAAGAAATGAAGTGCAAATTGGGATTCGATCGAAAGGTCTGAGTTTTTTTGGTAATTTCTCAGCCACGTTCAGAAGTGGAAACCCCAATAACCCAGCAGTGAAAACTTGGAAGAAATAATTATGCTGCTCTTCCTCACTCTCCGGAATTAGAGTTAGGGATGGAAATGGAGTTCTGAGTTGGTGAGGGCCACTGCTGAAACTGGGAAAAATGCCCACCTGGAATGCCTGTGATGTCGCATGTTATACTGGACATCAAGTTGACCATGTTGACATCATGGGCAGAAAAGCCAGGAATAATCTCCTTCATAGAAGCCAAGATCAGATAAGCACTGCCTCTTATTCTTTTTTTTTTTTTAAACAATGGAATCTTTTCAATCCTGACAACCAATGTGGACAACTCCCACATTTACCTCTCAAAGCTAACCTGTCTCCTTCTCTAAGTTCACATCTGCACCTCCCTTCAGGACAGCTCTATTTGGATGTCCTGCCGACACCTCAAATTTAGCATCTCCAAAACAGAACTTTACATCTTCTCACCCAAACCCTCTTCTCCCAACTTTTCCCTCACCCTTGACAACACCACCATCCTCCCTGTCTCACAAGGGCACAAAGTGGGCAGTATCCTTGACTCCTCTCTCTTTCGACCAGCCTATACAGTCAGTCACCGACGTTTGGTGAGCGCTGTCTTCGTAACAACTCAGGTCCGTCAACTCTTGGACTCTTCCAGATGCTTAGTATGGTGTGTGCATTTCTCCATATGACTCCTTTTCTTGGTAGCGATGCCGTGAATCCACAGCAAATGGTTGCAAGAAGTTTCAAAATGGAAAGACCAGGGGAAAGAGGGATAAGCGAACTTTTCGATTTATAGACCAGATGCTAAAGTATACTCTTCTTGACAGTCTTAGCTAATCCCTCACTTCATCCTGAAGGACCTCCTCCTCTTGGTGATAAAATCCCATTAGAATATTAGTCATGCAATGCAGGAGGTTTGGAGACCTCCCACCCCCCCGATAAATCAGAAGCCTATAAAATGCTTCAAAAACAGTACGAATCATTCTTTGCTCAAAGGAGACCAGCCCCACATATCCACTAAGTGATCTGAAGTCACCAAAACATCCATGAAGTAGAATAAATCTAGAAAAATAAATCTGAGGAGGGTGCAGAAGTGAGACTAGGTCAGAAGGCACAGCTGAGTCAATAGCATATGGGGGTCTCTTTGGTCTTTCCTGGAGTGCTAAATTTATATCAGAAGCAGCATGTCTTAGTGGAAAGAGCTCGGGCTTGGAGGTCAGAGGTCGTGGGTTTGAATCCCGGCTCCTACGCTTGTCAACTGTGTGACTTTGGGCAATTCACTTCACTTCTCGGTTCCTCAGTTCTCTCACATAGAAAATGGGGGTTAAGACTGTGAGCCCCATGTTGGACAACCTGATGACCTTGTATCTACTCTAGCGCTTAGAGTGCTTGCCATATAATAAGTGTGTAACAAGTGTCAATATTATTATTAGGCAGTTAGTACAGTGCTCTGCATACAGTAAGCTCTCAATAAATATGATTGAGTGAATATCACAGCAGCAGGGCAGACCTACTCACTGTCCCTTGATCTCGTCTATATCACTGAGGACACCTCCGCCCCCATCTTCCCACTGGCTGGCCTGGAACTCCTCTTTGAAATATGGTAGACCTACTCTTCCCACTTTCAAAGCCTTACTAAACTCTCTCCAAGAAGCCTTCCCTGACTAAGTCCTCATTTCCCCTACTCCTCCTCTCTTCTGCAACGCCTACGTATGTGTATCTTGGTACCCTCCGCCTCCCCCTCTAGACTAAGCACCTTGTGGGTAGAAACTATCTACCAATTCTGCTGTAGATACAACTCTATTTGGAGGTCTCACCAACACCTCCAATTTAGCGAGTCCCAAGTAGAACTTTTCATCTTCTCACCCAAGCCATCTTTTCCTCACAACTTTCCCATCACTCTTGATAACACCACATCCTCCCTGTCTCGCAAACCCACACGTGGGCAGTATCCTCTACCTCTCGCTTTCAACCCGTCTAAACTGTCAGTCACCAAAGTTTTTGTCAGTTCTACCTTCACAGTGTCTTTTGGGTCTATTGACTCTTTTGGGCTCTCCCAAATACTTAATATTGTGTGTTTATATATATAATTTGGTATGTATTTAAATGGTATTTTCTAATACCATTTTTTAAAATCGATTATTTCCCTCCACCACCTCCCCTTACCAAAGGAATGTTCCATGTAGACTTAAAAAGTGGCAGCAAAATCTTTGGATATAAAATGGTCTAACTTGTAACATAGCACATTTTCTTAGTGGAATTTGTTAGATGCTTACTGGGTGCCAGGCACTGTACTAAGCACTGGCGTAGATCCAAGATAGGTTGGACACATTTCCTGTCTCACAGAGGGCTCACAGTCTTGGTTTCTGTGTTACAGATTCATTTGTTCATTCAGTTGTATTTACTGAGCACCTACTGTGTGCAGAGCACTGTACTAAGTGTTGGGGAGAATATAATACAGTAATAAAGAGACAATCCCTCCCCACAGTGACCTCACAGTCTTCTAGCTGGGGGGAGACAGACATCAATACAAGTAAACAGGCGTCAATATAAATAAAACTAAAGATATGTACATAAGTGCTATGGGGCCAGGAGGGGGGGGGAGAGAGCAAAGGGAGCGTCAGGGTGATACAGAAGATGAGGAAGAGTGAGACTTCGTCTGGGAACGCCACTCGGAGGAGATGTGCCTTCAGGAAGACTTTGAAGTGGGGGAGAGTCATTGTCTATCAGATTTGAGGAAGGGGGGTGTTCCCAGCCAGAGGTAGGATGTGGGCCAGGGGTCGGCAGTGAGATAGGTGAGATCTAGGCACAGTTAAAGGTTAGCACCAAAGGAGTGAAGTGTGTGGGCTGGGTTGTAGGAGAGAAGTGAAGTGAGGTAGCAGAGGGCAAGATGTTGGAATGCTTTAAAGCCAGTGGTAAAGAGGCCAAGGCCTAGTGAAGTGAATCTTCCCCTGGCATCGTGGGGAAAGCTTAAATGAACTGAACACTACCACCATGAAAATAGGAAATCCTGTTGCTCAATGCTCAATAAATAAGATTAATTCTGTTCTTAAGAGAATTTTTCAGTTTCTAATTGTTGTGTACCACACAGGTCTGTCTTGATGCTGTAGAAGAATGCTCCATGGATTGGCGGTTTGCTTTATTGTGACTCTAAAATGTTTCTTGTGCCCTCTCGCCCCTACTTCGGTTACGATTTCCCCATTTAAGCTGAAAATTGAGCAGCTTTCTGGTTACCCACTCTCCTCCGGTTTCCCACTTGTGGAAGGTGTGACGTAGTGATGGGTGCTAGTTCAGTGATTCCAAGACCTCTGTGTGTGTAATCCTGCCTGGCACGTGATGAAAAATGAAGGGGGATGCTGGTGAAAGAGGTTTGGAAGTCGAACTTGGTTTCTAAGCTGGTTCCTTTCTAGTGAGTCTAAGAATTCTTGGAATCGCTTTCTGTAATTTGATTGAACTGGGTAGAAATCAATCCAGAAAGAGCAGAGGAAATTAGCCTTCGTCTCCATTTTTCATTTCCTTCTCAGGAGGAAAAGCGTTAGTAACTTTGTACAGCATGTGAGTAGGGTAACACTCAGGGACTGGTAGAACTGATGGGGTCATCAGCGCTACGGCTCCCAGAGCAGACTCAGATGGCATCTGTTCCATGAGTCAGGTGAATGAGTCCCACAGAATACCAACATAATGGGCCACGAGGGTTAGTCTGGTAGCATTTATGGATATTTGCAAAACCTGTCCTACCACCCGAAATAACACTGTTTGTATGACTCACAAAGAAGCAATATGGCCCAGTGGAAACAGCAAGGGCCTGGCATTCAGACAGCCAAGTTCTATCCCCGGCTCTGCTGTGGCTTTGTTGTGCAATCTCGGAAAAGCCTCTTAACTTCTCTGTGCCTCGGTGACCTCATAGGTAAAATGGGGATTAAGACTGAGCCTCAGGTGGAGGCTGGATTGTGTCCAACATGATTAGTTTGCATCTACCCCAGAATTTAACACAGTGCCTGGCATATAGTAAGCACTTAAATACAAAATCCAAAAAACTCACTGGTGTGTTGGCATGTCCCACTCAACATGGAAAAGTGTCTTTTTCTGAGCACCAGAAACTAAGTGAAGGTTCCAGATGAATTCAGTTTCTGGATCTTTTAAAATGCTTTCATGCTGATTTAAAAGAAAAAAAACTTCTTGAGGGCAGGAGCCATAACTTTAACATCTGTGGTTCTCTTTCACAGTGCTTAGTTCTGGCTTCTATATACAAGGGGCTCTCAATGAATAGTATTGATTGATCAAGAGCCATTTTCATGTGAACAGGACAAAACACTCTGGAGTTTCTTTCCCCCTTCTACTTGGATCTCAGATTTGAAGGGTATGCCCATTTCCATCTTGTCCTCTTTGAAATTGTCTCCAAAGTCCGTAATGAACTTGTTAGGTCCATCGTTTGACTGTTTTTTCCAGTCAATTCATAGTAGATGCTCTCTTTCATCATCTAGACTGAAAACTCCTTGTGTGCAGGGATCAAGTCGACCTTCTGTTACATTGTAATCTCCCAAGTCCTTAGTTAGTATAGTGCTCTGCACACAGTAAGCACACAAATATAATTGATCCTTATCATTAACAGCATTTACTTAGTGTAGGTTGTGTACAGAGCACTGTGCTAGTTCAGTAATTAGGACAGTCCTTGGAACATAGTAAACATTTAAAAAAAAAATACCCCCCCCCCAAAAAAAAAGCTAGGTGAGGAAGAAAAAACTAACCCTCTTCCTTCCCTTTAGGGGAGAGAGCTACCTGGAAGTGGTAGGCTTTAAGCGTCCAGCTTCACCAGTGTCTGAGACCAAAAAGACACTGTTTAATTTGCCTTTCCCTAAGACTCTCTGTCTGTCCTAGCTCCCAGGGGATTTGATGTCTATAGGAAATATCAATCCGTGAGTCTCAGATCCTCGTAGTACTCCCTCCAGTTATGGCTTTTACGATTTCACTGTAAGAGTGCTCTCTCCCTGACCACTTAAAGATTCATTAGCTTTGTTTTCATTTGGAAGGTCTTGTTTAAGAATGAACAGGGATAGCTTAGGAGACAAGGTAGACATTTAAAAGGACAGCACTCTAAATGGTAATTGCTAGCTTGCATATGTATTTGTTCCACTGAAATATAGCCCTCCTATTATGTCTTGTTCCTAGTGGTGAAATATGGCCTTTGCCTTGTTACAAATTGGCAACAGGTTTTTCAAGAGCTGTTAAGGACGTTTATAAAAATGCATTAAAATTCATGGCATGAAAAGGAGTATAACACATCTGAAAGCAGAATTCATTCATTCAATCGTATTTATTGCGTGCTTTCTACTTGCAGAGCACTGTAATGTCTAGAAGTGAGATCATTAATTCAACTGTATTTGAGTGCTTAGTGTGTGCAGAGCACTGTACTAAACGCCTGAGATAGTATAAAGCCAGGCCATGGACACCTTGAGTTGTTATGGCGTGCTGCTCTCTACTCTTAGTGCCTGGAAAAAACCTCCAAGCTAGGGTTGTGGAGCTGGAAGCTGCTGCTTCTGCTTGCGGTCGGTGAAGACGGAATTTGAGAGGGAAGAGCGCCAATAAAATTTAACCTCATAATTTCAGTCCTGGTTGTCCCCAGATTCATCCCAATCAAATGTTGGGCTGGGATAGCTTGCACTAGGGTCCAAAGTGGCTCCTGTCATTTTAAAGAGAACCCTGCTTCACATAATATTTTCTGTTGAGTCTGATAGCCATCTTTTCCCTGCATAAAGAGAAGGAATAATTTAGAATACCAATTCCTCATTTAAAAGACCCTTTATAAAACAAAGCTGAAACCCACTGACTCAACAACCAGACCAGAAATGATTCTGAAACCTGCATATTTGTGTGTATCCTCTGTGTCTGCGTGTTTTCTCTCTGTGGGTACAGGGTATTAGATTAGCCAGGTTTTACTTAGATGGATCTATAAAATTTGTCTGGAAGAAAACAGAAGCTAAATCATTATGTTCTGATTTCTGTTTTTATAGCAGGGCAGCTCAGTGGGACCTAATCAGGTGGCTCAATATACTGTAGACAGTGAGATTTGTTTATACTACTTTTCCAGGAACCGGTGGAGGAAAGTGTAGTCCATGGAAGAAATTTTCTGAGCCTTGGAGTGAGGTTTTCAAAAATGAACATTGCATGTGGAAACCCATTGGAAAGCCATTGTATTTTGGAAGGTTGAAAGCTAATTTTACTGCTGTGTATTTTATATCCAGGGTGGTCACATGACAATTAGCGTGGTTAGTTCACTCACTGGACTAGGTTAAATGCCCTATGTCCCTTAATTGATAACTGTGGTATTTATCCTTGAGGATTTTATATCTATTTAGAGCTAATATAACAAGGGTTTGTTTTCCCCAAGAGAAGTTGTCTTTATGTGGACCCCCTGTTTGGCCTGGAAGTTTATCCTGTCAGTAGTCTCTGTTCAGGAAATCTGGGGTCTCTCTCCTAGACTCCTTACATCATTATCATAACGATCTTGATCCCAGAAACTATCCTGGAACCTCCTGCTTGGCAGGAGAATGAGAAGACAAGGATAGCACCTAGAAAAGATTGAAATGCTTTCAGTCAGGCTTATATCAGGACTTACTGTGGGACCGGTGACAAATATTTCAAAAACATTTCTCTGGTCTGAGCAGAGAGATACCATTATCTAGACCTTGGAACCTAGCTTCAGATTCATCCCAGACAGATGTGGGTTCAAAATAAATGAACTTATTATCATCATCAGTGTTAGTTATTGAGCACTTACTGTGTGCAGAGCACTCTGCAGCATACTTTGGAGAGTACAGTAGAGTTAATACGATTCCTGTCTTCAAGGAAATTTGTATGACTATCTACCCTACATATTCAAGACAGGAACTGCCACCCAGGTATGTTTTAAAGAGAAGAAGGCTCCCAGGTCAACTTTAAATCTACAGGTTTTTCAGAGCAAAAAGATCAGGTGTTTTCACATTTGTTTGGTCTTCTGGTCTGTGTACTCCTGGGACTCCCTGCTGTTTTATTAGAGTACAAATTCTTGATTAGTTGACCGCTTCAGTAAGATCATTGTTTTTCTTGGAACTTTCGGCTGGTTTTGAAGAGGCTTAGAAGAATCAAAATCTGTCCCTTTTTTTTTTCTTATGAAGCTGTAATTTATCTCAACCTTCCAGGCTTATAAATGCATTCACAAAAAAGGGGAAAAAAATCACAGAACTTTCAAATCCTAAACCCAGCAGACCAAGTAATCCAAAAATCCAGCCGAGGAGAATTTTCTTTGTAAGAAAAATACACACACGCACACACACACACATAATGGTTTTTCAAGCAAATCAATTTGTTGTCATTTGGTAAACAAGGAAGGGTGTAAATGGGGCCAAAGCTTCCTTTAAAAAGGGCATGGCCTTACACAGATGAATAATCTTCAGAAAGATCATCCACCCACCTGCATACCATTAAAGAATTGAAATTGTGCTATTTTATTATTTCATGTGTAGAGTCAATTTCCAGGATATACCTGTTTTACCTTGTTGGTGGGAACATCTTTGTTTCACATTTCCCCCCAACTACAGATTTTTGAGTAACATTAATTTAGGAGTGAGTGTGAAAATGTATGCTCTCTCTATTTGCTGGAATCCATGCCAATAACCCACATCCAACAGATATGGCTCATGGCTGTTAATTTTCATTTAATGCTAACTCTAAGGTTTTCTGGGAAAGCTAAAATAGAGGCAGAAGATAGGCTGTGTTCCTTTCCCTAACTTTAGCATCTGACTCTGTGGCAAAGCCATTCCAGTTGGTTATGATCTTCTTAAGCGGTGACAATATTCAAGATGGAGCAATAGACTAGACCAGTTAGCCACAATTGCTAATTTTTTTAATCTCTGAGAGAGTTCATAGTCTTCAAGATCCACAGCTTCCCTATTCTCACCAACACTGAATGCAAAATTAAAGCTGATGAGCAAGTAATCCTGTTTTGCAAATAAGAGGATGGTGGGAGGAGGAGAGGAATCACTCTGAGCCAAATAAATTAAACAAGTAAACAGATAAAACAAATACAAAGAGAGTAGCTGACCTGTATTTTTGTTTGTTTGAGTACCCAAGCTGACATTTGTTGATCTCTTATGAGTATGTATTGTAATTGTACTCCTCCACACTGAAGTTTTAAACCATCTGGACCCTGACTTTTTGCATTTTGCTGCTTTCAAATAAAGTTTTGCCACTTACAGAGAGAAAAGATGAGAGAAGCAGAGTAAAAGACACAGACAGTGGGAGAAAGCCAGGAAAAAAGGAGCAGAGAAAAAAGAGAAGCTGTGTTCCCTTGTGGTAGAGCATGGGCCTGGGCATCAAAAGGACATGGACAAGTCACTTGACTTTTCTGGACCTCACTTACTTCATCTGTAAAATGGGGATTAAGACTATAAACCCCACGTGGGACAGGAACTGTGTCCAGCCTGATTAGCTTGTATCTACCCCAGTGCTTAGAGCATTTAAACGCTGAAAAAATACCATAAAAAATGGAAATTAAACAGCTGTTCTCCCACCTGTTTAGACTGGAAGCCTCATTTGGGATATGATTATCTTGCCTCTGCCTCAGTGCATGGCCCATATTAGGTACTTAAATCCCACAGTTATTATTATGGGGGGATATTTTAATATAAATTGAAAATAAAAATTCATTCAATAGTATTTATTGAGCGCTTACTATGTGCAGAGCACTGTACTAAGCGCTTGGGATGAACAAGTCGGCAACAGTCTTGCCGACTGTTGGGATGAACAAGTTGGGATGAACAAGTCGACACAACATGAAAAATGACAACTGTTGTGGGGTGAATACCAAGTACCCAAAGTGTGAAGATCCAAGGAAAAGAGAGAACATGTACATGGAAGGCAGAAGAGATTTTAAACACACACATTGAAGTCCAGTCTTTCAATGTGTTGTGAGATTGGACTGTCCCTAAAAAAAAAAAAAAAAAAAATTAAAATGTCAATATTGTGAACAAGGTGCATTCATTGAGGAAGGAGCTAATTGGACTTCATTAGATATTTTGGACGATAACATGTTTGAATTTTCTCTCCAGAACCTAAGAAAGCTATTGTCGGGTTATAAATTAACGGAGCAGAGTATGTGTACCCTCATAACCCATCGTGGCTATTTGAAACAATGCTCAGCACGCCACAGATTCTATAGATAGGTGTGAAAGGAGACTAATTGATAACTTCATGCTCAACTGAGGCAAGTTAGGAACAAAACTGTTCACCCAGAGCTCAGTTTCCCAGATTTCCACTTAGAGATAATATAATGCAAGAAAGCTCTATTAAAATATATATATATATATATATATATATATATATATATATATATATCTGAGGATCTGGTCCGATACAACCAGATTCAACTGAACAGGCTTTTCAAGAATGTGATGAGAAGCTGGGTAGGCCTGTAGGGGTTATTACAGATTTCTTATTAGCAGTACCACTGTAGCTAGATTGACCTTAAAGGCATATAAGCTTATAACTTGTGGATTGCCTGTATCCTGATAACAAGCATTTACAGGTTCTGACTCATCCCTGCAGCAGCCAGTCGAGTTAATTTTCCTCCCCACTCAGCTCCAGTCAGCTCTGAATGACATTTATCTATGGTATCTCCCCACTCTTATCTTGGACTTTACCAAATGTTTCCAACCTGAGCAATTTGAGGTTTTGCAGGACAAGTAAATACTATCTTTTTTTTTTTCCCCCCCTCCCATCGACTAAGTGCCTGAACAATTCCATACTGTGTCCCCTTTCAGGTAGGGCTGTGTTCTTTTGACTTATCACCTAGTCCTCAGGTGAAATGCTGTCAATATCAAGGAAACTCTTTCTCGGCTGCGCTTTACTTTGAACTTGTTTTGTTCTAAACAGAAATTACCTTGTAAGTGGTAGATTCAGGTCTGACAAAAGGAGGCCATGCTTTTACTCAAGGAATAGTTCAAATGTGAAATTCCTCATCACAGGAGGATGTGAAGGCAGAATATATAATCTAGTTTTGAGGAATGCCTGGTTCAAATTCTGGTATGTTAGTTAATAGGGATTATAGAAATGAATTTAGGGAAATTTTAGTGACCTTAGGAGCAAGATTCACTTAAGAGTCAAAAAAAAAAAAAGTTGGTATTTGTTAAGCGCTTACTATGTGCCGAGCACTGTTCTAAGCGCTGGGGTAGACATAGGGGAATCAGGTTGTCCCACGTGGGGCTCACAGTCTTAATCCCCATTTTACAGATGAGGGAACTGAGGCACAGAGAAGTTAAGTGACTTGCCCACAGTCACACAGCCGACAAGTGGCAGAGCTGGGATTCGAACTCATGAGCCCTGACTCCAAAGCCCATGCTCTTTCCACTGAGCCACGCTGCCACGCTGAGTCAAGGTCATGGACTAATCCCCACTCTGCCACTTGTCTGCTGTGTGACCTTGGGTAAGTCACTTAACTCCTCTGTGCCTCAGTTCCCTCATCTGTGAAATGGGGATTATGACTGTGTGCCCCATCTGGGATGGCGACTGTGTTCACCTCTATTATTATTATTATTTTCAAGAAAATGTGTGATTAATTTTGAGGGAAAATTAGGCCATTTAGAAAAATACCTTGAGTTAAAGGTTATATATCAGGGAGACCCTCAATCACATGTTTCAGCTGTGTGACTGTGGGCAAGTCACTTAACTTCTCTGTGCCTCAGTTCCCTCATCTGTAAAATGGGGATTAAGACTGTGAGCCCCACGTGGGACAACCTGATTCCCCTATGTCTACCCCAGCGCTTAGAACAGTGCTCGGCACATAGTAAGCGCTTAACAAATACCAACATTATTATGTTTCCTCCAGGCATGCTCTTGATACTATTGGGTCAAACCAATAGTGCATCCAATTAACATTCTCTCTCCAATAATATCAATGGGATGCACTCACTAAGTGCTTCACTCAGTGTTGTTTCCATTTCTACATTTCTAAGCTAATAGATTCTACCTACCCCCGAGAGCCTGAGGAAAGAAATCTTATTTTGTGGATTAGATAGAGGAGCAGATGAAATGGAAGATCATCTTGGCTCCCAATGTTCAGGGTGTGTCTCTTGTTGGCAAACACAGGGCAGGATCCCCAGAGGCAAGAAATCACAGGCTTGGTTTTGGGGAGAGTGGTAACTGAAGAAGCCAAATTTATTGCACCAGTCCTGGGAAAAACCTAGCCTTCCTCCCTCTTACTTAGACTGTGAGCCTTTCTGGGGGCCTGATCAACCTGATCAACCTGTATCTACCTCACCACTTAGAAGAATACGGCTTGGTACCTAGTGTTTAACGAGTAACAATTATTACTATTAATGAATATGATTGAGAGCCCTTGTGATACTTTCCTGAAGCAACCAAATCTTTCTCCAGGCCTGAGGGCAGTGCATATATTTTTCTTTGATTCCTGAAGTCCTCTCTTTCTGGAGAAAGCTTTTTTATTCATCCCTCTCACCTAAGCCTTTCCTTCCCTGGAGGATGACGTATAAAGGTCTTTCAAGTGGGACCATGTAGGGCCCTAGCATTCCTTTGGGTGGGTAACTAAGATTTCTTGGGACTTAATTTACCCATCTTGCCAGAAGGCCTCTGGTGAAATCTCAACTCTCCAGTTTGATTCTGAGTAAGAACAAGTCTGCTGATGTTTTGAAAGGATTTCCCAGCAGAGGGATCAGCACCTAGAAATCCAATAGCTAGCGTATTATGTGTGCTATAAATATTAAACAACAATCACAGCACTGTAATAGTTCATTGTGGTTACAGCATCCCTTCACAAACACTGCAAGGTGGATATTACCCACACCCAGGGGTCAGAAGGATCTATTAGCTTACAAATATAGAAATGGGAAAAAAAATTGAGTGAAGCACCCAGGGTCAGCCATTGATTCAGCATCAGTGATGATAGACTGTTCCTTTTTCTTTTCTTTTTTTCTTTTTTAATGGTATTAAACTACCCTCTCAGGGTCTCACCTGAAGAGTTTCCAGTACTCTACCTGTCTCGACTACAGGAGGGAGAGTCACGCAGAGGCATACCCATTGCATTCCTAACTTGGCCACTGGTTAACAAGTGGAAGGCAATCTGCTACAAATCAAGACTCCCCTTTGCCGGGCAGCAGTTGGACGGGAGAGAGTCGAGGGAGGAGAGTGTAGTTGATCTGTGATTCTATTTAGTTGCCATTGTTTTTACGAGATGTTCTTCCCCTTGACTCTATTTATTGCCATTGTTCTTGTCTGTCCGTCTCCCCCGATTAGACTGTAAGCCCGTCAAATGGCAGGGACTGTCTCTATCTGTTGCCGACTTGTTCATTCCAAGCGCTTAGTACAGTGCTCTGCACATAGTAAGCGCTCAATAAATACTATTGAATGAATGAAAAGGAGGCAATGGAAAACCACTGCCATATTTTTACCAAGGAAACTCTATGGGTACACAACCAGAATGATGGCACATCTGGGGGCATTCTGGGAGAGATGTGTCCAAGGTGTTGCTATGGGTTGGAGGCGACTGGACAGCATAAAACAAGAGATTTTTTATGTGCCAGGCACTGTTACTAAATTCTGGGCTAAATATGAGCTATTCAGGTTGGATTATAGTGTGTGTCCCACATGAGACTCAGTCTTAAATCCTCACTTTACAGATGAGGTAACTGAGACACAGAGAAGTTGTGACTTTCCCAAGACCACACAACAGACAACTGGCAGAGGCAGGATTAGAACCCGGGCCCTTCTGACTCCCAGGTCTGAGCTCTATCCACTAGGCCATGCTGTTTCTAAAGTCTGAATCCATTCTAGACCGTAAGCTCGTTGTGAACAGACAATGTCTCTGGTGGTGTACTCTCCCAAGCACTTAGTACAATGTTCTGCACACAGTAAGAGCTCAATAAATACTTAATTAGAATGAACACTTTATTAGAGTGCACTAGCACCCAAAGCTAAAGCCATTCTACAGCTCATTTGCAGAGCAGTTCAGGAACTTGAAGATGACAGGGACAATGGAAGTGTGTCGGGGTCGGGGCGGGGGGGAAGCGTTTTGAGAAAATGAGGTAAAAGATCATTGTTAACCACATTCTGAGTCAGAACCCTGTGAGATAAACAGAAAACATAGACTTCTGTTTTCTATGTTCTGTTTTTGCACTGCCAAAACACTGATGCAAGCTATGATTTATTCAAGGTAATAACTTATTAAAGAACGGCAGTGGAGTTGCCTTTTGGATTGAAGGTGAGATCGCAACTATGAGTGGTGTTTGAGAGAGCTCCTCGTGCCCACTCTTTCCAAGAAAGCATAGCAAAGTGCCCTTCCTCCTCAGGCACATACGGTTAACAGGGAGAGGTGCGCTCTACTTCTGGGAGGATGTGACCTTGAGTTGGTTTGACCGTAATGGAGAAAGAGCTTGTCCTCTAAACTGTCAGCTGCACTTCCTAATCAATCAGTGGTACTTACTGTGTGCAGAGCACTGTACTTGAGAGTATTTGGGAGAGTACAGTACAACAGAGTTGATAGCAAGTTCCCTAATGGGGTGGGGGAATGGACATTAAAATGAATAAATTACAGATGTGTACGTAAGTGGTGTGGGACTGAGGGTGGGGTGAATACCAAAGGTTACAGATCCAACTGCAGGTCCTAGACTGTAAGTTTGTTGTGGACAGGGACGAGTCTGCCAGCTCTTATCATTTATCATTTTATTCATGGTATTTGAGTTTACGTTCCAGGCACCGGACTAAGCACTGGGGTAGATACAAACTAATCAGCTTGGGCACAGTCCATGTCCCACGAGGGGCTCATAGTCTTGATCCCCATTTTTTAGATGAAGTAACTGAGGCACAGAGAAGTGAAGTGACTTGCACAAGGTCACCTAGGAGACAGGTGGCAGACCTGGGATTAGAACCCACATCCTTCTGATTCGCAGGCCTGTGCTCTTTCCACTAGGCCACGCTGCTGCTCTTCCAAGCTCTCAGTGCTCTGCACACAGTAAGTGCTCACTGAATACCACTGATAGCTCCAACCACAGTTTTAGATTCAGTCCCCCAGGGCCAAGAGACTAGCATTTTGAAGTCGTCGATGTAAATAGGGAAAGTCTTTAGTCAGCCAGTCAAATTTTATTGAGCTCATACTATGTGCAGAGTAATGCATTTCAGTGCTTGGGGGAGAGTACAGTATGACAAATTTCCTGTCCACAACAAACTTACAGTCTAGAGGAAGAGACAGGCATTGATATAAATAAATTACAGATACTTAAGTGCTGTGGGGCTGGGAGGGAGGATGAATAAAGGGAGCAAGGCAGGGCCACACAGAAGGGAATGGAAGAAAAAGAGGGCTTAGACGGGGAAGGTCTCTTGGAGATGGGCTTCCAGTAGGGCTTTGAAGGCACAGAAGAGAGGGTTTCTCAGAGTACCATAGCAGACAGAACTCTACTCTCACCCACTAGTTAAGCCTCATTGCCTATGTCCTATATACATCATTGTGTAAGCTCACTTTGGGCAGGGAACACATCTTTCAACTCTGTTATTATACTGTACTCTCCCAAGTATGAAGCACAGTGCTTTGCACACAGTAAGCACTCAATAAATAAGATTAATAATAATAATAATGATATTTGTTAAGCACTTACTATGTGCCAGGTATTGCTCAAAGCGGGGTGGATACAAGCAAATCGGGTTGGAAATGGTCCCTGTCCCATATGGGGCTCATA
Organism: Ornithorhynchus anatinus; assembly: GCF_004115215.2. NCBI lineage: Eukaryota > Metazoa > Chordata > Mammalia > Monotremata > Ornithorhynchidae > Ornithorhynchus > Ornithorhynchus anatinus. Next base: position 34,511,923 of record NC_041744.1, on the reverse strand, counting down.
GTCTTAATCCTCATTTTGCTGATGAGGTAATTGAGGCACAGAGAAGCTGAGTGACTGGCCTAAGGTTGCACAGGAGACAAGTGGAGGAGCAGGGAATAGAACTGTGGTCTTCCTGACTACTGGGCTTGGTCAGGGACATGTCTTTCTGCCATTCTGGTCTTTATAGACCTGATGCCAGATTGTCACAGCCACCACTGAAAATGCTTGGGTGATTTCCATAGTCCATTTTAATAGACTATTGCTGAGGTGAGTGGAGACGCAAAATTCGATTCTTCCCCGACTCTGATTGTTCCCTTGCCAAGTGGAGCTGCTCCTTGACTATTAAGGTCTAGTAGTTAGCTATCTTTTGTCCTTAGAATACCAGCCCTCATTTCTTTGCAGAGGAACTCAGAATTCTTATGGTATCTATCAGATAATGTAATAAAAATATCGTTGGGTATTTCTGTCTTTAGCTGAAGGCGTGAATTAAGGACACTTGCTGATTTAAAACATTATTTCATGTTATGGTATTTTATCATTTTTATTATTGTGATTTTATTGTTGTACATTTGACCCTCAGAGTTGAGCTACTGGCTAGCATCATCCCCACTGAAAAGCATGTTGAAGATGAAATATGAAGTTGACAATAAGCCACTTTAACCTCTCCAGAGAGCATTCATTGTAGCCACCTATCTCACAGGTTTTGATCAGGGTTACAGGGCATGAGGATCCAGTGGTTTTAGCTTTGAAAAATGGCTGGGTCCTTGAACCGCAATCTAAATTAAAGTTGTTTGTGGGGCTGGGGGAGATGAAGAAAGTTTAGTTAAATATTAAACCTAACCTGAAATAGGACACATTGTTGCGGTTTCTAGCCTGGAATGCCCTCCCTTTTCTATCCAACAGACAATTACTCACCTGACCTTCAAAACCTTATTGAAGGCATAGAGGGAATAGAGGCAGAGGGAAGTTGTTACTTGCCTGCTGAGTGACTTTGGGCAAGTACAGTTGGGATTAGAACCCAGGTCCTCTGACTCCTAGGCCTTTGCTCTTTCCACTAGGCAATGCTACTCTCCTAGTGATGAGAAAAGACCCAAGAGAAAGGCAGAAACAATTTTACAGAGTTCTCAGTGGCTATTTTTTTGGCTGTCATTGTTTCTCTTTCTCAGACTGTGCTAAGTTAGAGTTTCATTGTCACCACATTGTTCCAGGTTTTGTGAAAAGAAACTGGTGCTGCCTCTGCCCCTGAATCTACCTGCCCCCTCTCTTTAGAGGTCAATTACTTATTGTTTCTAAATTCAAGCTCTGGAAACACATGACTGGCAAGGGCCTGAAGAAACAAAGGGTGAGTTGCCTTGCCCAGAACAGAAAAGAACTGAACAGAACACACTGAGACGAGAGCAGGAGCTGGTCACTCCTTTCCTGGCTTTACATAATTGTTGGAATGTCTGTGGAGGAGCTGGTCAGGCAATACAAGGACATCTTGCATTGTCTAATGGAAGTCAGAAGGCCCTAGATTCTAAAAGTGGCTCCTCCACTTGTCTCTTGTGTGACCCCGGGCAAGTCACTTCACTTCTCTGGGCCTCGGTTACCTCATCTATAAAATAGGGAATGAAGGCTGTAAAGCCCTATTGGGAAGGGGACTGTGTTTAACCAATTAGCTTGCATCTACTCCAGCACTTAGTACACTGCCTGGGACATAGTAAGTAGCTAAAAAATACCATAAAAAGAAATCTAAATAGCTTAAACTGGAAGCAACTCTTGACAGGGCCCATGTCACCAGCTGCTCTGGAGTCCCTTTAGAGCTTCAAGAGTTCAGTGTATACAGTAAATATTGGTATTTGCTGAGTGATTATTGTGTACAGACTGTACTAGTAATAGTTGTGGTATTTGTTAAGCACTTACTATGTGTCAGGCACTGTACTAAGCACTGGGATAAATATAAGCAAATCAGGTTGGACAAAGTCCCTGTCCCACCGAGGGTTCACAGTCTTAATCCCCATTTTACAGATGAGGTAACTGAAGCCCAGTGAAGTGGTAGAGCTGGGATTAGAACCCAGGTCCTTCTGACTCCCAGGCCTGTGCTCTACTGCTCTAACCATTAAGCCATGCTGTTTCATGTTCCCTGACCTAAAGGAGATCTCATTCTAGAAGAGAAGCTTACATTCTAGATACTAGACTTTTGAAATAATGTGATTCTAGAGAATAGAATATGAATGTGGCATCAATCAATGATATTTAATGAGGACTTTGCAACAGAGCACTGTTCTAGGTGCTTGGGAGAGTACAATAGAGTAGAATTGGTAAACACAATCCCTGCTCTCACAGAGTTTGCATCATGAAATGAAGAAACTGTTTGGTTCTCTGTCTTGAGATACCTGTCTTCCAGGCTCCAGGGCCATCATTGAGATAAATCAGAAATGGGGTAACTGTACATGAGCAGAAACTCCAGGGAAGTCGTAAGATCAACTGAGAGAAAGGAAAGCAGCACCAGGCATTCTGGGTAACAAATGTGACAGCAATCCTTGAGGGTAGGGAATGTCTACGAACTCTCCCAAGAACTTAGAACAGCACTCTGTAATCGATTTAATAGTATTTATTGAGCACATAAAGTGTGCAAATTACTGTATTTAGCAGAATACAATACAAAAAGTCTTTGTGGTTACAAGGAGCAGGTTGGTGCAATCAATCTATCGATCATATTGAACACTTACTGTGCGCAGAACACTCTATTAAGCATTTGGGAGAGTACAACACAACAGTATAACAGACACATTCCCTGCCCACAGTGAGTTAACAATCTAGAGGCAACAGAGATGATCCATCAAGGAGCTACGTTTCCTTCCCTTTTTCTCTGGGTGAGAATCAGAATTTGTATTTTCTGCTCATTCTCATCCAAAGATCAGGAGCAGGTGAGTTCAATCTTAGGATTTTAATATATAAGTGCACAGATTATAAATGGAAGCTCATGAAGCAATTCAATTTTGCATGTAAGTGATCTTATTGCTTCACCGTTAGACTGTGCAAAGCTTTGTAATGAATGTCTAATATTTTAGAGAATAGGCAAATGGCTTTGATTGCTTTTTTGATGCCATCTCAGTGGGGTTTTGATTGTTTTCTCTTATGTCCTATTTATTAATACTTTTGTATTTGCTCAGAGGCATCTCCTGGAAGTAGGAACAGACAGGGCAACAGAGCAGGTCAAATATTAGTGGGAAATATATATTACTGATATATATATATATATATATAATTTTTTCCTTCAGAGTGGAAATAATGTTTCCTTCTGGAGAAGTCCTAATTGGTGATTGAAATAGGAACCGACAGCAATGTAAATTAATTATGGGCTCTGTGTTTTCTGCAGAAAATTCAAATCTGCTAAGAGAGTAAACAACTTGAATACAAAATTGAGGGAAGGATACATGTAATATTGAAGAGTAAAGACCAAAAGGACAGTCTTTTCTATGGTTTCTATGAAAGGGCAAGCTTCTCAAGCTTTTTCTCTCCTTGGTGTGTTTCCCCAAATACTTTTGAAACTGATGCTGATATCAGTGCAAAATGCCAGTTTCTTCCGTCTTTCCTTTTCCTCCTCCCAAGTCCAGGAGACTTGGGTTCTCATCTGGCTCAAACCCTGTTGTTCTCAGTCCTTAAGACCAGTTTTGGCCTTGGAAAAATCATGGGGATAGGAGTCAGGACCCCTCTCAGGGTTGCTCCTGGAGAGTTTCCAGTACTCTACCAGTCTTGACTATGAGTTGGAGAGTCAAGCAGAGAATTATCCATTCCATTCCTAGCTTCCTATCTAGCGAGTGGAAGGAAATGTGCTACAAACTCACCCGTGCTGAGCAGCAGCGGCATGTGAGAGAGTCAAGGGCGGGGACTCTAGTTTACTGCAAGGAAGAAGGCAATGGTAAACCACTTCTGGATTTTGACCAAGAAAACTCTATGGTTCCATTACCGAAATGACTGCAGATGGAGGTGGGGTGTTCTAGGAGCTATGTGTCCACGGTGTCACTATGGGTCATTCATTCAACCATATTTATTGAGCAGTCAGTATTTGCAGAGCACCGTTCTAATCGCTTGGAAAGTACAATTCGGGTCGGAGACGACTTGATGGCACAAGACAAGATGAGTCAGGACACCCCAGTTTTAGTCCTTGGCCCACTTCAGTCAGTGACATTTATCGAGCCCTTACTATGTGCAGAGCACTGTACTAAGCACTTGGGAGATAACAGTACATCAGAATCGTATACACACTTGCCTGCTGTGTGACCTTAGGCAAGCTGCATAACTTCTCTGTGCCCCACTTTCCTCTTCTGCAAACTGGAGAGAAAACCTTTTCTGCCTCCCTTTTCAGTGGTGAACCCCTTAGGAAGCAGGATCTGTGAATGATCTGTACATCTTGCATCTCCCCAAGTACTTAGCCCTTATTAATAAATATCATTTTTTTTAAAAAAAATCAACCAAATGCCACCAGAACTGTACCCTAATGGGAGGAAAAGTCCCTGCTAGCAGCCTCCCAAGGTTTCAACCAAAGGCTTGGGAAGATGATGCAAAACTGCTTCCATCCCAATGGTCTATAGAGGCTGCAATCCTGATGCCTTCATCTGGCGCTCCTTATGAGGGCTATGTGTGCCAGAAACATGAAATTCATAGACCTCATGCTGATCGGACAGTCTAATTCCAAAGATAAAAGGGGTTGAAGGGGAGGGGGGAAGCCCTAAAGCAGCCAGAAATATCAAATTTACTTTTCTATAATAACAATTTCCTCATTTAGCATCTCGGAATACCTTTCAGCAGGAGAGAAAGCGGGACAGAAAACCCCCAGGATCAAATTTAAAAGGGAGAATGGGAAGGTCTATTGACTGGGAAGAAAATAATGATCTCTGTAGAGAGGAGGGACTGCAGGAAAGGAATAGGATTGGAGAGGGACAAAGGAGGGATCTGAGGGGAAGGTAGGTAAACTAGAATGAGGATTCATCAGAGCAGAGGAGATCAATGATCCATTGTAAAATTAATCTTTAGAAACCTGTTTTTGCATGGGAAGTATTAGAAACAGAAAGGCAGAGCTAGAGAGACAGAGTGCTGTCTTTGGGAGTTTGAAGATGACTCTACAGATGGTGAGATTTATTTATTAATGTGAGATTCAGAGTTTGTGACTGGAAAGACCAATTTGTGACCAATCAGGGGTATTTACAGAGTGCTTACTCTGGAACACCGAACTAGGCACTGGGGAGAGTACAATAGAATTGGTGGATACGATCCATATCTTCAAGGAGCTTACAGTTTAGTGCATTCTGAGCTTATGAAGACTGTTCCTTGTTTGCATTTACTACTGGTAACTTTATTTAACTTCCCCCTCGGGTCATGATCCTCTTGAAGCCTTTGTTCTGAGCCAAAGGACTGATGAAAAGGAATTGGGCCTCAGAACTCAAGCGACTATAGAAAAGGAAGTAAGGGCTGAAGAATATTTGCAAACTAATCTTGTTGATTTAGGGATTGTCAGCCTCCTAAGGAAAAAAAAAAGTTGGCTGTGTTGCCTGCCCTGAATGATACGGTCAATGCTATTAATTGATTCAGATTTCTCAACTCATGTAATCATTTCCAGGTGGAAAATGTAAGAATGAAGAAACACACCTCCTTAAAGAGGCCTTCCCCTACCAATCCCTCATTTCCTCTGCTCCCCCTCCCTTCTGCTTTGCCTACACACTTGGATCTATACCCTTTAAGTATTTACTATTCACACCACCCTTAGGACTGACAGACATACTCATGATTTACTGCATATGTCTGCTTCCCCCCCCCCTGCTCCACCCTCCGCCAGACTGTGAGGTAATTGTGTGTGAGGAATGTGTCTTCCAACTCTATCATATTTTACTCTCTCAGTAACTTAGCACAGTGCTCTTCCTACAGTAAGTGCTGAGCAAATGCTTTCTATTGATTTTGTCCAAAGTTCCATCCAGATTCTGCTAGGCATTTCACGTGCTTTAACAAAATTCGAAAGGGAGGAAATCCCTGCTAAAGAAGAATATCTAAATCAGAATAAATTTAACAGAAGCCAGTGCAGATTCCGAATATTCCTGCAAATTCATCAATTTGATATGCAGTGATAAATTTCCAGGGAAGAAATCAGTTGCATACCAAAGAGTCAAGAAGAAAGGGAAAGACATCCAGGTTTCCATCTCTATGAATTTAGCAAAAGTGCTGGCGACAGTCTTAGTCCAGAGTAGCTAATTTTTTGACAAGGTAACAGACAGGCTATTAACATCGAATCTCTGTTCAGCCAGAACTTTTTGGGGTGAACAAATTCTCAAGGCATCATTCTTTCCATGTTTTCATTTCTCCCTGAATTTTTGAGCTGCAGATGTTATGCGTGATTAACAAAAACAATTATCAGCTTTTACCTAGACATGTACCAGTTACTTAATTGGATTTAGGCCAGTGCCTAGGAAATAAAATAAGAGCTTAGAGAAAAGCTACTCTTGCTTAGTTATCAGGCTAACATCTGGAATTTGTGTTGTATTTATTCATGCAGGGTCATTTCTTGTTCTCCAACTTTTTGAGTATTTTCTTTTTGTATTTTTCTCTTCTTTCTTCAAGAGCCTGGCTATTCTCATCTTTGAGCATAAAATGATTATAAGAATAGAAGCAATACCCATCATCTATCCAGCCCATAATTCTGTTTTAACCATGGAGCCATGGAGGAATAGAGGTCTTTCCTGGACATCCATGGTCATGTTTAGCTGTGGATTATCTCACACCTCTAACTTTCCCCTCTCCCTCAGCCTGGTAAACATAAACTATATTTGCCATTCAGTGTTATCAGAAACAATGTTTATTTTTCCTCTTGACTAGGTCTTGATTGTATACAAAGCAACTCATTCTAGGTTCTTGAAACACACAATGTATGTAGATGTCTCTGATCTGCAGGATCTTTCAGTCCACAGAGAAGACAGGCAGACACAGGTTATAGGTATCAAAAATGGGAACGTGAGGGAAAATGACATAGAACTGGAATCAGTAACGATAAGCTACATGATTGATAGCTTATAAGTAGGGTTATTTGATCAGGTAATTGGGGTTTAGTTGAGAAAACTGTGTGGCTTAGTGGAAAGAGCATGGGCTTGGGATTCAGAGGACCTGGGTTCTAATCATGACTCCGCCAAATGCTTGCTATGTGATCCTGGGCAAGTCACTCAACTTCTGTTAATCTCAGTTTTTTTCAAGTGTAAAATGGGGATTCTACACCTGTTCTCCCTCCTACTTAGACTGTGAGACTCATATGGGACAGGGACTGTATCTGACCTAATTAATAGATACCATTCACCAGACTCCTTTGGGATGCAGTTGACTGAGAGTCTAGGCGACTAGGTTAAACTCATAATTTATGGCTCATAAAGCAGAAGGAGACCCAGTTAGGATGACTTTCATCAAACCAGTAGATAAACCTGAAGTCGAGTGAGGTCTATAGCCATGCCAAACCCATTTAATCTTTTTCCCTTTTCACCTTCACAAAACTTATCCAGAGAACCATTCCATTAGAATTTTCAATCTGGACATTGAGAACAAGCGATCAAAACCAATTAATAGCCAGCCTTTGGTAGCATGCTGTGTATAAATTCAGTTTAGGGCTTTGAGGGAATTAGAAATGAGACAAAGGGTATACAATTTTTCTCCTCTCAGCCACCAAAAGTGTCTCTCTGATTCCCTTCCCTCTATGACTACCAAAACTAAATGGGTCCAATGCAGTCTGATGGAATGGAATTGGGCGGAAAAAGGCATCTGATGTAAAGAGCAGGAACCAAATTTAAAGAAAAGGAATGAACTGCAAACTAGGAAAAATGACAAGTTAAAACAAAACCATTTGTAGTTGGTGTGTGTCCCTGGCCACAGTTCAGATAAGATTTGCAAAATGTCTGCGGTTATAATGCTAATGCAATACTTAGCACGTCTCCTCTCCAGAGCAATTTATTGACATCAGCTAATATGTCTGTAGCTCTGTTACTGCCCAGGGTTCCAAACTCCATTTCATCTATGAACCTATGCAGCACTGTTCAGCCAATCAGGATATGATTGGCAATGTACAATTTATTGATTTATCTGATAAATGGCAGCTGTTTATGGAAATCTCTTTTGGAAGCATAATGGCTGGTGATGGGGTTTATCAACAGGGGAGTCAGAGAGGAACTTACCCTGGTTGGATGTTTAAGGTGGAAAGGGGAAGTCAGGATGCGGGTAAACTGAATCTGACTCACTCGTTATTGAACTCTTGCTGTTCAGAATGTACTGTGCCCTGTCTCAAATACCTCCAATGACTACCTATTTCTGTTGTTTAATAATATAGTAGTTGTATTTCTCAAGCACTTACATGCCTAGTACTGTGCTAAACATTAGGATTGATGCAGTGTGGCCTAGTGGATAAAGATTGGGCCTGGAAGTCAGAAGGGTCTGGGTTCCAATCCCCACTCTTCCTCTTGTCTGCTGTGTGAACTTGGACAAGTCACTTAATTTCTCTGGGCCTCAGTTACCTCAGGTGTAAAATGGGGATTAAGACTCTGAGGCCTGTGTGGGACAGGTTCTGTGTCTATCCAAGTGCTTGGTACGATGACTGGCACATAGTAAACCCTTACCAAATACCACAATTATTATTATGCAGCACAGACTGTGAGCCTCATGTGAGATAGGGAACATGTTTGATCTATGGCAGCGGGATAACAGGGATTTTATCTGTATTTTCCAGAGCAGGGAACACATCTACCTCCAAGTGAACACTCAATAAGTACCACTGATAAGAGGAACATGTCACCAGCTGGAAGAAACAAAATCAGTACCAGGGACTGTGGATAACATGACAGAGTGGAGGACAATTTTTAGGTTCCGTATTACACGGAAGGATATTTTTGTCACGTTTTGGTCTTAATCAGCTACACATGAGCACTTGAATGCAGATCTCACCTTCAGTAGCATCACTTTTGAACCAGAAGGGCAACTAGAAGCAGAGTGGCCTAGTGGGCAGAGCACGGGCCTAGGACTCACAGGGACGTAGGTTTTAATCTCGGCTCTGCCGTTGGTCTGATGTGTGACCTTAAGTGGCTCACCCTCTCTGTGCCTCAGTAGCTTCATCTGTGAAATGGAGATTGACTGTGAGCTCCCTGTGGGACATGGACTGTGTACAACCTAATTAGGCTCTATCTACCCCAGTGCTTAGTACACTGTCTGGTACATAGTAAGTGCTTAATAAATACCATTAAAAAACAAGGCAGAAAACTGGGAATATCAGAAGCTGGTTCCAATCAATGGAGCTGAAATTCCTCCAGTCACTATGTCCTTCAAGCCAAATATTTGTCAGCAGGAGTTCCATTTAGAACTCAGTTCATTCCTCAGTCAACAACTGTACATCTCTGTGCTCTCTTGGAATTTTCCTGGAGTTTTTCCAAGGGGACTGTGGAGGAAACTCTGATTTTGTTTACAGTACTTGAAACTTTTCTTTCTTTTTGATGAATGACTCCTCTCCCTACTGGAATCCAACACATAGCACCATGACATGACTCTGTCATTTGAGTTATTTGAGGAAATTGTTTTATGGGTGGATTTCCTACCATCAAGGGCAAATTATTCTTCCTCGTGCATGGATAAGTACCTTACTTCAATTATTTTTTACTACATTCTCTATTTGGTGCCCCCAGGATTTTCAGATGCTGATAAATTGTTTTCCTCTTTGGCGCATTTTTCTGTCAGTTGCCTTGCCCTATTCTTTATTGTCCTTTGATAAGGAATGAAAATTTTTGTTTTGTTAAATCCTCCAAACGTTTGAGATTGCTTGTGTATCTAAGCTGCAGTCTCTTGTTCATTTGAATGACTGCTTCACCTCTTGTCAATTACAAGAGAGGGATGTGGTTTCCTGAGTTCACTATCTATTTACCCTCTGAATTTGAAGTAAACTTTGACCTTGGGCAGTTCAGGATGCATTTATTCATGACAAAATATGACTTAGTCTGAAGAGAGAGGAAACTCCCTTCTGCAGAACTTTGGAGAAGGGCAATCAGGTCTAATTAGGATGAAAGAAAAAAAGATGTGTGTGTATGTGTGGAGAGGGGGATTATTGTATCAAGGCGACCAAAAATTTCATGTAGCCACAGTAATCATAATTTTTCATGAGTTTCTCTCATTTTGAAAGAAGCTAAATCTTTGTGAGTCAGATGAAATTCCAAGTGCTGAAGCCTGTAGATTTTATTAGGGTATCCTCTTTGGGTTTGGGATTTAGAGCACTTGGGACAACCAATAAACATGGGAATCTTGAAGGCCGAAAACTACATTCCACAATGGCGCAGCGGGGGCATCTTTTTGTGGCAAGAGTATTTTTTTTTTCTTGATCCCAGTCCACATGAGGAAAACCCAATCTTTGATGCCAGTTTTATCATGTGAGGAAATCGATCTATCTCTGGTATTTATTGGGCATTTCCTATGTGCAGACCACTGTGCTAAGGGCTTGAGAGAGTACAAATAGCACTCTGATAGTAGTGGTATTCTCTACTACATTCACTAGAGGCAAGGACTGAGCCAACTCACTTGGCTCAGCAGCGTATTGTCTACTTTATGACTTTGGGCAAGCCACTTGATTTCTCTGGACCTCAGTTACCTGATCTGTAAAATGGGGATTGACACTATGAGCCTCATGTGGGACAGGGACCCGATTTGCTTGAACCCACCCAGCGCTTAGTACAGTGCCTGACACATAGAAAATGCTTAATAAATACTATAATTATTACCTGGTATGTGCTTAAATAATACCATTATTATTATGGTATTCATTTCTGATATTCAGCACTTAGGCATATCTCTATTTGGATATAGGATTCAATTATTTATTTGGCTATTTCATTCTGAAATATTTGTACTGTTTCCTGTTCTGACTCCTGTTCCCAGAATTAACAAATACCTTTTGTATATCTTCCCCATCAAGGCAGAAAACAAATGTCTTGCTTCTCTTGTACTTCCACTCTGTAGACTATAAGCTCACTGTGGGAAGGGAATCTGTCTATCAATTCTGTTGCACTGTGCCCACAGTAAGAGCTCAATAAATAGCACCGATTGATTCCAAGGGCTTAATATTGTAATTCACTCCCAGTCGAAGCTACCACAAGAGCCTGTTTTGCTTTAGAAATAAATCAATTGTATTCATTGAGAGCTATGTACAGAGCACTCTACTAAGCCCTTGGGGAGAGTATGATAAAACAGAGTTGGTAGATGCGTTCTCTGCTCACAGTGAGCTTACAGTCTGGAGAGGGGGAGACAGATATTAATATCAATAAATTGTGGATACGTACAAAAGTACATGGGTGTGAGAGATCTGATTAAAGGGTGAAAATCCAGGTGCAAAGGGAGGGAGTGGGGTAAGAGGAAATGAGGGCCTAACCTTTTGTAGACATGCCTTTAATAAGGCTTTGAAGGTGGGGAGAGTGATCGTCTGTCAGATATGAAGAGGGAAACTCATCACTTCTCCTTCCTTATTCTGTTTCTCTGGCAGCTTGTATGACCAGATCTAAATTTCAAATCCTTCCAAATGCTTGGCAGATAAGAACAATATAATCAGCCTCACTGGACAAGCCCTCATACCACAGAGCTGTGACCTAGGAGACTATCTCACAGTAATAAAAAGCCTGTTGGTATGCTCTTTGACTGGATCTTTTCCATGCTAACTTATGACAAATAGTACACTCATCAAATTCATCTTTTGTTGAGAGAAATGTGGCTATTATCCTGTAAACCTTTAAGAAATTAACAGATCTTTCCATTTGTTTTCAAAATCTTGTTTTTCTCTGTGTACTCAGTAAACCTCTTTTACTTTTTAGTCTTCTCTCATCACTGAATTGTTTAATTCGTTTTCCTATGCATAGCCTACCTGGAAAAAAATTATAAGGGAATATGACAATTCTTGGAAACTTCTAGGAGAACAAGAGGAAGAGAGAGAGAAAGCCAGAGAGAATCTCTTTTTCTCACTGAAGCCTGGTATAGAAGTTTGACCCTGTTTGGATCTAACTCAGTATGCAATTGTTACATCTATTGGAGTATTTTCTATTCCCATCTCTGTCTCGCTCTCTGTCTCGCTCTCTGTCTCGCTCTCTGTCTCGCTCTCTGTCTCGCTCTCTGTCTCGCTCTCTGTCTCGCTCTCTGTCTCGCTCTCTGTCTCGCTCTCTGTCTCGCTCTCTGTTTCAGTCTCTCCATCTCTCTCCCCATACCTCACACAGTTTTCTTTTTGTTATCGCTCTAAATGAAGTTTCCCTTTTGTCTCCTTTCATTTGTTCTTCTTTCTCCACTGACATCCACCAAATTAAAGGACTTTTCTAAGACCTTTTCTAGAACAATTCTTCAAATATTTTTCCAGCCATTACTATTGAGATTTTGATTTTTACGGAAGGTTGATTCAGCTTTTCATCTCACAAGATAGATAAATGATATCAGGAAGAGGGTGAGGAGGTTGGACAAGATCTTTAAATGCACAACCTGTGGCTTCTGTACAGTATGAGGATAAAAAAAAAAATCGTAACAGATTTATCCCTCTGTCCTTGACTGAATCACAGGGACTCAGTTGAAAGTCTCGCACAGCTAATAACCTAGCATATCCCAAACAACATTAGTAAAAGTCACCTTATGCAACCCAAATATATTTATTCTTTAACATTTCAAGTAGAAACAGCATTTATTAGGGGAGTAAAGTGTTTATAGATGTTACCTCAATTGGAAAGGTTAGAAAAATCTGGCTTGATTGAATCAATGTGTAAGGTTGAATCATGCTTCACAAATGACCCGGGAATGTTTTGCTGTTTTCCAAAGTGAACAACAATTAATGCTGTAGCTGATATGAAATGGCCCTTGATGTAAATTCTGACCTTCTCTGTCTTGGTCCAACAGAGGAGGGTAATAGAAATAATAGTAATTGTGACACAAGTACTTTCTACTTGCCAAATAAACCCAGGAGTAGATAGAAGATAATCAGGTTGAATGCAGTCCCTGTCCCACATGGGGCTCACAGTCTAAAGGAGTACAGATATTAAATCCCCATTTTACAGTTGAGGAAACTGAGGCCCAGAGAGGTTAAGTGACTTCCTAAGGTCATACAACAGGGAAGTGACAGAGCTGGGTTTAGAACCCGGGTCCTCTGACTCCCAGGCCCATGCTCTTCCACTAGGCCACACTGCTTCTCAAGATCATGCTACTTCTCAAAGATTAAGATCGTTATGGCCCCCAGTTCTTTTCCTCAGCCTCTTCCCTGATAACTCCAGAAAATAGCTGTATTCAGTCCAGGACTGACATGAAGCAATAAAGTCTTAAAGCTAAGGGATCAGAAAGGGAGTCTTTCAGTCCATAGGGGTTTGGGTGATATGAGATGTTTTGAAACATGAAGGGGAGATTTGGGAAAGTCTAATAAATTTGCTCTTCCTGCCCAAATCCATCTCTTGCCCAGAGGCCTGGTGGTTTGTGCGACCATAAACTGAATTTAGAAACCCAGAGTTACATTCCCCCGACTATAAGCCCATCAAAGGGCAGGGACTGTCTCTATCTGTTGCCGATTTGTACATTCCAAGCGCTTAGTACAGTGCTCTGCACATAGTAAGCGCTCAATAAATACTATTGAATGAATGAATTAGTACAGTGCCTGACACATAGTGCTTAACAAATATCACAATTATTATTATTACTATTGGTATGGGCAGGGAACGTCGTCTACCAACTCTGTTACACTGTATTCACCCGAGCACTTATTATGGTGCTCTGCACACAGTAAGCACTCAATAATAATGACTGATTGGAGAGCCAAGGAGAATCTTCATCTCCTCCAAAAAGCAGATGGACTCTGCTGAACCACCCAGCCTGTGTACTTGAACTGCAAGTGCACTGTGAACAGGGAACATCTCTGCCAACTCAGTTAAATCATGCTCCTCCAAGAGCTCAGTACAGGGTTTTGCACATACTATGCATTCCGTGATGATGATGACCATGAGAACTGGAAAGGGACCTGGGCAGTGGTGGGGCTATGATAATTGATCGATTGTATTTATAGGACAACTACAATGTTTCAGTTTTAGGGCTGTCTAGCATCATCCACCTTTCTCAGGGAGAAGGAGAGTGTTTCTTAAGCAGCTTATTTTCTTCCCCCATGGATTCATACTAAATGCAGTTGATTCTGCTTTCATTTATTTTGTTGTCTATCTCTCCCATTAGAATGTAAGCTCCTTGAGGGTAGGAATCATGCCTTCTAACTCTATTGTACCCACATGTGCTTAGTATGGTGTATTGCACACCGTAGGTGCTCAATAAATGCCACTGATGAATTGCTTCTGCTACTTTTGCTGATAATGAGGTTTATGATGACAGGAGTTGCTTGGAAGCCAAGCGTGGTTGAAGAGGAGAAAACTGGAGGAGGAAAAGAAAGGGAAATCTTTATTCCTTCATGGATGACAGGCTGCATTACCGTCATGTTGTTGGAAACGAGAGTTAGAATTGAACTAAATACATTTAAAAGAAAAAAGCTACAATTTAAATCCATGCACCTGAGACAAGGCAGAGGAACTGAGAGGAGAAATATGTGTTATTTAGGAAGACGAGGATCTTGATAGCATTATAATCAGAATGTTTTGCAAACTCTACGGACTTCAAGTTCAAAATTCACAAAGGGGTGAAGGTCAATAAAACTGAATGTAGGTTTTACTTATTGGGTTTATTTTTTCTCTAAAATAAAAATAATTAGCCTTATTCTATGCTAGAAAAAATCTGGAGAAAATGGAAGTAAAAAGTATTGTGCAGACAGTATTTTGGTTGCTAAGTCAAAGTTCCTGATGGAGTCCCTCAGTCCATATTCCATGGAAACATATGCTTGAGAAGAGGAGATTTAGGGATCTGGAATTCTTTTTTAAAATTTTTTGGTCTTCCACAAGAGCCCTGGATCTTCTTCTGGAATGTAATCCCTTTGATGACAGTTCTAAGGCTGTCTCCCACTAAGTATATTTAAAGTTTCACTACAGCCAAGTCAGTCCCCTTGGAAAAGAGATATTCTCAAATGCTTATACGTGGAATGGGTTTAATAATAATTGTGGTATATAATAATGATGATAATAATGTTGGTATTTGTTAAGCGCTTACTATGTGCCGAGCACTGTTCTAAGCGCTGGGGTAGACATAGGAGAATCAGGTTGTCCCACATGGGGCTCACAGTCTTAATCCCCATTTTACAGATGAGGGAACTGAGGCACAGAGAAGTTAAGTGACTTGCCCACAGTCACACAGCCAAGTGGCAGAGCTGGGATTCAAACTCATGAGCCCTGACTCCAAAGCCCGTGCTCTTTCCACTTAGCCACGCTGCTTCTTTATAAGTACTTTACTATGTTCCAAGTGCTAGGAGTTCAAATACTCCAACTATTCTCAGGTGGATGAGGCTATGATGAAGAAAGAGGAAGGAGAAATTTGAAAAGTATGTGCACTGGAGAAGAGTCTGACTCTGTATCTATATACAGTCAATCTGATCAGACATATTCCTGGTCCCACATGGTTCCATCAGTCTACGGGGTAGGGAGAACAGGTATTTTAATCCTCACTTTACTGTTGAGGAAACTGAGACAGAAGTTCAGTGACGTGCCCAAACTCATACAGTAGGTATGAGTCAGAGCTAGGATTAGAATTCAGGTCCACTGACTCCCAGGCCTGGGCTCTTTCGCTTAATTCGTTCAGTCGTATTTGAGTGTTTATTGTGTGTAAAGCACTGTACTAAGCACTTGAACTGCACTTGATTATTTAGCTGCAGCAGAAGGGGAAGGTGGCATTGTGCCAGGCATTTAGTCTCAAGTCAGTTGTATTTATAGAGCACTTACTGTGTGCAGACCACTGTAAGGGCTTGGAAGAGTACAATACAACAATAAACTGACACATTCTCTGCCCACAGTGAGCTTAGACTAGAGGGGGATATGGCCAATAATATAAATAAATTACAGATGTGTACATAAGTCCTGTGGGGCTGGGAAGGTGGATGAATAAAGGGACCAAGTCAAAGTACTGCTGAAGGGAGTGGGAGAAGAGGAAAGAAAGGTTTAGGGAAGGCTTCTTGGAGGATATATGCCTTCAGTAAGGTTTTGAAGAAGTGGAGAGGCATGTCGGCATCATCTTCTCCCACAGAAAGACTGGCGAGACTCTGGGCCAGAAAAATGGAGCACCCGGAAAGCTACTCTTCCACCTCTGTGGGTCAGGTCAGAAAGGGGTTAGAGGTTAATCTCAACAGGGGTCAGGCAAGAGGTTGCTTAAAATTTCCACCTTGGCTTCCCTCCTCTCCCCTGGAACCCAGCCCACCCCACCAGTGCCTAGCTGGCTGCTGGTGATCTGATTAACATTTTAACTCTTGAAAACGTGGCTTCCCAGCTGTAGGATCAAGATATGCAGTAGTAGCAGAGTTCTGCTGGCTGATTCAGATACTCAGAGCAGGCAACGCCTTTTACCTCCAATCCTCCCTCCTTTTGAGTCTGGCTTTTTTGGAGTTCTTTTCTGCAGGGTCTTGGTGAGATTCCAGGTTCTTAGAAGGCTTCTGCAGTCTCTGTTGTGACTCCAACTTTAAAGATCTGACAAATGTCTCCAGTTCCCTCCTCCCTTCCTTGGAGGTTTTGAAGAAAGAGCAGCCGTGCCCAAAACTATGCTTAAAATTATTTAGAGGATGTATTCTAATGGAGGACTGCAGTGCCAATTGATATATTCTTCCTCTTGAGGATATTTCAAATCTTTGGAGCATATTACACATTGTCATTATTTTGTTGGAGCTGTGCAACATGAAGGAAGAAAGCATGTACAAAAAGTGCCATAAAGAAAATGAGATTTACCCTTAACCCTGAAATGAATAGGAAACTCTAAATGATTACATTAAACAAAAAGAGAGAAATTAAAATGTCCCTGGATTGATGTAAATATGTTGACTAAGTTTTTGACAAGCTGCTTTTTCTGGGTGTGTTTTTTTTCCAATGACTGTTCAAATACCCCCTATACCCTATGGTGGATGAGATGGTGAAGAAGAAGAAGGTAGGGAAAATATGAAAAGTATGTGTACTGGAGACAAGTCTGAAAGAATCTCCAGTAGAGTGAGGAACAGATGGACTATCAGAAGGAAGAGTGGGAAGCCAATGTTGCATTGAGGAAGTCAATAAAACAGGAGGCTGCTGTTCCAAAAACCTCCTTTTGTCATAGGTTAGATACCAGCGGGGTGCAGTTTGCACTTATCGATCAAATCTACTCCATTTCAAAGGAAAGTTTGAATCTCACTTTACGTGACAACCAATAGATTGTGTTCTTTTTGGTCTGTTCAACTGGCCAATCTAGTTACAGGTTCCTTCTAAAAAGCGCTCTGAGACCACACTTTCTCCTGAGTCTTGCTCCCAAACCAAAATCTCACCTTGGTAACTTCAGTGACGCTCACAGAATTTCTAAGAATTAGGTTCCTGCTTTAGAGAACTGAAATCCCCTAGGGAAGAGACTGGGGAGGGAGAGGACTGACAGAGAAAGTGTGGGGCTAGGACACCAGCTTGGTGGTCAAGGAAGTTGGTTTCTAATTTCGGCTCTGCTGCTTACCAGCTCTGTGACCTTGGGCAAACCTGTTAATTTTGTGGCTTAGTTTCACTCATCTGTAAAACGAGAGATGAGTGAAGTGAGCCCCATGTGGGACAATGTGTCTAAACTAATAATTATGGTACTTCTTATATGCTTATTATGTTCTGTTTCTAAGTACTGGGGTAGATACAAGTTAATCAGGTTGGATACAGTGCTCATCCCAAATGGGGCTCACATCCTTATCCCCGTTTACAGATGAGGTAACTGAGGCACCGAGAAGTTAAGTGACTTGCCCAAGATCACACAAGACACGTGGCAATGCCGGGTTTAGAACCCAGGTTCTTCTGACTCCCAGGCCCCTGCTCTATCCACTAAGCCACGCTTACATCTGGTAGAGTGTTTGGCACATAGTAAGTGTTTAACAAATGCCATCATTATTATTCTTTCCCCTAGTGGCTATCCCTCCCAAAGGTTGAAGTTTAAGGGGAAATCTTTCTTCAGGAGGAAAAAAATTTAAGTAAAAAATGGGATTCCTCAGGCATCTGTGGTGCTGAGAAGAGAGGTTGTTCTCAAACCCTGGCAAGGCCAACGTATCCTGTATAATTAGATTGGAACACTGAGTTGTATACAACATAATTGCATTAAAAATGACTCTATGATCCAGGAGTTGGACAGCTGTTTTATATCTGCGCTGTGATAGACACAGCCTCCACAGGCTCAGGCTGAACTGTTCAGATAACTCTAGGGAAAATTCAAAGCTGAGTTCCGATGATTATATCCCAGCACAGGAAAAGATGTGGATACATTTGGCTGGCTTCTATGACTAAATATAAATTCTAAAATGAAATAACTTGCTTTTCTTCCAGAAGCACAGATTTAAAAAAAAAAATTATCCCTTATTTGCTGTTCTTCCCCATGAGCAGTTGGTTCACACCCCTTAGGAGTGTATTTTCAATTTCATATTACGGCAATTTTATTTACAAAATTGTTGTTAAAAAGAAGTCTGAAGTAATCCTAGCAGTCGGTTTAACACTGAATTGTTGTTTACCCAATCTTTATCCTCTATTTTCCCTGAGTGCCTAGGTGGAGATAAATGTTACAGAAGGACATGGATGAATAAATAGATGTTAATAGAATAATAATACACTGATTTGAAAAAGCTCCTTTCTTCCCAAAAGACTCAAAACAGACATGATGGCACTAATCCTTGGGATATTTTGGTGATATGCTGAGGAGGAAGAGTTTACTTTCCCTGCTTTTTAGGTGCCAGTCTTTCCATCCCTGAACTGGGAAGAAATGAGCCCAGTATTCCCTGATTGATTGACTTTCCTACTTATCCATGACCCAAAACAGAAAAACAGACTGTCCTCTCATCCCTCACAGTACGACACAAATGAGGGCTCAGGTCAGGACCATTCCTGTGCCTTGATCCCAATCTGTAGCAGGGAAGTCCAGCCCCTCTAGACTGTACGTTCATTGTGGGCAGGGAATGTGTCGATTATATTGTTGTGATGTACTCTTCTAAGCGCTTAGTACAGTGCTCTACCCATATTAAGTGCTCAATAAACATGATTGATTAATCAACTCTGTTGTACTGTACTCTCCCAAGTGCTTAGTACTGGGCTCTGCACTCAGTAAGTGCTCAATACCATCAATCAAGATGATGAAATTCACTCCGCTGCTCTTGTCTTTTGCCTCAGTTGGTGGAATAGCTGAATCCACATGGTCCTCGGTCCACATGAACTCATTTCTTCCCAGTTCAGGGATGGAAAGACTGGCACCTAAGAAGCAGGGAAAGTAAACTCTCCCTCCTCAGCACATCACCAAAATATACCAAGGATTAGTGCCATCATGTCTGTTTTGAGTCTTTGGGGAAGAAAGGAACTTTGTCAAATCAGCATTTAACTCATGTGGGGAAAAAAAACAGATTTCATGAGCATCTGCGAAGTGACCACTCTACAGAGGAAATTAGTATCACAGTCCTCAAAACAAGCGCTGGGCTGAAATGTAGGCGGCTTTGGACCCTAATCTTTCCTTGGCCTGCCTGCTGGCAATTTTCTTCTTCCTAACAGAATAAGTTCGCACAATAATTTAAGTGACTATATCAATGGCATTGTCCCATTCTATTGCAGCAAGGCTTTTAAGTAGCATGAGAACCATCTCCCCAAGAAGGTTCAATGACCAAAGCATCGTGTATTCCATTAACATGTTCTTTTTTTGGTTTCCTGTTTCATTTCCTCTGCCTTGTGTGGGTTTGGGGTTATAGCATCAACACTTTATATTGATGCTTTCTGGTGGAGAGAGGAAGGGAGCAGGTTTTGGAGTATTTCTTGGGGCTGTGGAAGGATGTATACAGAATGACCTCATCAGTGACAAGTAGAAGCAAGAGTGGTAAAGTTATAACCCACAGACCATAGTGAGCCTGGCTTCTAGTCAGAAAAATCCAGGGGGTGCCTGAGATTCAGATTTTTTGCTTATAAATTATTTTCCCTTTGTTTTCGGGAGAATACTAACGCTACTCATTCCCGTGGGTAAGGAGATACTCTCCTTCCAAAATTTTTCCCTAAATATTCTGTAAAAGGAAAGGATCACTCCTCACTTGTCTGCAGATGAAGAAATGATGAATCTCAGTCAGTCAGATCATATTTCCCAAGCACTCACTGTGTGCAGAGTATTGTACTGTGGGTTTGGGAGACTAACATATGACAGTGTAACAGACACGTCTCCCCTCTGCTCTTTACCCCCAAATCCCTGGAGGGGTGAGTATGTCAACTCTACCAATGCTCCACCCTTGGCTGTTCCTCAGAGTTCTCAGTACCGTTAGATTGTAAATTCATTGAGGGAATAGATCTTGTATCTCAACTCCATTGTATTGTTTCTCCCAAGTGCTTAGCTGAGTGCTCTGCACCAACTAAGTGCTCAATAAATGCCATCGATGGACTGTCTGACCAGAACACCAGTTAGCTCCATGTTTAAGCAGAGTGGATCCACCCACACCCACTGCTCCCGTTTTATAGATGTTCTTTCCGGCAGATTAGACAGAATCATGGAATGGTCAAAGATCAGTCAATCAGTGGTATTTACTGGATGCTTACTGTGTGCAAAGCCCTGTACTAAGCATTTGGGAGAGTATGATGCAACAGAGTTGGTAGACACATTCCCTGCCCACAGAAAGTTTAAAGTCTAGAGGGTTGGGGTAAACTAAGGCTGACTGAAGCGAAGCTTAAGTATTGTCTAATCATCAAAAACCGTTTTAACAAGAACTAATCATATGTCTTCAAAATATCTAGAGAAACACTATTATTGTGGTTAAGACCCAGATGTAAGGATAGTTTTACAGTGCAGTTTGATATATTTTGTCTGGACTTTAGATCTTTCCTTATTGGACATCAATAAACTTAAAATATTTCATTATTTCCTTTGTCAGAAAAAGGTTTCCAAATAGTGAGTTGAGCCAAAATGTGCTATATTCTCTGAAGTATCTTAGGGGCAAAAATTCACTTGGGTGATGATAAGAATGATGTCCATTTTCAAATGTTCCAGAGTCAACCTGACCAGTGGGGAGAGAAAATACTATTTCTTGGCTTCTATCCTGATTTTTCTTCTATGAAAATAATCCAAAGCTATAGGCTGTGTTTTGTTGAACATTTCTATCAAGGTCAATTTGGTATTTCTTCTCTGGCATTTCCAAGTTATTTTTACTGCTCAATCTAGACACGTGGTGCCAATTTTCAGTTCTCTGTGGTAATAAACAATGGGGAGCGAGGTTAGAAATGGAATCCATGGCCATTGGTTTTAGCCATTAGTATCATTCTGCTTCCTCAACCAACTGTTAATTGGGGTTTTAAGTAGCTGCATTTGAAAGGAGGCAAACAGAAGCTAAGAAGGCAGAATTTAAAGATATAACAGAGCAGAGTCTGAAACAATACAATGAGGCAATGGCCAGGCAGAGAGACCTTTCTTGGGGGTAGCACATGGAAAAGGTTCTCTATCAGTCAGTGATATTTACTGAGCTTTCACTTCGTGCAGAACACTGTACTAGGCTCTTGGAAAAGTGTAAAATAGTGGAGTTGGTAAACGTGTCCCATGTCCGTTAGTAGCTTACAGTCTAGTTGCTGTCCTAAAATAAAGTTGCTTTGAGGTTGGGATGCTAAGAGGCAGAGAGTCACCTTGAATGGGATAAAGATATTAGTACAGCCAAAAACTTTCTTTGTATGTCGTGTATTGGGGTATCCAGGTACAATTACACACGTGGATCAATTGGTAATATTTGTCGAGTACTTACTCTGTGCAGAACACTGTACTTAGCACTTGAGGTTGTACAACAGATAAAGTAGATAAGTAACGATCCCTTACTTCAAGGAGCTTAGAATCTAGTGAGGAAGACAAAATAAATCACAACTATGTGGAGCAACTGAGTATAAAGTTATGGATTGGATCTGCTAATCAGTTGCTTCATCTTTCCATCAATAATATTTATTGAGCACTTACTATGAGCTGAGCACTGAACTAAGCACTTAGGAGAGTAGAACACAACAATGTAACAGACACAATGAGATTACAGTCCCTAGTTCTGCTATCACAGTCTACCAATAGCACAGTGAAAACTCACGTTTTAGAGCTGAGTGTCTTTCAAATCAGAATTGTAGGTGGAAGTACTTGGTTTTGAATTTCATTGAGGTTCCATTTGGTTATAACAATGATATTTGTTCAGTCCTTATGTGTCAAGCACTGTTCTAGGCACTGGGGTAGGTAGAGGGTAATGAGATTGGACACAGACACTGTCCCACACGGTGCTCACAGTCTAGGAGGGGGTAAAATTTAATCCCCATTTCACATATGAGGAAACTGAGGCATAAATTAGTCAAGTGAGTTGCCAACTGTCATAGAGTGGGCAAATGGCAGAGCAAGATTAGAACCCACATTCTCTGACTCTCAGGCTCCTTGTTCTTTCCACTAGGCCACACTGCTTTCAAGTGAACGTCAACTCACAGGCCATCTACTTTCCTCTCTGCCAGTCATAAATCACCATTTTGCTTTCCTCCCGAGGCAGAAAGTAGACCAAAAAATTGGTTTTCTTCCAAAGGTCATGCTCTGACACCTAGGAAAATTTCCATTTTTATACTATCTGAATCTAGATAACACTACTCTGTATTTACGTCCAGGTCCCTTTGACGGATATAGAGCTTGAGACTCCCCTGAGGGAGGGAGAGAGGGTTAAAATAGGGAAATGTCAATGGCCCATTCAGAGAAAACTCATTTTCAGGGCTCTCTGACAGGGTTTTAAGTGTTCAGTTATAGGAGGGCTTGCTGTTCAGGCCAAAAAAAAGAACAGATCTAATAAATACTGGGACAGGCATCATGTAAGAACTGTAAAAGAATACTAGAAACTGCTCAAACCTCATAAACAAATGCATAAAACAGATAGGGTTAGAACGTAGGAAACTAAGTGATCTTCATCTGCATACCGTAAGCTCCTTGTGGACACGGATCATGTCTACCAACTGTTGTACAGTCTTGATATATAAGCTAAGTCTCTTTCTTCAACAAAAATCACTCTATTACCACTTAACCAACCTTTCATGTATATTATGGATTATTCATCCTTTCATATTCTCCCTATTTGTCTTTGTTTCCTCTCAATCCTTTTCCCAACTTCACATTACCTTTTTAATATATCAACTTTACTAGTATAAATGGATAAATGCCACATTAATCAGTTATAAAGTCTGTAAATATTTTCACATGCTATGCCAATGAAATATTCTGAACAACAGTATTCAATGGAACTTCTCTTGAGAGGCAAATTTTTAATTCCTTAATCTGGTTTTGTGGCAGCAAAGAAATAGCAACAATTTGGGGGTTAAGTTGGCTCTTTCTCCTCGATTTACTTAAACAAATGTTTTAGGATTTACTGTTGCTCATAGATCTGTGTGCCTATGTCTGCTCTTGTGCTTGAAGAAGGCGACTCACTAATGATGGGAAACTCTCTGAAATCCTTTCACAAGCTTCATGTGTCAAAGATTGCTGCCCTATAAAAATTTGCTAGCTAGAATGCCCAGCATTTTTATTTATGTCCCAATCTTTCCAAAGCCTCAGCTACAAACACCCATTCCAATTCAAACTATCACATGGCAGATTTGGCGGGGTCTGTTGCTGCTGCCTTCCAACTTCCATGCTGAGAAGCAGCATGGTCTAGTGGATGGAACATGACCCTGGGAGTCAGGAAGACCTGGGTTCTAATCCTACTCTGCCATTTGTCTGCTGAGTAACCTTGGCTATGTCACATAACTTCTCTGTGCCTTATTACTGCATCTGTAAAATGGGGATTAAGACTCTGAGCCCTATGTGAAACAGGGATTAGCCAACCTGATTAGCTCATATCTACCCCCGTACTGAGAAAAGTGTCGGGCATATAGTGTGTGCTTAAGAAATACCATTAAAAGCAAACCAAAAAAGCTGTCCTTGGTTATACCACATTGTTGAAAAACCTTCCTTTGTCGCTGCATTATTTTTACACATACATAAACACAACAATCATGCCCACACATCTGTCCATTGTATCCTCCCAGTGTCAGAGTTATTCTTTCATCACAAGTTAGACTCTTTAAAGCCACGTTCACTCTCCTAGCATTCACCCTTAAATTTATTACTGTTTCGGGTTGCTAAATGCCACTCATATTGCAAAAATCATAGAAATGTCCTAAAGTGACTAACTTTTAGGCTTAGTTGCTTGTTATGTTTCTTGTTTATTTTCTTGACTATCTGCCTGACTAGATTGTAAGCACTTTAACTCCCTGAAGGCAGTGATAGTGTCTGTCACCCCTATTATTATTGAACTCTCCCAAGCTTTTGCACACAGCAAGTGCTCAATGAATACCCTTGATTGGTAATGTTACCGTATTCTCCCAAGTGCTCAGAAAAATGTAAGCACTTAGGCACTGTGCTAAGAATTAGGGCGGATGCAAGCAAATTGGATAGGACACGGCACAGCCTTAATTCCCATTTTACAAGCGAGGCGACTGAGGCCCAGAGAAGTAAAGTGACTTGTCCAAGGTCACACAGCAGACTAGCATAGAGGTGGGATTAGAACCCAGGTCCTTAAGCCCTTTGCTAGTCACCCCAGTCCCCAGCACTTACATACATTTCCATCTGTAATTTATTTTAATTTCCATCTCCCCCTCTAGTCTGTTAGCTCCTTGTGGTCAGGGTTCATGTGTATCTACTGTACTGTACTCTCCCAAGAGCTCATTAAAGTGCTCTGGGCAGAGTAAACACTTGAACCACCCATCAATGATATTTTCTAAGTGTGTGTGGGTGGATGTGCTGTTGGTTGAAATTATAAAGATTTTAGTTCACGTAAAGCCACAAAACCTACTTTCGAACCATTACCGCTTCACTTTTAACCTGCTTCCACCAATCTCTATAAACCCACAATTCTGTTGTGTTTGATTTAAGACGGTAAATTTTATGATTCCCCGTCTTTGTTTTTGCTTAGATCCAAACTAGTTATAACCAAGTTCAATTTCCTCTCTTCGCCTTTGACATTTCTTAGACTGCATGTGGATGATGATCTGATACTATAAATGAAATTGTAATTCATCATTACAGCCAAGAGAAGCCTAAATTCCCATGTCACTTGTTTTTCGATGCTCCCCAAGTTCACTGCAAAGAGGCATGTGCATTCAATTAAATGTATTTATGCAATTTATCTGCTTAATGTGATTTTCAAGGATCATTTTGAACATGTACTAATACATAAGGCATTTGGCCTGTGGGAGTTATATTTTCCCTGTATGCATCGGGAACTATGGGTCAACAATAAAAAAACGGGGGTTTGGTGACTGATTTTTTTTCAGTGATTTGGAACTTTGTTTCAATTGTAAAACACAGTGTTGTCATGTAATTATTGACTTAGCTTGGGGATGTTATTTTTCTGAAGCATTAGACTATTTGGTGGCATTAGAAACTACTCGAGAGTTTGTATTCCTGATTAAATTGATTTAATCGGAGCTGCAAGATAAAACAGATACAGAGCTGAAATTAGAACAAAAATAATTCTTTGTTTTAGAGTGCCCTTCTTTCTAAATGTTTCAAGTACTTTTGAGTAGAGCATTATGAATCCTTACAACATCCTTTTAAGCAAGGCTTAATTATGCTTCCCATTTTTCAAGTGAGAGAATAAAGGGGTTGAGCCCAGGCTGACACTGGAAAAGTGCAAAACTGAGCATATTATTCTGATATTGCTGGTAAAATTTGCTGTAATTCTTGAGGCTGAAGTATCTGTCTTCAAATTATCAGATAACTGTCTCCATATTCTCATGCACGTTGTATTATGCGTTCAATATTCTTTTAAATATCCCTTCTACCTTCAGATGTGAGGTGCTATGAGACATAGAAAACCTACCAACTAGTAAAAGCAGTTATTCCTTCCAGCTGTAAAGGGTGTCACCACACCGTC
This sequence comes from Ornithorhynchus anatinus, assembly GCF_004115215.2. Taxonomy (NCBI): domain Eukaryota; kingdom Metazoa; phylum Chordata; class Mammalia; order Monotremata; family Ornithorhynchidae; genus Ornithorhynchus; species Ornithorhynchus anatinus. The sequence continues at coordinate 34,485,909 of NC_041744.1, read as the reverse complement.
AGAACCATTACAAATAACAGAGAAGCTAAACACGATAGAGCAGAGGGAGTTTTGTAGCAAATGGATAGTATTCATAGAGAACTTGATGTTATGGGAAAATTGGATTATAATAACCATTGATTCAGCGGGAATTAATAGGTAAAGGAGAAGACATTTTGAAGATATCACTGGGATTTTGATTGGGATCCCCATGTGGGATGATGATGATGATGATGATGGTATTTGTTAAGCGCTTACTATGTGCCAAACACCATTCTAAGTGCTGGGGTAGGTTCAAGGTAATCAGTTTGTCTCACGTGGGGCTCACAGATGAGGTAACTGAGGCACAGAGAAGTGAAATGACTTGCCCCAAGTCACACAGCTGATAAGTAGCGGAGCCGGGATTAGAACCCAGGACCTCTGACTTCCAAGTCCATGCTCTTTCCACGAAATGACGCTGCTTTTATGTGGGATAAGGACAATGCCTGATAAAAACAATATTATGTCTACCTCAGGGCATAGGAAAGTGTTTGGCACGTAGAAAGCAGGAATGTAAGCTCCTTTTAGGCAGGAAATTTATCATTTCATTATTCTCCCCTTCCCAGGAGCATCACTTCACATGGATACTCAGTGTTGCTGTTATAGCCACCATGACTACTATTAATAAATAACCAAATTATAATTGACTGACATTTTTGACGGAAATTCCAATATCCGCCACTAGCAGAATTCTCGGCACCCTGGGTATTCACTATTTTACCATTTTAAATCCTGTAAGAAGGTGGAAACCCAAAGAAATACAAAATGGAAATAACAATGGTGGGAGGCAATAGAGAGTTTCTTTGGGCCAAGCACGGCCTATGATCTGTTCCACATTAAATGTCTCTAGGTTGAAGAGGGAGGAGTCTCCTCATTTTAATGAGATAGAAGCTGAAGCACAGAGATGTTAAATGACTTGCCCAAGATCAGAGTAGGATTTGAACTCAGGTCGTCTGACTCCCAGGCTCATGCTCTCTTGTCTTTCTTTTTTTGGTTTTTGTTAAGCATTTGCTGTGTGCCAGACACTGTACTAAGCACTGGGGTAGTCAGTCTAATCAGGACAACACGGTCCGTATCCCTCTTGAATCTCACAGCCTTAATCCCCACTTTACAGATGAGGTAATTGAGGCACAGAGAAATTAGAGTTGCCCAAGGACACACAACACACAAGAGGCAGAGCCGGAATTAGAACCCAGCTCTTTCTTGTAAGAAGGACTTTCCTCTAAGTCATGCTGCTTGTCTAGGCCTGAGTATCTCATTATGGGCTGGGAATGTGTGTACCCATTCCGCTGTAGTGACCCAAGCACTTAGTAATAATAGCAATAATAATAGTAATAATGATGATGGCATTTGTTGAGCACTTACTGTGCGTCAAATTGAGCAGCACAGAATCCCTGTCCCAAATGGGGCTAACAATCACAATTCCCATTTTACAGTTGAGGTAACTGAGTGCATGAAGAAGTGCAGTGACATGCCCAAGGTCACACAGCAGACAAGTGATGGATCCAGGATTAGAACAGTTACACATCATCAGTGCTCAATAAATATCACGGATTGATCCATCGATTGTATTGAGCATCATCTTCAAACACCGGTGAGGCAGTGTGCTGTAATGGAAAGATCACACGCCGAAGGGTCAGGAGATTTTGGTTCTAGATATTTTTCCACCTCTTGCCTTTGCTTAGTACAGTGCTCTCAAACAGGAAGTGCTTAAGAAATGCTAGATTTACTACTATTTCTCCTAAGGAATTCTCCTGATGTGTATTTTCAGGAGGCAAAGTAGTTGAATGTCCTCGGAAGTTGATCTGAGCTTTCTCTAAAGTGTATTGTAATTTGAGATGAATGGGAAAAATTAATTTTCTGTCACAAATTTCTCTGAAAAATGAAAGAGAAATGGTGTAATTTTTCTTCAGAGGGCTTTATATTTCTTGAATCCCCAAATTAGAAAAATTATTATTATTCATGAGGAATTACATCAAGTAGTTGATGATTTGCACCTTTGATTTCTTTAAATGAAACCGAAAGCAACACCAAAACAAGAACATTGACTAAATGAATAGTGTCTTTAATGTAATAATAAAAATGAAACTGTTCTTTTCACCTTGAAGTCTACAGTGAAGCAGTCTAGTGGTCTAGTCGAAAGAGCATTCGCTTGGGAATCAAGAGAGCTGGAATCTAATCCCAGCCCCGCCATTTGCCCGTTGTATGACCTTAAGCAAGTCACTTAACTTCTGTGTGCCTTAATTTCCTGATCTGTAAAAAGGGGATTCAGTTCCCATTCTCCCTCTTATTTCACCTGTGAACCTCAGGTGGGATGGGAACTGTGTTCAAACTAGTTATCGTGTATCTACCCTGGCACTTAGTATAATTCTTGGCACAAAATAAGCACCCAGTACCATTATTGTTATAAATATTATTTTGAATAATGCAGAAATCCACGAGAGCCAAACAGTAGCTGACAGAGTCTACTTAACTTTACCAGCGATTGAGGGCATGCCACTAAGAGAAACACACCGCATTCACTGATAATTCAGAAGTTATGTTATTGATGAATCCCACGTTGTGGCACACTGAAATTACATTATTCACTGTCCCAACAGTCTCTAGGATCCACCAAACCGTATTGTCCCAGATAGCGTTGTGTTCTCTCCAGATCGTCACGTGTTGTCTGAAGAACTTCTGTAATCATCTAACAGCAGTACATCCAAAATGTTTAGTGGAAATATGTGCTGGGGTAGAATGGAGCATATTCATTTTATTCTGCATTAAAGTTTCTATTGAATCATCAAAGGAAACCCCAGAAGAATGAAATGACCTGTTTCTACTTATTACCTTGATATGATGTGGGAAGGGACTGTGCCTAACCTGATTGTTTTGTATCTTCTCTGCCATTTAGCACAGTGCTTTTTTTAAAAAAAAAAAACATTTAAAAATGCTTACTATGTGCCACGCACTGCACTAAGCACTGGGGTGGATGCAGGATAATCAGGTTGGTGCCTGTCCTACATAGAGCTCGCAGTTTGAATACCCATTTTACAGCTAAGGTACCTGAGGCACAGAGAAGTTGTGACTTACCCAAGATCACTTGGCAGAGAAGTGGCAAAGTTGGAATTAGAACCCAGTCAGTCAATTATATTTATTGAGTGCTTACTATGTGCATAGCACTATACTCAACACAGAGAGTATAATGAAAGAAACAGAAACATTCCCTGCCCACAACGAGCTTACAGTGTGGAGGGCGTTTCTGAATCTTGTGCTCTGTCCACTCGGTGACACTTCTTCCCCTGTTCTTACCTCATAGTAAGCACTTAAATACTACAATTATTATTTAATGAGCTCTATAATCAATCAATGGTATTTATTGTGCTCTTAGTGTGTAAATAGAGAAGCAGCGTGGCTCAGTGGAAAGAGCACGGGCTTCGGAGTCAGAGGTCATGGGTTCGAATCCCGGCTCTGACACTTGTCAGCTGTGTGACTATGAGCAAGTCACTTCTCTGTGCCTCAGTTACCTCATCTGTAAAATGGGGGTTAAGGCTGTGAGCTTCACGTGGGACAACCTGATCACCCTGTAACTACCCCGGTGCTTAGAACAGTGCTCTGCACATAGTAAGCGCTTAACAAATACCAACATTATTAATAGCACCATTCTAAGCACTTGGGGAGTGTACAACAGAGTGGGTAGTTAAGTTTCCTGTCAACGATGAAGTTGAAAAGCAGGGTCGCCTAGTCGTGAAATTCAGTGATTTGCCCAAAGGTCACAAAGCAGAAAGGTGGTGTAACGGGATCAGAAAGCAGGTCCTCTGACTCCCAGGCCCTAGTCTGCTGTGTCGACCGTGGACAAGTCACTGAACTTCTCTGTGCCTCATACCTCATCTGTAAAATGGGGATTTAGACTGTGTACTCCGTGTGGGGCAGGAACTGTGTCCAACCTGATCAGCTTGAATCTACTCCAGTGTTTAATAGTGTCTAGCACATACTAAGTGCTTAACAAACATCTTTGAAAAACAAAACAACAAAAAAGCCTACAATCTATAATGCAGAGCATACCAAGGATGGCATATTTGCCCTTGAAGAGTTGACTCCATTCATAAAATGCCCCCAACATCTAAGCTCTGTAAGGGAGCCGAAAATGTTTCATGGTGGTGTACCTGAATTTACCTAAGAAAATAGTCCTAAATGATAATGAATGGTAACTGAAAAAGAATTAAATCTCTTGGAGAAGTACAAGGAAATCAATTTCGTACTGTAATACAAATTATTTAATCTATAGGCAAAAGATAACAAGGAGTTGAGTTCCTACTCATTAATTAAATGAGGACATAAACTTATTGTTATCACCTGTCTATTAATTTAATAATTTACTGAATAATGGATGTGGCTAATACATGTTAAGTAGGATAGCATTTATCTTCTGTGCTATTTCAATGCAAATGATCTTGACACAGCATTAGTTACCCCACCATCTCATCAAATGTCTATATTTAGCTGGAAGGAGCAAAATTATTTTTATCTTGACTTGCGAGGCAAGTGCATACAGTATTCTGCACACCTTTATTTTTCCCAGTTTATAGAAGTTCGATATCCTCTCATACGCCTGGATTTCATGCCCTGCTGGTTATATACCGGAACGTCTAATATGCAAGAAACCCAAATAATACCGGAAAGATGAGCTTTCCTGAACTCTAAAATATTGGGAAATCTTGTCTTATGAGGTTGAGTCATTTCCGACTCACAGTGACACCGTGGACACATCTCTCCCAGAACGCCCCGCTCTCCATCTGCAATTGTTCTGGTTGTGTATCCAGAGAGTTTTCTTGGTAAAAGTACGGAAGTGGTTTACCATTGGCTTCTTCACTACAATAAGCCTGAGTCTCCACCCTCGACTCTCTCCCATGCTGCTGCTGCCCAACATGGGTGAGTTTTGACTTGTAGTAGATTTGCCTTCCACTCGCTAGCCACTGCCTAAGCTAGGAATGCAACGGGTAGGCCTCTGCTTGACTCCCCCTCCCATAGCCGAGACCGGTAGAGTACTGGAGACTCTCCAGGTGCGACCCTGAGAGGTGTTGGGAAATCTTGATCTCACATATAAGAGAAATTCCAGTGAAACCGGCCGTGTTGATTTGGACTTTTTCTTAGTATAAATCTCAAATTACTGTGGATACAGGCACCAACTTGAGGGAGTGATGGGAAAATCTTCCCTCCTCCCCCCGAGAATCAGACTAAGGGAAGTAGTGGTCATAGTAATAGTACTAGTAGAATTTAATGACCATCCATTTGGTGAATTTTGCTGTACAAGGCACTTGGAAAGTACAGATGAGTAATTTGCTTCCCTAGTCACAAGAAATTCACACCCTAGTAGAGGAGACAAGCAAAAAAATATTTGCAACCAGACCGGCCAAAATAAAATACGGGAGCTAAGGAGGGTAGAATCAGTCAATCGGTAGTATTTATTGAAAGCTTACTATATGCAGAGCACAATAATGTGTGCTCGGAAGAGTATAATAGACTTGGTAGACACAATCCTGGCCCTCGAGGAGTTTACCGTCTAGCGGGTGTGGGAGACAAATGCAGATATGAATTACAGAGAAGGGGAAGCAACAGAGTTAGAAGATATACGTACATAAATGCTATCGTGGGTAAACAAGGTTAGAGGCCAAGATATAACCCAAGTGCTCAGGCGACAATGAAATGCTAAAATGTTATTAAGGAGAGAAAAAGATGAGGTGATGAGAAATTAATCCCGGAAGCCTTCCTTGTGGAAACGTGATTTCAGAAGGAATATGAAGGCCCAGAGAATGGTGGTGCTTATAGGCCAAATTTGTTCTGTTTTCTTGGAAGCTGAAATGCTCCCTTCTTCAAATGTAGGCCATAAGAAAATGTATTTAATGTGGAACTAATGGCCAGTGGATAGCTTTCCAATGTCTCCAAGTTCCAGTCTTAGGGATTTGGCCAATGATAAGGATTCCTTTCTTCAGTAAATCTTGCAGCGACTTCTGCTTTTACCAGCAAAGAGTCTTAAAAGCCCTACAGAGCTCCACAGAGCTCTCAGTCTTGGATGTTAATGTCTGATCCTTGATGCACTCTTCCAAGCACTTAGTGCAGTGCTCTGCACACAGTGAGTGCTCAGTAAATGCCATAGATTCATTAATTGATTGCAATTCTTCCCCTGCCATCCAAGTTATCCAAATTATAGCAAGACTGTAAAGCTTGTCCCTTAAACCATTTCCGCCCAGCCACCAGGTAATCCCAATTTTAAGGATCCCCAAGATAAACTTCACCTGTAAATGTGCGTAAGAACCATCCATCAATCAGTAGCATTTCGTGGCCACTTACTGCGTGCAGAGCATTCATACTAAGTGCTTGGGAAAGAACAGTCGAGTAAGTGGACATGGTCCCTGTCCTGAGCATGCATGCGAAGACAGTTCTGAGTCTGCTCACTCCATGAACAGAGTTGGGCTGAACATAATTCTTTTCCATAAGTGGGGTAAGAATATGGTGCATGAACCTGTGGATGAACCCTCGAAGATCTATGTGTGGGTGGGAGGAAGAGTTATAATAATGATAACGATGGCATTAAGTGCTTACTTTGTGCCAAGCACTGGGAAAATACAAGGCAATCAGACACTGTCCCTGTCCCACACAGAGCTCACGTTCGAGGAGGGAAGGGGAATGGGTGTTTTATCTCCATTTTACAGAAGAGGAAACTGAGACACGGAGAAGTTGTCACAAGCCCTAGATCACACAGCAGGCAAGTGGCAGAGCCAGGATTAGAACCCAGGTCACCTGATTTCCAGAGGAGCATTTTTTCTATTAAGTTCTGCTGCCTCTCATAACTCACCCCTGCTACCCCCATCCCCTTCTCCCCACACACACACATCTAATCAGAGTTGCCCTGTCAGGCTTGCTATCTCACTACCCTCAGAGTGAGCTACCTCAACGTGTCCTGCCAGTTGTAATTAATTCTGTCTCTGGGAGCAGCAGTCAGGATGAACACCAGCAGTTTCTTAAAGCCGTTTGCCTAAGAAAGCAGGACCTATACGTTCCCAAAATCCAGACGGGCACGTGAGATCCCAAGTACCACAAGACTGGCAGAGATTCCATGAGCTCTCTGAAAAGCAGATCTCTGAAATCACTGGGATCAGAGGGAACGCTTATTATTAAACATTTGAGTAACCAAAGAATGCAGATTTTGGCTAGCTCAGACGGACTGATGCCCAGGTTTCCACATTTTAAATACATGTAAGGTTTCACCTTCAGGTTGGAGATCTTGTTTCAGATCATCAGTTTTCCACTTCATTGAAAACAGTTTTCCAAAGACTCAAAAGTAAGACATAATTCATGTTTGAGAAAGAATGCAGGTGTGTATCTGTGTGTGTGTGAGAGAGTGCATGAGGGAGTGAGTAAATCCTTATATTGATATCATATTTTTGCTGAAGAATAATACTAACTCTCAAAGACTCTTTTATTTCCCTTGGAGTTTTCAAGGATTGAATACAAAGACTAGGAACTGTCTTCTCCGTGTCACCAATATCTGCCCATATCAATGACATCACAGTTTTCATGTTGATTAATGTCTCTCAAGAAGTAAAATGGAAAGAAAACAAGTGACATAAATAAATCATGACACCGTAAGGCGCTGTAAAGATTTCATTGCCACGCTTTTTTTGGAAGAACCTACATAAAACATAGTAACATACCAAAGTTAGAGCAGTAAATCTTTAGAGCAAATACATGTGCAGAGTTTATAAATATATATACATAGATATATTTAACATATAGGTTGAAAACATAGCAATGTATATCACTCAAGCAGTTTCACCACACCACAAATACATACCGTAAATATATTTTGTGCACAGTTTCACCACACCACAAATACATACTGCAAATATATTTTGTATTATACAGTCTTTATTTTTGGTTTTTAATCCTCAGAAGTGTGCTTTCTTAGAGCTGAAATGGAGTTTCCTTTGGATTGTAAATTTACTTTCATTTATTTTTTGCTCTCTAAAATTCCCCATTAAATTAAAATCATAATTGAAGGCAAGAATAGGGTCTCGTACCTAATATCCTTGACCCACTGATGCCACACCAGGAGGAATTTTTAACATATGGTTCCTGCAGAATTCAGAACCCACTCGGTGTTCCCTTTCGTGGCTAGTTTCTTCAAGATGGCTAAAGTAGCCTAGTGATGTCATTCCTTATTGGTGGCAAAAACACAGGAGAGATTATGCACTGTGTCTAAGTAAAGCCTTATTGATTTTTACAGACGTAAAGGGCTGAGGAATTACAAGAAGCTCTCCTCAAATCTCATCTCTGTGTGTACCCTGACGCTATAAAACCATGATGCCTAAATGTGGAGCTCATAAGCCATGGATGGTTCTGTTTAATGAGTTTGAGTCTGTTGATCCGGCTCATGGGTCCTGGGAAAATACAAGCAAATCTCCCATAAATTGAATAAAAAAGGACACGGCATGGGTTTAAATATGATCTGCGGCTAACTGAAAGGGTAAATATAGACATCCTTGGTTTCAAAGGCAATGCGACATATTGAAGTCCTGTTCCCCCAAGTAGATGTCACTGAAATGAGATTGATGTCACCCGAAGTTCCTTATCATTGTTACTTATTATGTTTTTTATTATATATAACAGTGGTATTTGCTATGCACTGTAGGGCAAGCACTGTGCTAAGCACTGGGATAGATATAATACAATCAGATCAGGCCCGGTTCCTGTCTGACATGGAACTACATTTTTCATTGTGTGGAGGAAAGAACAAGGGTTTATTTCCCTGATGTTTCTGTCTACTACAGGGCCTCTTTCTATTCCCCAAACTTCCTGTAACACCTCCCCAAAGGTGACAACAGAAAGATACTCCTCCCACCCAATTCTTCCTCCCTTCTGCTCTTAAGTCTTCACTTGCTGAGCACTTGGATATTCACCAATTCCTCTACCTCTACGGAACTTTATATACATTTCCTCATACTCTGCTGCTTCCCCTACCTGTAATTTATTTTAATGTCCATCTCCCCGACTAGCTTCCAGGATAGGGAGAGTGACTACCAACTGAAACCCGAAGAGGGTCCCAACATTCTGAAAAAGGGAAACGAATCCTAAAGTTGACTAAAGTGGGAGGAAGATTTGTTATTAGTCAATCTGTGGGCTATGGGGTCAATGGCAAGTACAGTACACTACTCTTAACTCATCAACGTTGCCCTCATCATCACTGACAGTGTTGATGGAGCGGCTGAAGTATGTAGAACAGTGACTCGGCCTTTGGGGCACTTAGAGCTTGCAGTCTTACAGACACACTAAAAAGTGTGAAAGTGGCTAGAAACCCTAAACCAAGGGGCTAAAAAAATTAATAACCAATAGTTCAACAGGCAAGAGTAGAGAGCACCAGTTGTAGTTGAAGGAGAAGTGTGACTTGCAGCTGTGTATTAAGTGATAGGCCACTGAAAGAATAGTCCATGTTAAATTTGGAATGAGAATAAGGAAAAATAAAATGTAAGGGAGAGGAAAAAAACAGTGCTTCAATATCCCAACTCCTCAATTTACATCAAACCAATGGAGAGATTGACTTGATTCCTATCGAGCTCAGTGATCTTTTTCCTTCCAACATGTCGAATAGCTGGGCAAGGAGAATTTAAATTAATTCTGAACGGTTCATCTTTTCTGGCCTTTCTACTTACCGTTTCAAGGAAGAAATTAAACCTGTGGTGAAGAAGCAATTCTGGATTTTCAGTTTTCCCGACTTCTACAGCTCCACACTTCATTGAGGAAACATTTGACGGTGGAATAAAATTGGAGCGGGGAATGTAAATGATATTAGACGACACCACTGAGACAGCTCCCAGAAATGTCTCCTTAGACCCAAAAGGGATCTTCTGCCAATTGATTGGTTTGCTTTGGCAGCCTTCCAACAGACTAGGAAGAGTATCTGTGTTCCAGAGGACTGGATGTAGCTGCTTGGATAGAAGGGTAAAACAAAAAAAAATGTTATCCTGAAGGGTCCCTTTGAACCAAGCACATTTTGCTGGGAAATAAAATCAAAACGTTATTCCCTGCTGGGAGAAAGCAACCTGAGAGATATGTTGTTTAAAATGACTTTAGGAACTAAAGAGTGGTGGAAGAAATGGAGGGTGAGGATTAAGAAGAAGGGGGAGAGAAGGAAGATACTCAAAATTCCGTGTCTCTACCCACTGGGTTGGTCTTCAGTGACCGAGGCCCAAATGGACGATGGCTGGGGACTGCCCTCTGCTGTATGGTCAAAGAAGCAGCATTTTCAGTACTGATGCTTCTTGAAGAAACGGAAGGGAAATCTGAACAAGAACTATGGATTTAAAAAAAACTCCATGCAGTTGCCCCTTTTTCTTGGTTGTTGAGGAAATAGTCTGGAAGAAAAAAATCAATCCATCTACATTTTTACTGCACTCATGTTTGGCTGCTTCTAGAGAAGCAGCGTGGCTCACTGGAAAGAGCATGGGCTTTGGAGTCAGAGGTCATGGGTTCGGATTCTGGCTCGGCCACTTGTCAGCTGTGTGACTTTGGGAAAGTCACTTAACTTATCGGTGCCTCAGTTACCTCATCTGTAAAATGGGGATTAAGACTGTGAGCCCCACGTGGAACAACCTGATTCCCCTGTGTCTACCCCAGCGCTTAGAACAATGCTCGGCACATAGTAAGCGCTTAACAAATACCAACATTATTATTATTATTAATAATTCATAGTAATTTGGGTATTCGGTACACGCTTACTATGTGCCAGGCACTGTACTATGTGCTGGGATGGGTACGAGCAAATTGGGTTGGACACAATCCCTGTCCCACATATGGTTCAGAGTCTCAATTCCCATTTTACAGATGAGATAACTGAGGCTCAGAGAAGTGAAGTGAATTGCCCAAGGTCACACGGCAGACAAGTGGCGGAGCTGAGATTAGAACCTTCGGACTCCCAGGACCGTGCTCTAGCCACTACACCATATCAAACTGAACACATCCCCCCTGGTTTCCCTTTGATGCTTTCTCTTTTATTTTCTTCTGAGCATAGGTGGCCCTGAAATAATTACTGAAATTTCCTTAATGTTGTGTTGACAGAGGGCTCTTCGTCAGAGAGCAGGAAAGATGCCACTTAGAAGCAAGCCAAATGGCATTAGTGAAATAGCGAGTTAATATTATTATTATTGTTAATAATGATCGTTTGGTGAGGTATTACTTTTTGTCAAGTACTGTGCTAATCATAGGAATAGAGACAAGATAATGGAACCAGTGGAAGAATAGAGCATTTTAAGGGCTAAGTACCTTTTCCGAGTCTCACCGAGGAATACGCAGTCCAAGATATGCCGCTTCTTTGGTCACTCTTGCCATGTGAATTGTAATGTAATGTAATTGTAACTGTTTGGGCATTCTGCTGCATTCCAGGTTTGAACATAAAGCTTCCAAAGAGAAAATGAAAAGAAAAATAAAATAAAGAAAGCAGAGAAAGGAAAGTGTCCCAAGGGAGTAAAATGATGCTTGAAAAAGTCAGGGCAAGGCAAGGGAAGATATTGAATTCTTTTCTGCTCCTCAGGCAGATTGTCAGAGGGACAGTTTGGGCCTCAATTAGACATTACTTCGTGGGAAGATCACAGCAGTTCTCTCAGTCCAAACTGCCATCTGAAAACACATCTGGCATCTTAGTCATCGTCGGTTCAATGAGGAGAGATTGAAATAAGACAACAATCTTAATCTTACGCCATCCATTACTGGAGATTTCAGCTCTTCGATAGCTGGCAAAGATGCTCATTTTCATTTTCAAGTTTGTCAGCAGAAAAAAAAAATAATCAAGAAACTGCAATGCTCTTGCCTGGAAGAACAGGCTTGAGGGTACATTTTAGGCACTTAGAGTAATAGCAGGTGGCTGAAAGCAAAAGCCTGGAAATGGACCACGGGGCTTTTTAAAGGGGGTTTCTGGGGGCCTCATAGAGTCATAGAGGACTCAGGTTGAATCTGCCCGATCGGCAGTAAAAGGATTTACCGCAACAAAAGAAAGAATGATGAACTCTGACACTTGTCTTCAGAAAGGTCCTGGGTCATGTGAAAATGAAGAGGATGGAAAGTAGGTCCAGAAGTGATTGCTTTGATCAAGACTCACTCTGATTTGGAAACTGAAATTTAGGAAGATGGACAGAAAACAGCAGCTGAGACTCTTTGGGCTCAGAGGTGCCTCACTGAATTGGGATTTAGGAAGGAAATGGTATGAAATTCAAGAGGGAGCATGATGAAGAGAAAATCTGCTTTCACTCACTTGTTAGAGCGATGTCCTACTCATCCCTGTCTTTAGAAACGAGGTTGATGTCACCGCAGAAAAAAGAAAACCATCTTATTTTCCCACTGCCCCTGCCTGAAATCAATCAATCAATCAATGGCACTGTACTAGGCCACTGGGAGAGTATAACAGAATTGATAACCACGATCCCTGACCACGATGAATTTACAGTCTACAGGAAAGATAAATGATACAGGGTGCGGTGTGGGAATCAATCACTTATATTTACTGAGACCTTGCTGGGTACAGAGCACTGTACTAAGTGCTTGGAAAGTACATCACACTAGATTCTTGATAGTACAGAATAAAAAGTAATGTCTCTTCCTGATCTTGATGAGCTTGAAACCTAATAAAGAAAATCATAATTTTGCTTATCCTTGGGCATCTAAACTATAGCATCTTCATCAAATCCAGGAGCTGTCCCAATCTTAGAGGGGAATTCATTCACCAGGAGTGGCGTGAGTGAACTACATAAAGAGTGGCAATGGATTCTATCAAGCCCTTCAATATGAGAGTGTTGAGAGTGTTGGTACCAAATGGGCATTACTGCCCTGCTATATTCCATATTATTTATGTATTTATGCTTTTGAAAAACCCTCATTGAGCCAACAGCTTCATTCTAGGGTAGTGATTACCAGTGGCATACAGGGTAATTCTTTGGAGCAGTTGATTACCACATGGTCCATATGATTTTGATGAGTACATTCAACTTCCTGGCTCACCAGATAATGATGGCGCTGCCATGAGATTGGGAGTGAGTGTTTCTGGGTGTTTCTTCAAATTTCCCACCTGTTGCTAGTTGTATTATTTCCTTGGAAAATAAAGAAACATAGTACCATAATTAGTGAGGTCTAGCTTTCTATTGTCCAGGGTGGTTTCGTGGCCACTGATATTGACTCATCTAGAGTGAAATCCATGGATAACGTAAGGAATTGATCAAACCCTGATCATATTCCATAGTGATGGCTAGTTCCTCTAAGGCAGCTGTTCCATACCAATTGGTGATTTTCATATGCTAGCAATATTCACAAAGAATAGCTAGAAATATGCAAAGAACCCATAACTCTTTGACTGAAGCCAATTTGACATGCCCAGTTTGGTTGTGTCGAATGAAAGGATTTGCTTAAATACGCTCCATGCCTGGACCATCTCTACATTTTAAAATTCATGAGGAAAAAAAGAATAGGAAATTATTTTTAAAATGCAGTGAAATTTTGCAGTACTGCCATTTGGACCCGATCTTGTCACTTAAAAAATAAGATGGCATAATGTGGGATGGGGCAGCAGAATCCTCCATCGAAGAGTGCGTCCACAGGAAGCCAAGAGTCATGGGCAGTAACAGTTAAATATTCATGAGCATGATTTGTTCCATTTTTCTTTCTTGCAGTAGGAATGTAGAGTCAAACAGAGGCCAATTTGTGAATTTTAAAGTTACTGCTGCGTATATGAGCTTGGGTTGCCTAATGACTTTGTATCAGCAGCCTAGGATGCCATGTTTTTGAGCAACTGCCATCTTACCAACAGCCAGATGACTCCCATAATCCTCTAGTATATCTCATGATTTGCTTTGTAAAACAATTTTTCTTTCTTAAAGGAAACAAAAAACTCTATTCAATTATAAAGCTCAGAGAACGTACCTGTGCCGGAATATTGCACTGACTTAACTGATGCTTTCAGCAGAAACCTCCTTTTTGGGCCCAATTTCTTATGGGTTAAACAAGCCAACTCTTGCCAGGGGTAGGTGAGAACATGTCTCAGGAGCATGTCGTATTGGAAAGATCACAGACCTGGGAGTCAGAGGACTTGGATTCGGATCCTGGCTCTGCCACTCGTCTGCTGTGTGACCTTGGGCAGATCACTTGATTTCTCTAACCTTCAGTTTCGTCATCTACCGAATGTTCTCCCTCCTACTTAGACTGCATACCTTCATGTGGGACCTGATTATCGTATATTTATCCCAGGGTTTAGCATACTACACTTAACAAGCACTTAACAAAAGCCACAACTAAGTGTGCCATAGGTGTAGAAGACTGGATCCTTGCCCACAAGATTCTTGCAGTCTACTGGAAGAGTTTGGAGTCCAGCTAAAGACTACATTCTTGGACAGAACTTCTTAAAATCACGTCATTCCCAGCAAGCCTTTGGTGACAAACCTGTCAGCTGAGCGGAAACTATGTATGGGTCTAATTGAGCCTGCAGGTGACCAGTCACAGGTGCAATGGAGTGGCTAATTTATACCCTCGGAATGATGTCCCGATGGCTAATTACGCCTTTATTTCCTTGTGGGACTAATTCAGTTCCTTGCGCTGTTTGTATGCCTGGTAAGCGATTGCAGGCACAAATCTCATTCTCAACTCAAAGGAAGCTGTGTCTGAAAGGTCAGCTCCAGAATCATGAAGAACTTGGCTTATGCAATAATGCCCAGGAACCTTACTGTGGATTAGTGGATTTACATATTAGGAAGTGAGTAGAAGAAAGCAGAATTAAAAGAAACAAAGACACCGGCGGGACCTCCTAGCATGGCATCGTTTCATTAATTAGAGTGAGTGCAGTTGTATTTTATTTCTGAGCCCCGTAGTACATTAGTCATTGTTCCAGCCTCTGTCTGGGTGAAGAGAAGGGGCTGGCAAACCAAGCCATCCTGTTCTCCCATTCAATCTTAGTCAAGAAAGGCAGAAAGCTGCTAGGTATCTAGAGTGAACACTGCAGGATTTGTTCATGAGCACAGGGATGGTTATTGAGTGTCCAGAGAGGAAACTGCGGATGGGAAAATCTTCTTAAAATAATAAAGATGATAATAACGATAGTAATAAATGATGTTTGTTAAGCTCTTACTGTGGGCCAAGCACTCTAATAAGTGCTGGGGTAGATGCAAGATAATCAGGTCCCACGTGGGGGCAAACAGTCTGAGTAGGAGGGAGAAGTTCATATCTTGAAACTAGAGTTTAAGCTCCTTGACGCTAACAAATCATACCTACCTACTCTTTTGCATTTTACTATCCTAGATATGTGTTCTGTACACATTAGATGCTTAGTGAATGCCACTGATAGATTGATTATTTGATTCAACTCTGTTGCATCTTCTTACCTGTAATTTCTTTTACAAATTGTAGTAATAATTACTCTATTTGTTAAGCGCTTACTATGTGCAGAACACTGTTCTGAGTGCTGGGGTAGATACAGGGTAATCAGATCGTCCCACGTGGAGCTCACATTTTTTAATCTCCATTTTACAGATGAGGTAACTGGGGCCCAGAGAAGTTCAGTGACTTGCCCAAGGTCACACAGCGGACAAGTGGCGGGGTGGGGATTAGAACCCACGACCTCTGATCCCAAGCCCGGGTTCTTTCCACTAAGCCACGCTGCTTCTCATTGTAGATTGTAGATTGTAAAGTAACAGATTGGATTTTAGAACCCACGATCTCCTGACTTCCAGACTTCCAGGCTCATGCTCATGGATCCAAACTGTAGAATGTTTAATGGGCGGAAGAGAAAGATAAATGATATAAGATAAAAGATAAGATTTGTAATATGACATCATATATAAAATATAATAAATATGTGATTAAATGATTAATAAATGAACAGATAAACACTTGTACACTAAGGTCCTGATTGGGTTACATGACCAGAGATGGGGGCTTGTTAAGGGAAACCCTCTTGCTGAAGATGCCGGTTAATCCAAAATTTGAGCGAGTTGAGGATTATAAGGTAAAAAAGGTGGGAGGTGAGGGAATTCCAGGTCGAGGGAAATGAAGGGAGAAGAGCAGAGGTTTGAGTGTATCAGAAGACGACTGGGAAGCTTCTTGAGGACGGGGGTGTGTCTACTAATCCCACTGTATTCCCCTAAGCGCTTAGTACAGTGTTCTGCACAGAGTAAGTGCTCGATCAATGCTATGGATTGATTAAGGGGCTGTAAGAGAAAGCTTAAAAGTATACTCTTGGGAAATGAAAGTAGCAGACAGATCAGCCTTGTATAGATCCATCAGGAGAGGGGCAGCTTTCTTTGAGCAGAGACTTTGAGAAAATCAGAACAAGAAGGAGTCGGAAAATAGCAACTGTTCTACATACAACCAACACATCAGAGAGACAAAAGGCAGGCTCTCCATGCGCATTGTGTGACATGGATATATCAATGTGTAGAACTCAAAGGCACACTTAATTTCACTACTATTAATGTTGTCTTTGAATATAAAGGGCATCTGCAGATCAACATGAACAATACCATTGAATATATTTTGTTTCAGTTATGGTATTTCATACAATTTTTTTTTTATCACAGGCAGCTCTTTGATTCTGCAATGGGCAAATGGATTTTTACAAGTGAAACTTTCAAGCGATGCCATTGAATGTAAAGAAACAATCAATTATCTCATTTGGACTACGTTGGAAAACTGGGGTTGTTTCTTCTGAAAGTATGAAATCAGTAATCCTTTCCTTCATAGGTAGAGATTATAATGCCATGACTTAGGTGTAGGGGGAGTTTTAATTATCTACTGATGAGTCACACTGCGTAGTTCTTGACTATAATCACTCACATTGAAAATGAACTTCTAACTGCCTGCTGATAATTACTTGCCATAGAGAAGGATAAGGGGGCGTTCTTTTGTTTTTTTTTGTTTTTTAACTGGCTGTATGATGGCGTGTACTTCCACACAGGATGGCAGTTGAAAGTAGTTCAGTGGTGGACAAATGTTCAGGGACTGTAAGCCTGAGCCGTTAGATAGTTTTGGCTCAGGGACTCAAAGAATCAATCCATCGGTGATATTTATAGAGAATTTACTGGTCCCTGTACAAAGCATTTAGAAGAATGCAGCTCATTAGAGCTAAGTTAAACACGAGCCCTACCCTCAGGGAGTTTAGAATCTAGTGGAGGAGTTTATCGTAATATGACTGCCCTGTACGATAAGTCTCTGGTCATGAAATCCTTCCCGTGCACATGAGGGTGGTTGAGAATACTGATGATTGACCAACTCTCTTGTAGTAATAACAATTAGAATTACAAAATAACAATAATGATGATACTTGGAAAGTGCTTATTATGTGTCAAGCTGCAGTAGACAGAAGTTCATCAGTCCCCTTCCCACAAGGGTCTCATAGCCCAAGTAAGAGGGAGATCAACTATCAGAATTGTCATTTTACTAATGAGGAAACTGAGGCACGGAGGAATTAAGTGACTTGCCCAAGGCCTCACTGTAGGGAAATGGCAAAACCCCAGTCCCCTGATTCTCTTAACACTATGCTGCTTCTCAAGGCCTTAGTTAGAAGCTCTGCACACAGTAGATGCTCAGTAGATACTATTGACTGAATGATTGATCGGTATCCGTTCCCAACATATGTGTTCATCAGTTTAGGGTCTGATTGAGTTAGTCGATCGATCCATCATTTTCAGATGGCATCGCCCATCTGCAATCTGTCTTAACTCTCCAATTTAGGGAGTTAACAGAATCGGGACTCGGAAGCTCCTCGGCTGCTACGTTCCCAGGGTAGGAATATCTCCAACTGATCCCACTGCCATGTACCTATGCTACTGTAGGAAACATCCCTAGATTTAAAAGAGGGCTGAATAACTTGAGGGGTTGATCCTGTGAGCCCCACCACCTCCCAGTGTCGCCTTAACGTTTCCTCGAGAAAAAAGAGCCGCTCCTAAAACTGAAATCATTTTCATCTCGGTTCAGCCCAAAGCAAATTTTTATGATCTAAATTACAAAGCACTAAAAAATAAGAGGGCGTAATGAAAATGCTGACAGACCTTTACCGGGGGTAATGCAGAAAGGCCCTGCTCAAATATGTCACCCTCTTAAAATAGCTGAGCCACGGATCTTTTCGGATTTATGGATTCATTACTGAGCAACAGAACTTTAATTTGTCCATGTGAACTTTACACAAATAAAGAAGATTTGGAATGAGAACATCGTTAGCAGACATCAGTGCCATCATCCCAGACTTGCATGTCTTCACCCTATTGCCAGTTATGAGGTTAGGGGAGAGAAGGGAAGGGAAACAGCAGCAGCATTGTGGGCGTCTGATTTTTGAATCCCCAAATCTTTAAGACTACAGGGCATGAGCATGGGCGGGGATAAGGGATTGGGATTGGGCCTCGGGGGAGAGAAAGATTTAAGGGTTCTTCCTTGCAAATGAGACGCTATCAGGCACCATGTCTTAACTCTCCCTCTGTCTAGGACAAAAAGAGCTCCTCATCCACTAATCCCCAACCTCTTCTTTTTATTCTTCTCGAGCCAATCTCCTAGTCAGATCTTATCTGCCTCCTTCTTCTCATTCTCAGTCATAGAGAAGCAGCGTGGCTCAGTGGAAAAAGCCCGGGCTTGGGAGTCAGAGGGGCTTGGGAGTCAGAGGTCATGTGTTCAAATTCTGGCTCTGCCACTTGTCAGCTGTGTGACTGTGG
Organism: Ornithorhynchus anatinus; assembly: GCF_004115215.2. Classification (NCBI taxonomy): domain Eukaryota; kingdom Metazoa; phylum Chordata; class Mammalia; order Monotremata; family Ornithorhynchidae; genus Ornithorhynchus; species Ornithorhynchus anatinus. The sequence continues at coordinate 34,467,178 of NC_041744.1, read as the reverse complement.
GCAAGTCACTTCTCTGTGCTTCAGTTACCTCATCTGTAAAATGGGGATTAACTGTGAGCCTCAAGTGGGACAACCTGACTACGCTGTATCTTCCCCAGTGCTTAGAACAGTGCTCTGCACATATTAAGCACTTAACAAATACCAACATTATTATTATTATTATTATTATTGTTCTGGCTTTCACCCACCTTAGAACTTCTTCCCTCTATGCATCAGGCTCAGCTCAAATCTCGCCAAAAATCCCTCTATTTGATATCAAAAAAAAAAAAAGCATTTATTATATGTGTCTCTCATTTTTCAGGTTCCCTCCCCAGACCCAGGAACCCAGACCTCTAATAATAATCATCATCATGGTATTCAAGTGCTTACTGTGTGCTAACTATGTATGAAGCACTTTGGTAGAGACAAAATGATCAGGTCAGAAATGGTCCTGTCCTACATAGGGCTCACAGTCTAAGGGGATGGGAAAACACGCATTGAATCCCCATTTTACAGAGGAGGCAAGTGAAGCACAGAGAAGTTAAGTGACTCACCCAAGGTCACAAAGCAGGCACGTGGTGAAGCAAGGTTTTATACCCAGGTGCTCTGACCCCAAGGTCTGTGCTCTTTCCACCAAGCCAGGCTGCTGCTCAAGTCGCTCCCTTGGATTCCTGTGCCATGTTTGTTCCTAAGAAGTTGTCATTCCTGACTCGCACCCTCCTTGTCCTTGCAAACATTCTCCTTGACTTTGCAAAGCCAACTGAAGTCAGGCCCTAGGAAAAATACATGATATTCATGCAGTGTACACTTCATAGAACTCACTGTTGGAAGCTGATTATTTTCATTAGGAAGAGAATCATGGCACATCTATTAAAGTCTTTGGCATTGAACTTTTAAGCATTTTATGGAGCCAAATGGCTCCATTTTGTGACAACCCATTTTCATGACAACTTATATTTCTTCACAGAAAGATTATTTACAAAGCTGCAAAGAGAACATGTCAAAGTAAGCACTTGTGAAACTATCCTGATTCTTTTGGGTTCCATTAGATATGATAGCTTCTTTTCTTTGACTCGGCATTTAGAACCGTTTTTAGAGAAAACGTGAAACTCTGCGAACATTTTTATGAGGTCTTTTTTGTTTCATGGTATTTTTACAGCACTTCCTATGTGCCAGGCACTGTATGAAGTACTGGGGTAGAGACAAGATAATCAGGTGCAGTCCCTGCCCCACATGGGACTCACAACCTAAATCCCCATTTTACGGATGAGGTAATGAGGCTCAGAGAAGTGAAGCAATTTTGCTGATGCTCTTACAGCAGACGAGTGGCAGAGCCAGGATTAGAACCCAGGTCCTCTGACTCTCAGACCTGAGTCCTTTCCAGTAGGCCACACAGCTTTTCTCTCTTGCTATCTCATTATCCAGTCTGAGGAACATCTATTTGTCTGTTTATCCATTTATCATTCTATTCATTTGCATCTAGCTTCTCTTGTGGTTATTTTTCTATAGTATTTACTGATTGCCAACTTGGTGCAGAGAACTGACCTTCTTGAGAGAAAAGACTGGTCCTCTACTCCCTTTCAATATTCACCAAGCCCTTAGTGCAGTCTTCTGCTCTGTTCGGCAAAACAAATGAACACTCACGGTACTGAATCCAATATTGATGGAGGAAGTGCTTCTCTTCCTTCATGCTGAGGAAAGTGCATTGTCCACTGAGAAAGGAGGAGACTCTGTTTAAACCTTTCTTCAGGCCTCCAGATATACCCTGGGAAATTTGAAATCACTACTGTCATCACACAGAGTTTTCAAATTTCCTTTAGGGTGAGAAGCAAGGTGACAACTTCGAAGACCTTCAAATAGGAGAGAGAAAAAGAGCCTGTACTAACCAGTGGGGATTCTTTTTCTTTTGGTTGTGATCAGAGAGAAGAGCTACCCCTTACTGAAGAGTAGGTGAAATCAGACTGATGACTGCACTGCCCTCCTGCCAGGCCCTATTTCAAAAAAAAAAATAAAATAGGAATTGCAAAAGGCTTCCCATAGGTATATCTAGGCAGGTATCATCAAGGATGCAGTTAGGGCTTATTTTAATCAGACTTTCTTGGGTGAGGTCTCGTTTTAGGCTGTGGAGTCGTCCCCGGCCCATAGCGACACCATGGACACGTCTCTCCCAGAAGGCCCCACCTCCCTCTGTAATTGTTCTGATGGTGTATTCGTAATGTTATTTTGGTAAAAAAAAAAATGCAGAAGTGGTTTACCACTGCCTCCTTCCGCGCAGTAAACTTGCTTCTCCACCCTTGACTCTCTTCCGTGCCTATGCTGCCCAGCACAGGGGAGTCTTGACTTGTAGCAGATTGCCTTCCACTCTCTAGCCACCAGGTGTGATCCCTAGAGGGTTTGGATAAGGTCTCTTAGGCTAATTAGGAAACCCAGAGTTGAGTTCAGCAGAGATGCTGAGAATGGTCTCAAACACAACCTCTAGGAGATCCCTCTTTTGACACTGGATTTTATCTATTTCCACATGCTTATCTTTTATTTAATCTTTTGATTGTTATAAATCAAATCACTGCCTCAAGGCCTCTGAACTCCTGTTCTCAATATAAATTAAACTTTCAAACTACAATCAACTCTCGATTAATCAGGTGCTGCTTCTCACCAGGGTGAGTGGGGAGGGCAGGGGTGTGGATTCTTCAGAACCTTCCCTACTTCTGGTTCTTCTCCCCACTGCCTTAGTTTGGGTGGTTTTGCTGTTCATCTGCAGCTCCAACAGTGGGGCAGCAGGAGAGAGAAGGAAATGAATCTCAAATGAGTCATGTGGTTACTTTTTGGCAGCTCAAGGAGAAAACAAAGAAAAAAATACTTTGGTCAAAAAGGTTATGGAGGAGCTTAACTAATGAAGTCTGGACTATCTGAGAAGTTGAATGATTCACTGCTTTCTCTTCTTTAATGTTATTTAAGCGCTTATTACGTTCTAGGCACCGTTTTAATTGCTGGGGTAGATACAGGGCATTCAGGCTAAACACCGTCCATATCCAACATGTGGTTTACAGTCTTTATGCCCATTACACATATGAGGTAACTGAGGCACGGAGAAGTAAAGTGATGTCACCCAGCAGACAATCGGTGGAACCAGGACTAGAACCCAGGTCCTTCTGAGGCCTGTGCTCTAGCTTGGCCATGCTGCTTCTCTGTCCATTATTCCCTTGGGAAATCAAGAGTGGATTATGTAGGAGAAACAGGGTAGTCTAGTGGAAAGAGCAGGGGCCTGGGAGTCAGAGGACCTGGGTTTTAACCCCAGCTCCACCAGTTGTCTGCTGTGAGACCTTGGGCAAATCACTTACCTCCTCTGTGCCTCAGTTACCTCATCTGCAGAATGGGGAGTAAAGCCGGGGGTCCAACCTGATTAGCTTGTATCTATCCCGGAGCATCTTACAGGGCCTGGCACACAGGAATCGGTTCAGAAGTCAGTGAAGGGGTTGCAGTAATAGTGAACATTTAAAACCATTTTCAATGAAACAAAAGAAGGAGTTCTATATATTGTTCAAACCTTTCCTCAGACCTCCTACAGGGATTAATTGAAGTTTCCTTCAAAAGGTTATTTCATAGTTTCACAGATCCACAGGCCCATTTTCTTTCTTAATCTTTCTACTCCCTCTAACATTCTCAAGTACAGAAATCCACCACGTTTCTTATCAAAAAATGTTATATCCTCAAACACTACACACATATTTCAAACTGAAGTCTGTTCATTTTAGGGGAAAAAATACAGAATATCTGCTTTGAAGTTGAAATGGTTTGTTTTGATAATACCACCTTCATGATCTCAGAGAAAATGAGTCATTCATAATCTGGGTTACCTTTTTATCCCTGCCTCTTCCTTTCTAGCTGACTGCTGGGACAGGAGAAGGAAGCAGAAAAGGTGTCTTCTCTGAGGCGAACCTGCTTTAGACTAGCAACGTTACCCAATGGACAGAGCATGGGCCTGGAAGTCAGAAGGACCTGGATTCTAGTTCCCCTACGCCACTTGTCTGCTGTGTGACCTAGGGCGTGTCGCTTCGCTTCTCTGTGTCCCAGGTACCTCATCTGTAAAACGGGGGTTGACTGTGAGCCCCATGTTGGACGTGGACTGTGTCCAGCCTGATTACCTTATGTAATAATAATGATGATGGTATTTGTTAAGAACTTACTATGTGCCAGAAACTGTACTAAGCTCTGGGGTAGATATGAGCAATCTGAGTTGGACACAGTCCCTAGCTCACGTGGGACTCACAGTCTCGATCCCCATTTTACAGATGAGGTAACTGAGTCCCAGAGAAGTGAAGCGATTTGCTCAAGGTCACACAGCAGACAAGTCGGTATTAGAACCCATTACCTTCTGACTCTGAGACCTTTGGTGTATCCACTGCGTCTTGCTGCTTGTATCTATCCCAGTGATTAGAACAGTGCCTAGTATATTCTAAGTGCTTAACAAATACCTCCCCCCTCCACACCGGATAAATAGTTCAGTGGAGGCATCACCTTCAGATTCCATCTGCAAAGCTGCTGGATGGGAGAACTCATCACAGAGAGGTGGTTGGACCAGATAGTACAGTGCTCTGTGCACAGTAAGCACTCAATAAATACAATTGAATGAATGAATCCTCTTTTTACCCTGCAGGAAATCTGCTCACGTCCACGTTGTGGACTGAGGAGTCTGGGTAGGTCCACAGAGGAATTTTCCCCTTCCTCATTACACCCCCATCTCCCCCTCTTACAGGCTGTGCACCTCAGTCTTCTCATCTGTAAATGGGGAATCAGTGCCTGGTCTCCCTCCCCTTTAGACTGTGAGCCCCAAGTGGGACAGAGAGTGTGTCTGATCTGTTTGTTTTGTATTCACCCCAGGGCTTAGCCCAGTGCTTGGCACCCAGGGAGCACTTAACAAATGTTACAACTATTATACTTACCCTTATGCACCCTTATGATCCATTACTCTTAAGAGGGGAATGAGACTAAGTGGCCTTTAGCTAGGAAGTGATTTTGTAACTGTGGCTGCCTCAAACCCAATTTAGCTTTCATTAGGTCTTGGCCTCTTGAGCCTCCCTGTTCCCAAGGTCAGCTTTCCGATGTTGAAGCCATTTTTCACTAAATGTATTTGACGTCTTCTTGGGATGCTCTCTGTTTCTCTGGCTGGATTGTGGAGATTGTAGAGAGGCAAGGTAGGAGTTGAGTTCCATATCGGGCAATGGTCCTCAAAGGTGTTTTTTTTTTGTTTCTTATTTCTTTATGGTGTCTGTTAAGGGCTTACTATGTGCCAGACCCTGTACTAAGCACTAGGGTAGATACTAGCTAATTGGATCGGACACAGTACGTGTCCCAAATGGGGTTCACAGTTTTGATCGCAGTTTCGCAGATTAGGTAAGTGAGGCACAGAGCAGTTGAGTACCCAAGGTCAACACAGCTGGCAAGCGGAAGTGCCAGAATTAGAACACAAGTCCTCTGCCTCCCAGGCTCATCCTCTATCCTCTTAGGCCACGGTGATTTTGTTGTTGGAAATGATTTAATGCCATCTTTCAATATGACTCTCTGTTAGAGAATTAGATTGACCTAGTCGAAAAATTCCAGTTCTGAGTATCAGGAGATCTGGGTTGTGACTCTGGATCCCCTCCTTGCCTGTTGCTTGACCTGGATAAGCCAAATTCTCTGGGCCACATCTTCTTCACCTGTAAAATGGGGATTCAGTACCTTCATTCCACCCTCCTTAAACTGTGCCTGATCTGATTGTATACATCCTAACACTTAGCAATCTTATTTATTGGGCACTTACTGTGTGCAGAACACTGTACTAAGCAACAGAGTTGAGAGACATGACCTCTGCCCACAAGTAATAGATTATTATTATTGTTACTGTTGCCTGAGAACTCGAATTTATTGGAGTCAACAATACGCCTAAAAGAAATCCAAATGACCAAACGAACATTACGGCTCCCCTCAGATCTCTGAGTGGAGGTCCTGGTGATCCCCTGGGGAGCAACTTGACTGGGAAGAGCACAGGCCTGCGAATTAGAGGACCTGTGATCCAAACGCAACTCCACCGCTTGCCTGCCGTGTGAACTTTTCTTCGATTCAGTTTCTCCACTGTGTAAATAGGATTCAATCCCTATTTTCTGAGTATAGCATCATGCTCTAGATGCACCAGACTATCCAACTTTCCACATTTGCTCACTACATTGCGTCTGCTCGCCTCGGTCTGAATAGAAGCGTGTCCCTGAGCCGACCCGATCAGCCTGTCAAAGAGAGATCCAGAAGTCTGCCAGGGAATCTGCTCAGGCCCAGATAATCGCTGGGGCTTGTGCGTATCCCTAGAAGGAGCCAAGTCATCCATTATGAGATTTCTCCATACATATTCAGTGTTACTTCACGTGCCTGTGTTTATCCTCTTCGTGTAAGTTACCTGCTTATACGCGTTTCCATTATGTGTTGAAAGAAGATTATATAGAGCTGGTAGTCTGGGCCATCAATTCTGCTAGCCTAGCTAGGGGAGCTTTCAGGATTTGATTATCCTGCCTCAGAACAATTGTCAAAAGGCGAGCTGAATTTTGCAATTTCAGTTCCAGGATTTATAACTGAAAAGCCTAAAGAATTCCAACAGATGTTAATGTGAAATGCATCAGTTTAACAAGCCGAAATGCCTTCGGCTCCTCTTTCAACCTGCTGAGTGCTTATTGTTTACACTTTTCTTCTAAAGCGTATCACTTTCCATATATCTTTAAATAGACATGGGTGTTGGAAAGATCCTTACCTTCTGTTTCAAAGCGGCTATTACAAATTGAAGTGCTCCTGTCTTCCCGTCTCCATCTGACGGAAATGGCGAGGCAGGTTTGTGGAGAGTAGGGAATATCTAGTTACTGGGAGCCAATAACAAAAGGTACTAATTATCTGGAAAGTTGAGGAAGTGAAAGACAGCTGAAGCTCTTCTTCCCCAGCAAAGTCCACTAAAGTATTTTTAAAAAAAAGTGGGTTGGGAAATGAGGATTCCTATGTTAATGCTTGTGAATTGCTTTGAGATAAAAGTTTATCGCTTATGGCTATGAATAAAAAAATACGATAAAGGCCAGAAAATCTGACATGGCATACTAAATACATTTTAAGAAGCAGAACCATCCCCTCCTTCATTTCTCCTGGATTGGAATTCATGTCCTCAGGGAAGGAATTTCACCCAGAAATGAAGAAACTGCAGCAGTCATTGATAGTTTTGACAGTGACACCAGCCGTGTGAGATGCAGACAGACAGACAGCAAGATATATTCCCCACTTGGCATCCTCCACCATTTTTCCTATCCACTTTTCTTTTATGGAGTTTGTAAAGTCCTTACTATGTGCTAAGCATAGGGGTAGTTACAAGCTAATCATTCAATAGTATTTATTGAGCGCTTACTATGTGCAGAGCACTGTACTAAGCGCTTGGGATGAACAAGTCGGCAACAGATAGAGACAGTCCCTGCCGTTTGACGGGCTTACAGTCTAATCGGGGGAGACGGACAGACAAGAACAATGGCACTAAACAGCGTCAAGGGGAAGAACATCTCGTAAAAACAATGGCAACTAAATAGAATCAAGGCGATGTACAATTCATTAACAAAATAAATAGGGTAACGAAAATATATACAGTTGAGCGGACGAGTACAGTGCTGTGGGGATGGGAAGGGAGAGGTGGAGGAGCGGAGGGAAAAGGGGAAAATGAGGCTTTAGCTGCGGAGAGGTAAAGGGGGGATGGCAGAGGGAGTAGAGGAAGAGGAGCTCAGTCTGGGAACGCCTCTTGGAGGAGGTGATTTTTAAGTAAGGTTTTGAAGAGGGAAAGAGAATCAGTTTGGCGGAGGTGAGGAGGGAGGGCGTTCCAGGACCGCGGGAGGATGTGACCCAGGGGCCGACGGCGGGATAGGCGAGACCGAGGGACGGCGAGGAGGTGGGCGGCAGAGGAGCGGAGCGTGCGGGGTGGGCGGTAGAAAGAGAGAAGGGAGGAGAGGTAGGAAGGGGCAAGGTGATGGAGAGCCTTGAAGCCTAGAGTGAGGAGTTTTTGTTTGGAGCGGAGGTCGATAGGCAACCACTGGAGTTGTTTAAGAAGGGGAGTGACATGCCCAGATCGTTTCTGCAGGAAGATGAGCCGGGCAGCGGAGTGAAGAATAGACCGGAGCGGGGCGAGAGAGGAGGAAGGGAGGTCAGAGAGAAGGCTGACACAGTAGTCTAGCCGGGATATAACGAGAGCCCGTAATAGTAAGGTAGCCGTCTGGGTGGAGAGGAAAGGGCGGATCTTGACGATATTGTAGAGGTGAAACCAGCAGGTCTTGGTAACGGATAGGATGTGTGGGGTGAACGAGAGGGACGAGTCAAGGATGACACTGAGATTGCGGGCCTGCGGGACGGGAAGGATGGTCGTGCCATCCACAGTGATAGAGAAGTCTGGGAGCGGACCAGGTTTGGGAGGGAAGATGAGGAGCTCAGTCTTGCTCATGTTGAGTTTTAGGTGGCGGGCCGACATCCAGGTGGAGACGTCCCGGAGGCAGGAGGAGATGCGAGCCTGAAGAGAGGGGGAGAGGACAGGATCTGCGTGTCATCTGCGTAGAGATGGTAGTCAAAGCCGTGAGAGCGGATGAGTTCACCGAGGGAGTGAGTGTAAATGGAGAACAGAAGAGGGCCGAGAACTGACCCTTGAGGAACTCCAACAGTTAAAGGATGGGAGGGGGAGGAGGCTCCAGCGTAGGAGACCGAGAATGATCGGCCAGAGAGGTAAGAGGAGAACCAGGAGAGGACAGAGTCCGTGAAGCCAAGGTGAGATGGAGGAGGAGGGGATGGTCGACAGTGTCAAAGGCAGCAGAGAGGTCAAGGAGGATCAGAATGGAGTAGGAGCCATTGGATTTGGCAAGAAGGAGGTCATGGGTGACCTTAGAGAGAGCAGTCTCGGTAGAGTGGAGGGGACGGAAGCCAGATTGGAGGGGGTCTAGGAGAGAATGGGAGTTAAGGAATTCTAGGCATCGATTGTAGATGATTCGTTCTAGGATTTTGGAAAGGAAGGGTAGTAGGGAGATAGGACGATAACTGGAGGGGGAAGTGGGGTCAAGAGCGGGTTTTTTTAGGATGGGGGAGACGTGGGCATGTTTGAAGGCAGAGGGGAAGGAGCCCTTGGAGATTGAGTGGTTAAAAATAGAAGTTAAGGAAGGGAGGAGGGCAGGGGCGATGGTTTTAAGAAGGTGAGAGGGAATGGGGTCCGAGGCGCAGATGGAGGGGGTGGCACTTGCGAGGAGGGAGGAGATCTCCTCTGAGGATACTGCAGGGAAGGATGGGAAAGTAGGGGAGGGGGTCGGTGGGGGGAGGGGAGAGGCGGAGGGGTGACTTAATCAGGTTGGACATAGTCCACATCTTGCTCACAGTCTTGATCCCCATTTAACAGATGAGGTAACTGAGGCACAGAGAAGTTAAGTGACTTGCCCAAGGTCACACAACAGACAAGTGGAGGGGCAAGACCTTTACCACGTGGTCTCTGCCTTCCTTGGCTGAGACCAGACCCCCAGAAAACCGGTCACAACAGACTCGTGGAAATGGATCATTCTTGGTTTCCAAGTGAAAGAATGGAGTGAAGCTGAAATGTCACTTTGCATTTTGAGTGTGTATGGAAGTTGGGATGGGTATCGGGGTATCGGGGGGAAGAGGAGAAGTTGAAAAAGAGAGGAAAGTGAGGTGGGAGAAAGATAAGCAGGAGGAGGAAGGAGTACAGTGAGGAGGGAGGACGAAAAAGAGGAAAAGGAGAAGCACCTACTATGAGCTAAACTCTGGAGTTAATAATAATGTTGGCATTTGTTAAGTGCTTACTTCGTGCAAAGCACTGTTCTAAGTGCTGGGGGATGCAAGGTGATCAAGTTGTCCCACATGGGCTCACAGTCTTAATCCCCATTTTGCAGATGAGGCAACTGAGGCACAGAGAAGTTGTGACTTGCCCAAAGTCACACAGCTGACAAGCGGCGGAGCTGGGATTCGAACCCATGACCTCTGACTCCCTAGCCCGTGCTCTTTCCACTGAGCCATGCTGCTTGTAAGCAGATTGGGCCAGTCCCTCATTGGAATCACAAGCTAAGAGCGAAGGAAGACAGGCATTTATACCCAATTTTACAGATAAGGTCAGTGAAGGAGGCACAGAGAAGTGACCTGCCCAAGGGCAGGTGGTGGGGTTGGGATTAGAACCCAGGTCCTCTAATTTCTAGGTCCACGCTCTTTTCACTATGCCACACTGGTTCTCATTGTACCCATTCCACTCATCAGATGACAGATGTCATCTGCGAATGAGGCAGATCTGGATCCCACTGATCCCGGATTCTTCAGCTCTCATCAGGTCAGTCACCCCAAACATCCCAGAGGCACCTCAAGTGAAGGACCTTCAAGACTATTCTTCCATTAGCCTTTCCTTTAAAACCATTCCACCAGCAGAAATAGCAATACACCACTAACATATAATCATGTTCCCTTCCAGTAAAATGTATCCACCTCTGAAATGAAGCGAAACAGGCATTTTACACCATCAGTCAATGGTATTTTTAGGTGCTTACAGTGTCCAAAGCACTATACTAAGCGATTAGAAAAGCATAATGCAACGGGTTGGTTGAATCGTTCCCTGCCCACAAAGAGTTTACAACCTAGAGGAGGAGCTTATGGTCCAGAAGAAGAGCTGAGAGTCTAGAGACAGCATTCCAGATTGTTTTTAGCTGCCTAGAGTTTTGCTGCTGCAATAGCCAGAAGAAAAGAAAATTCATAACTTAGCTATATGAGATCCACATAACAGAAAGCAAAAGTTCACAATGCCAGAGGTCACCTAGATGTACTCTTCCGGTCGTTCAGCACAGTGTAATTAATTCCTAATTTAATCCAAGTCCTATTACACAATTAGAATTATAGCAACAATATTTTTACAACACCTCTTTATGTGAAAATGAAATAATATATTGCTGTCAGTGAATTAAGCCCCGGCAAGCAATTTGTCAAGAATACGTTTGGATGGAGACTCTAAATGAGAATTCCCTTTCACCATTCGCTTCTGCAGCCTGATTTAGCTTATAATGAATTATTTGATTTGCCGGTTCATATTTTTATTCGGAAACCGGTCTGGAGTTGAGAAATACCCAGTTGACAAAATTATTCAAACGAGACCATTTCCAATCTGGGAATGATTATCAAATTTACCACCTGAAATTCACTAATATAGAAAAAGCCTCCCTGGACCCCCAGGATGGGGCACGGGGTATAAGACCAGTTCTAATTTAGGAGAGGACTTTTCCTTGGGAAAGAGAAGGACATTTATCCAGATTTCCGGCTCAAGGAAAGGTGGTTATGAGTTCCCTGGATCATTATCCTCAAAATTGGCTGCGTGGAGAGGACAGGCATAAACATGTCCGTCTCAATTTATGTCTGCCATTTCTGGTAACTAGTCTCCGTTGGTGGATTCTCCAGGATTATTTTCCTGCCTGGGGACAGATAGGGTTAACCATGAGGACCTAGAATACTGTACCTCTTCTCGTCACCCATTCTACCCAATCCTCTTCCCCTGGCCCAAACCCCATAGTCTGAGAGAAGGTAGTGCCCTGATATTCCATCCACCACCTCCACCCTTACACATTATTCCATTCAACCTTTTTTGTATTTGTTTGTTTTTTATCATATTTATTGGGCGCTTACTATGTATCAAGCACTGTTCAAAGCACAGGAGTAGATAAAAGTTAATTAGGTTGGGCTCACAGTCTAAATAGGAGAGAAGGTATTTTATGCCTATTTTATAGGTGAGGAAACTGAGGCACAGAAAAGTTAAGTGATTTGCCCAAGGGAAAATGCATGAGCTAGTGGAAAGAGCAGTGTCTGGGAGTCAGAGGATTTGAGTTCTAATCCAGACTTCGCCTATTGTCTGCTGTGCAACCTTGGAAAGTCACTAAACTTCTCTGTGGCTCAGTTTCCTCATTTGTAAAATGGGGATTAAATACCCCTCCCTCTGATTTAGACTGTGTGCCCCATGTGGGACAGGAACCATCTCCAACCTGATGAATTTTTACCTGCTCCAGTGCTTCACAGCATCTGATACATTGTCGGTGCTTAACAAATGCCATTAAAAAAAAAGTGGTGGCACCAGAATTAGCACCCAATACTTCTGACTCTGAAGCTTGTGCTCTTTCCATTAGGCCATGCTGATTCTCTGATATATATTGTTAGGTATTTCTTTCCATGGGTCCCTTATTTATGGCTCTTCTTTCACTCTTTACCAGGTACAGAGGAGCGAAAAGAAATCATTGAGCAAATATCCATTTTAAGTCCTTCCAAGCTGGCCTCCTTGAACTCCAGCAATTTCAGTTAAAAGTAGAAAAGAGATGATGCCTTCAGTTCCAGCAATCTAGAGCAGCGATTCTTCAGAGGCAGAAATGTCTCCAAACTCTTCCAGCTCCCTCCAGGACATTAACTGGTCCTTGAGAGGCAATGAGGCCCAAGACCCAAGCTGAATCATTCGATGGTATTTGTTGAACACACCACTGTGTGCAGAGCACTGTATTAAGCACTTGGAGAGTACAATACAACAGAATTGGTAAGAATAATGATAATAAAGGTGTTTATTAAGCACTCATCATGTGCCAGGTATTTTACTAAGTGTTGGGGTGGATATAAGCAAATCAGATTGGACACAGTCCCTTTCCCACATGGGGCTCACAGTCTCAATCCACATTTTACAGATGAGGTAACAGAAACACAGAGGAGTGAAGTGACTTGGCCAAGGTCACAGAGCAGACGAGTGGTGAAGGCGGGATTAGAACCCGTGATCTTCTGACTGCCAGACCCGTGTCCTATACACTATGCCATGATCCCCTCCCACAGTGAGTTTACAGTCTAGACGGGGAGACGAGACGTTAATAAAATGAATGGTTTACAATACATGATTTGTATGTAACATATGTGCACATTATATATGTATGCATGTATTATATATGTATGTAAATGTATGTTTACATTCTATTTCCGGCTCCACCACATAAATTTACATTTATGTATGTATGTAAATGCTGTGGGGCTGAGGGTGGAAAAGCAAATGCTGAATGAATTCTTCTGGGTCTCTGATGCACCATGTGGACCTGGGGGAGTTGAGGAAGGGCAGAAAAAATGGGAAGATAGATCTATTTGGAGCATAGGACCTGGGAATGAGATGTTTCTTTTAAAGACAGATGGAAGATTTAACTCTGTGGTGCGCAGTGTGGAAAGTTCGGTTAACCACAACAGGCTTTTATTTCTCCCATGTGAAAGAAATCTCACCAACTGGGATGTCATCTTTAGGAGGAGCAGCGTGGACCAGTGGAGAGAGCAAGAGCCTGGGAGTGAGAGAATCTGGGTTGTCTTCCTGGTTCTGCCACTTACCTGCTGTGTGACCTTGGGCACATCACATAATTCCTCTGTGCCTCAGTTTCCTCAATCTCAAAATGGGGATTCGATACCTGTTCTCCCTCCTACTTTGTCTGTGGGACCTGATTATCCTGCATGTATCTGTACTTGGCATAAAGTAAGTGCTTAACAAATATTATTATTATTAGTATTAGTGAAGGATGGACTGCTCCCTCTGTGTGTCTCTCTCTCTCTCGCTCCCACTTTCTCCCCTGCAGAGCCCAAGATGACACCTTAATGACCAGAAGTGTGACTAGGCAACTCATATATGAAGAGTCCTGTAAAGAAATGGCACACTTCAACCTCCAGTGAAGGTGAAAGTATAATCGCCTTGTGGAAACAGCAAAAAGAAAATGCTAGAATTTCCTGTTTATGGAGGAAAAAAGTAGGACTTCTCCATCCCCTTAAAAGAGGGAGAAGACATTGTTCTGCTGGAAATAGGAACTTAGTGAGCACAAACGAGTAGAAACAGTCACCCGAATTATGTTTTTCTATTCACTCTCTAGAGAAGGGATCCAAAACTTTTACGCTTCTTTTCCAACCCCAATAGGATGCCAGGAGTGGGATGGGTGTGGTCATGAAGGGAATTTGTGCACCCAGACAGCTCAGAAGATGATTTTCCCAGCTCAGCGTTACAGAGGAGCAGTAATAATGTTGGTATTTGTTAAGTGCTTACTACGTGCAGAGCACTGTTCTAAGCACTGGGGTAGATACAGGGGAATGAGGTTGTCCCACATGAGGCTCCCAGTCTTCACCCCCATTTTACAGATGAGGGAACTGAGGCTCAGAGAAGTGAAGTGACTTGCCCACAGTCACACAGTTGACAAGGGGCAGAGTCGGGATTCAAACCCATGACCTCTGACTCCCAAGCCCGGGCTCTTTCCACTGAGCAGTGTTGTCTAGTGGATAACTACACAACACTAGTGGAGGCCCGGGAGTCAGAAGGACCTGGATTCTATTTCTGGCTCCACCACATAACTCCTGCGTGACCTTGGACAAGTCATTCATTTCTCTGTGCCTCTGATGCCTCATCTGTAGAACAGAGATTAAGGCAGGACAGTGCTCAGTGTGTTTAGCTTGTAACTACTCCAGAGTTTAGTACAGTATAAGTGCATAGTAAGCACTTAACAAATACCATAAAAAAAACTTTATCTCTAATTACTACTAGGAACACTTCTAATCTCCCATGAAGATAACCACAAAACGCCCCTGACCACTGAAATCCAGCTGCCAAGGCTAATTGCTCTTACCTTCCTCCAGCAATAGAACGGGGAGATTGGGGCCTGGGTATTTAGGAACTAGATTCCTGAAGCTGAGCTTTACCATGTACCTAAAGAGGGTGACTGTAGAATTGAGAACACTGGAAAAGTCAGAAAATAGGGAAATGGAGAAAATTTGCCCCAGCATACCCTGAGAACCACTGTGTAGGAAAGAAGACTCGAAGCTCCTCGAGGACAAGGATTGTGTCTCTTTGACCATATTGTATTCACCCAAATGCTAACCACAGTGTTATGCACACACTATGTGCTCAATAAATATGATTGATTTACCCAGGTAAATTAATTAATCTGCCTTTTGGTGATCTGAAAGTAGCATAAAAAAAATTGTTTCCCCAACCATTTCTCAGGCATCTGAAGTGTTGCAGGGATGGGCTTTCTTCTTTCCTCCTTGCTTGGTCTTCAGGGATAAAACACACTGCCACGATTAAAAATTGACAAAGACACAGCCTAAGGATCTGAAATTACGTTGAGGGGAGAGGCAAATCTGACCACTCTCAACCCAGGCACCGTCCCTGCCAATGACCTTTCTGGGCTAAGGCTGGGTGGAATTTTTTTCTGTCACTGAAATTCTCTACACTCAATGAGTATGTAAATCAAATTATCCCTTAAAGACAAAGCACAACACTGTCCAAGGTGAGCCAGGCTTTAAAGCAGCCGTTCCCTTCGCAGCCGTTCCCTCGCAGATTCTAGGCAGGAGAGAAGGAGAAGAGAAATCAGATAAATTGGGCTGATAAAAATGAGACACAAGATTGAATGTCTCCTCTAGGTCTCTGACATTCACCAGGATCAGACGGGTGCTGACTGATTGAGTCAGGGATGATTTTGAAGATGGGGTGTGTAGGGAAGTTTATCGAACTGATCTCTCTCTCTTAATAGCCGTCTGCTACGTCTGCCTTCTCGGCTCTGACTGCTGCTGAAATGCCATTTTTCTTCACACACGGGTTTTCAGTCTCATAAGTGGTGCTAATAAATGTTCTGCTCTAACAAATTCCCTTTGGCCGAATTGGATTTCAGAATATGCCATCTTTGGCATGTTCGTCCAAAAATTTTGGCTCCCAGATTTCAGAATAGGGGAAGATCATCCACACTCCTTCCCCCACCAGCCAATGAGATTGAATTACTGTGGATAAGCCTAGGGAGTCCATTAAAATTTCAGGCTGAATCATATGTCTGAGTCCTGAATGGGAGGCTATCGGGTCTTCTGGGAGAACCGTCTGTGACAGTAATAAATGAGTTAATGCCTAATGGATTCTTCTGAGAAGACTTTATTCTTCAGAAGGTGTGTCGTTTGAATGACGCACAGACTTCTTTGAGCAGCTGAAAGCAGAGTGTTGGATTAGAAGGCCCCATCATGAAAAATCAGTTGGCCAAGGAAAATAGACTGTAGATTATATTTTTAGACAATAAGCTCCTTGTGGACAGGGATAGCATCTACCAACTCTACTGTACTGTACTTTCCCCAGTGCTTAGTACAGTACTCTTCGCATAGTAAGAACTACTGAAGGACATTAAATTACATTGACTGATTGGAAGGTCATTCTCTATAGCTAGTTCTCTCACTCTTCTCCCTCCTCCAGGATTTCACTGAAAACAAAGGAGGTCCAGGAGGAGGTGTACCCTAATAATAGTAATGTTGGTATTTGTTAAGCGCTTCTTATGTGCAGAGCACGTTCTAAGCACTGGGATAGATACAGGGTAATCAGGTTGTGCCTCGTGAGGCTCACAGTTATTCCCATTTTACAGATGAGGTAACTGAGGCACAGAGAAGTTGTGACTTGCCCACAGTCACACAGCTGACAAGTGGCAGAGCCGGGATTCGACCCCATGACCTCTGACTCCCAAACCCTAGCTCTTTCCACTGAGCCACGCTGCTTCTCTGATTATCAATAATGCTGTCTGTTGAGCGCATACTATATGCCAAGAACTGTACTAAACCCTGGAGTACAAACAACATGAATCAAGTTGGGCACAGTTCCTGTCCCGTGTGAGGCCACTCTAGATTTTGGTTGGAAATGAGGAGGAACTTTCTGACTGATATACGCTAATTCTAGATCATGCAAATAAGAGAGGTGGTTGAGTTTCTATCTCCAAAGATCTTTAAGGAAAAAAAAATGGACTTCTAACAATTCTAACAGGGTTGACCTGAGAACCGGAGTCAGGGAGCTAGACAAGATAACTCCTGGCGATCAATCAATCAGTAATATTTGTGGAGCACCTATGGGGTGCAGAACATTGCATTAAACACTCGCTGTGGTGAAGCAGCCAGTCCAGGGCTCTTGCATCACCATTATGACCTCATTTGAGAGAAACTAATAATGTTGGTATTTGTTAAGCGCTTACTATGTGCCGAGCACTGTTCTAAGCGCTGGGGTAGACACAGGGGAATCAGGTTGTCCCACGTGGGGCTCACAGTCTTAATCCCCATTTTACAGATGAGGTAACTGAGGCACCGAGAAGTTAAGTGACTTGCCCAAAGTCACACAGCTGACAAGTGGCCGAGCCGGGATTCGAACCCATGACCTCTGACTCCAAAGCCCGTGCTCTTTCCACTGAGCCACGCTGCTTCTCTATTATTCTCTATTATTCTCTATTCTCTATAGAAACTGCTATTGCAAGTTTTGAGTACAATGTTACGCACTCAGTAAGTGCTCAGAAAATAGCAGTGATTGATCGACTGCACGTATACCTATCCTCAGCACATATGCTTATATGCATTTTCAACAGTACAGTGAATTGTTCAGTCTGACATTTCGTCTGGACATGTTTGAGCCTTTTACATCCTGGTTTTTTCTCCTGCTCTCACTATTTGTAAATTGTAATTTACTATTTGTAAATTGTAAATGTAAATTGGTCTCTGCCATTAGATTGCACCCACACTGAAGGACACGTCTTCTGCTGCTGCTGGATTCGCCCAAGTGCTTAATTTGGGGCTCTGCAAACACCAAAAGTTCAGTACACCACTATTGACTGATTGGTTGAATTATCCTGAACACGACTGTGTTTTAGAGCTGAATTTTTTCAGTGACTGAAACACTAACGGATTCCTAACAAAGCATCTTGGCTAGTTTGATGTGTTGCAAGCAAAAGTACAAGAATTAGAGGGCCGGTAAGAGAAGCCCTGGCTTAGTGGATAGAGCATGCGGCTGGGAGTCAGAAGGACCTGGGTTCTAATCCTGGCTCTCACAAATGTCTGCTGGGTGACCTTGGGCAAGTCACTTAAGTTCTCGGTGCCTCAGGTACCTCATCTGTAAAAAAAAATGGGGATTAAGAGTGTGAGCCCAATATGCGACAGAGGCTGTGTCCAACCTGATTAACTTGTATCTACCCCAGTGTTTAGAATAGTGCTTGGCACATAGTCAGCACTTCACAAATACCATAGTGATTACTAGGGGAAAGAGAGTTTATGGGGCAAAGAGTGAGCAGAAAGGGACAGTAGCTCAGGAGTCATCATTATATGAGAGGAACCCATTGAAATGGAGCTCTCCATTTACCAATCTACTTGCTGCTCTTTTCCAGAAGATTGCGGTCTGTGAAGAGGGAAAGAAAAATCCACCGATGGTAATCATCATTCTGCTCCCAACAGGACAAGCCTCAAGAGTTCGAAGCAAGATTGAGAGGAATGCCTCCGCTGGCCTGGCTCTGGATGGATTTGGATGGTTGGGCCATTTTCTCTGGGCTGTTGCAGCTGAGATTGAGGGGGAGGGAACAGAGACGTTGCTAAGAACAGAGTGAGGAGGATTCTCAGGCCTTGTTGAGGGAGAGGAGGAGGCAGGGGAAACTCAGAAGGCATCACTCATTGGCATTCGGCAGGAAGGGGGCCGGAATCCAGCCCAGCTCCTTAGAGTCCATTGAGAGGATTTCAATTCCTTCCCCTTGAAGTCATTCCCCTCTCTGAATGAACCCTTTCTCTGACAGGCTCAGAAAGAACGCAAAGAATATTGACCCCATTTCTCTGGGGAATGTATCCAGCTCCTGTCTGACCGCGCTGAGAGAAGCAGGTGTGGTGCGGGTGGACAGATGAGGAGCTCCAGAACTTTCAGAAGGTCTGTAATCCTCATTCTGACAAGATGGTGATAACTGTCACCTTGAGAAGCAGCAGGGCCTAGTGGATAGACTGTGGATATGGGAGCCAGAAGACTCCACCACTTGTCTGCTGTGTGACCTTAGGCAAGTCACTTCACTTCTTTGGGCCTCAGCTACCTCATCAATAAAATGGGGATGAAGACTCTGAGTTCCATGTGGGACAGGGCCTGTGTCCAACTTGATTAGAGAAGCAGCGTGGCACAGTGGAAAGAGCCCGGGCTTGGGAGTCAGAGGTCATGGGTTCGAATCCCAGCTCTGCCACTTGGCAGCTGTGTGACTGTGGGCAAGTCACTTCACTTCTCTGTGCCTCAGTTACCTCATCTGTAAAATGGGGATTAACTGTGAGCCTCACGTGGGACAACCTGATGACCCTGTATCTACCCCAGCGCTTAGAACAGTGCTCTGCACACAGTAAGCGCTTAACAAATACCAACATTATTATTATTATTATTAGCTTGTACCTACCTCGGTGCTTAATATTGTGTCTGGCAAAGAATAAGTACTGAACAAATAACATAAAAACGAATATAGGTAAACACTAACATATGTTTATAAAACACATAAACTCACACACGTTTCAGGGTGAAGATAGAGAGGAGACAGAGAGAGAGAGCACCTTTCTTATTATTTGGATGAATATATTATTGACTGTGAGATTCTACCCACAGTGTAGGAATACTTGAAAAGTCCTATGTGTGAGAGCCTCTGTTCCCATTAAGTGTCTGTACTTTGTTGTGCTGATCTGTCAACCACTTAGAGCTCCCGTCATTATTTTCAAATCTGCCTCTTCATCTTCAGGCGTCCCCAAAATCTCTACTCAAGTAGAACAACCCCTTTCTCCCGCTGGAGCCTTTCTGGCAAGTCTGTCTTTCTTCCAAGAGTTCACTGGCATATTATATTGTTTAAGACTATGTTTCACTGTGCTTTGCAAACATTTATTCTCTCCTTCCCGCTCAAATGTGCCCCGCTACTTGGGTGTCCTGCTGTCATCTACGTTCCTTGAGAATTTCACCAAGCAAAACTTTGTTGTTGTGTGTGAGGTAGTATGACTTAGTGGAGAGAAGTGGGGTGGCTTAGTGCAAAGAGCATGGGCTTGGGAGTCAGAGGTTGTGGATTCTAATTGCGCTCTGCCACTTGTCAGCTGTGTGGCTTTGGGCAAGTCACTTTGCTTCTCTGGGCCTCAGTTACCTCATCTGTAAAATGGGGATTAAAGCTGTGAGCCCTACGTGGGACAACCTGATTACCTTGTATCTACCCTAGCTCTTAGAACAGTGCTTGACACATAGTAAAGGCCATTTTCATTATTATCAAAGAACACAGGCATGGGAATCGGAAGACCTGGATTCTAATCCCAGCCCTGCCCCTTGCTGGCTGATTTACCCTCGGCAAGTCACTTAACTTCTCTCTGCCTTGGGGTTTTCATTTGTAAAATGAATATTAAACATTTGTCCTCCCTCCTACTTAGACTGTGAGCCCCATTTGGTAAAGAGACTGGGTTTGACCTGATCACCTTGTGTCTACCTCAGTGCTTAGGACAATCCTTGGCATATAGTAAGTGCTTAACAAATAGTATAGTTATAAATGCTGGTGACCTGGTACTGTTGTGTTACTGGTGAGCCTGTACTGTTATTGGGGATCCTGGCGAACTGAGAAGTTGTATATCTAGTAGGTATTATTATTATTATTATTATTATTATTGTGACTAGTGTGCTCATTGCTAATTACATACCCATATGCTAAGGTGAATGCTCGATCCATAGTTAAACACCTTTTAAAGGCAGATGATTCATGGCTTAGTGGCAAGAGCATGAGCCCAGGAGTCAGAGGACACGGGTTCTAATTCCGCCTCAGCAACTTGTCTGCTGTGTGACCTTGGGCAAGTCACTTAATTTCTCTGGACCTCAGTTACCTCATCTGTAAATTAGGAATGAAGACTGTGAACTCCATGTGGGATAGGGACTGTGTCCAATCTGATTATCTTGGACCTACTCCTGAACTTAGAACAGTGCCTGGCACATAAGAAGTGCTTAACAAATACCATAATTCTTATAGGTGCTTTTGGACACCACCAAGCTCCAGAGACATTAGATTAGAGGAGAATTAGCATGAGGCCTGAAGTAGTGGTGAAGACAAAAGATAGGAAACACTGAGGTTGAGCTTTCCACGCAAGAAGGTGGCAAGAGGGGAAGAAAGAATCAATACCACGGCTTTTCCTATCTGGGGTCAGTGTGGGACAGAATGTATACAGCACAAGGTTTGCAGTCGAGAGACTTGCCAAAGGAATTCTAATGACCTTGAGCTGAACAATTAGCTAGCACTTCATTTCCTGTGCAGCCTTTAGACATAACCTGCTAACGGGAACGGATTTTCGTTGCCCTTTATAGCCCAGCGTATTCGCGATGATGAATGAAGTGGCGAGAATAGAGTCAAAAAACACTAAATGCTTGATTCATCGTCATCATTAATAGCACGATAATTCAAGGTATTATTATTCGAGGGGTTATTATTAACGGCTCGATTCTTCATCGGCACTGATGGCATTTATGGCTCACAGCTCTGCGCTGGGCACTGTGCCTAAGTTAAATCCAGTTGAGCAGATCTGGTCTTTGACATCCAGAAACTTGCAGTTGCAAGGATGGTCTCGATTAGCAAAGCGAATGGGAGAAATGGGACAGTTATTTCCAATTCAAGGCACTAAACACTTTTCTCTCCATTATATGTGGTTTTTCTGGCTTGAGTTCATATAATTATACCAACAGTCCACTTTACTGGGCTCAAGTGAACAGCCCTGTGGGATACACTGCAGTCCCGCAGGCACCAAACCTCAGACAATCTGAAAAGGGAGAAACCAGGGCTTTTGGGGATGCATGCTGGCTTCTGAAGATAGAAACACTGTTGGTTCTGTGCAAACCTCAATTTCAAACGATGATGTCCCTCCACATGCAGGAGAAATGTCCAGCCATTTGGAGAAGAAATTTCCAGCCATTTGGAGAAGCAGTTTCCAGACACGATGGGACTTCATACCGCACTTGTTGCCTAGATCATTTCTCTCAGGTGGAATTTTGCACAATTTCTCTCCACTCCGAATCATAATCCATCCCGCTGCATATCAAGCGGAAACTCCGGCTTTACGGAACTCAGTCTCCGCTCACTCACCTACTTATCCACTCTCTTCTCCCTCTTCTTCACACTTCTCCCCATTTCTGAAGTCTTTCCAGATTCACCTCTCCTCCAAGAGGCCTTCCCAGATTAATTTCTAATCTTCCCTAATTATGCCCCATCATACTCCCTCTTCAGCATTTGTGTGCTGCCTAAGCACTGAAGAGCAGAAAGAGTGTACTAAGGAGGTGAGACCTGACCCCATTTATACAGATTTGACTGTCACTTCACCCTGTAACCAAGGCCTTCTCCTCCCTGATATGGCAATGTAGATATATTGCCTGATCCAGCCACAGTGAGTCGTGAACTGAATCAGCAATCCAGCTCGAGCATGCACCGTTTTAGCTGACATCCAACACTTCACATCAAATGTATTTTTGTGCTCCTATAATTAAAAACAAACGGCAATTCAATAAATGAAATTTTATAGGGTATTAATTAGTCCATAGTATACTTAATGGACTTTGAATGACAGAGTCATTAGGCTTTGAATAGTTCTTCAAACCATCATCTTTCTCCTCCTCTAAAAGATTATACTCCGACTGGCTTTAGCTGTATGACAAATACAGTCGGTAAATACAGCTGTAATTAAGACAAAGGGATAGCTACAGATTTTGCTCTGAAGCCAAGATTACCTCTAGCGGAGCTATTCCTGTCTGGTGAAGATCAAATGCCTTTCCTAACATTCTGCTTAAACATAGTTTCTTTCAGATAGGGAACCGAGTAAACCACGGTCTGCAACACACTCACTTTTCTCTGAAACAGAAACAAAAGTTTGCAGAAAATAAGTGCAAACCTTGGAGTGATGGAGACTTTTCCTGGGTTGAGGATTGTTCATTCCTTCTCCTGAGGAACAACCTGAGGCCTGTAAACCAATGAAGCTGTTTGAATTTCAAAGCAACCCAGAAGAACAAAATGCGTGCATATTGCAAAAGGAGAGGAGGATGATTCATTGAAGTTTATCTAAATCTCTTTGGTGGGAAAATCAGACAAAGCCTAGGGCTTGCCATTCCTAGTGATGGGTTTTTTCAGATTACCTCCTTTTATGGAAAAAAATTCAGCATTGCCTCTATGCCTATATCTTCTATGCATGTAGCAGGGACTCGGCGGGACCTAGCGGAAAGGGTACGGGCCTGGGAGTCCGAGGACCTGGGTTCTGATCCTGGCTCGGCCACTTGCCTGATGTGTGACCTTGGCCAAGTCACTTAACTGCTCTGTGCCTCGTTTCCCTCAAATGTGAAATGGGGATTCAATACCCGTTCTCCCTCCTATTTAGACTGTGAGCCCCATGTCGGGCAAGGCCTATGTCCAACCTGATTCACTTGCATCTGCCTCGGTACCTAAAACTGTGCTTGGCACATAGTAAGTACTTAAAAATGTCATAATCAATCATATTTATTGAACATTTGTTGTGTGCAGAGAACTGTACTAAGCGCTTGGGAGAGTACCATGCAATGTGATAGACACAATCCCTTCCCACAGTGAATTTACAGTCTAGAAGGGGAGACAGACATTACTATAAATAAGTACGTTTATGATGGGCATGGAAAGAAAATGTAGGGTTAAGATTTGGATGCATTTTCCCTTTATCATATTCTGTGCCCTTCTCTTTAGCTACTAGCAGAGGAACACTCTACTTAAGTACTTCCTATTTAGTAGCAACTTTGATCAGGGCAACCACAAATTCCTGACAAAATTAAGTCTTTTATCCTCGGGATACTTCAAGTTTTCATTCAGGCAGAGGAACAGAACTGGAAAAAAGCAGGTGACTGAGAATGTGGACAGGGAACTCATCTACCAACTCTGTTATAGTGTTCTATTGTACTCTCCCAAGCACTTGGTAGTGCTCTGTGCACAGTAAGTGCTCAGTAAATATGACTGATTGATCGACTGGTTGTAGCTCTCCTCAGAGTAATAGCCCTCTGGGGGTTGGAACTGTTTATGATCTGATTGTACCCTATCCGCTGCAACACTTACAACCGGTGGTCACATAGTAAGTGCTTAACAAGCGCCACATTTTTTTTTCTTTTGGTTTTTAGCAAGATCTCTCCGCAGGAATAATACCACCACATCCTTCTAAATTCCTACTTTTGCTCGGGAATAGGCGAAAATCAGATCGATTTTTTTCAAATGCCGTTTTTTGGAGTAAGCTCTGCTAGCTGCGTAGTTATTTTTGCAAAGCTATCAGACCTCAGGCAGAGTTAGGGTTTATTTTCCATTAGCTGTGGCCTTTGGTTGCCTACTTTGGGAGGTGAGATAGAATACCTGATAATCCCCAGGTTTAAAGTGTCAAATGGGCATGGATTTGAAGCTGTCTTCTCATTCAGTAGTTCAGGAAACCGGAAACTCTTTATTGAGCAGGTATTGTCTTTGAGTGCTTGCTTTTCATCATGTAAATTCAATTGCTTTTTGAAAGAAGTGTAAAGCTCAGGAGTGACATGCAACAACAACAAAAAAGCCCTCCATAAAATCAAATGGTGCATTCGCTTTGGGGTTAGGCAGCTGCTTTGGGATGTAGAAGTGAAGACAGAACTGAGTGGAGATCTTGTGGAGAAGGGTAGTGCTAAAGAAAATATGGATACAGTTGTCGCTGAACAGCAGAACAGTATTTTAATTTTTCAGTGTATGTTCTTTTCCCCATCAGTCATCAGAAACAATTCAAAGCCAGCCTTGTTCTGCATTTACGGATGAATTCTTTCATGTGACATTATCATAACCAAAACAATGATAATAATAATGTTATTAGGTTATGTGCCAAGCAGAGTGCTAAGCATCGGGGTGGATACAAGATACGAGGTAATCAGGGCAGATACAGTCGCTGCCCACATGAAACTCACCAACTAAGGGGAAGAATAAGAAGCTTGGTGTATCTAGAATTCAGAAGTCCTGGGTTCTATTCCCAGCTTTACCACTTCCTTGCTGTGTGACCTTGGGCAAGTAACTTAAGTTTTCTGTGCCTCAGTTTCCTCAACTGTAAAATAGGGATGCAATACCTGTTCTCCCTCCTATTTCATCTATTAGCCCCACTGGAGAAAGAGACTCTGTCTGACCTGTTTGATTTATATCTATCCCAGCACTTAGAACTGTCTTTGCCACATAGTAAGCCATTAAAAAAAAAAAAAACCCTCAATTTCACAGATGCCAAAATTGAGTCACACAAAAGTTAGGTGACTTGCCCAAGATCACAGAGCAGGCAAATGGCAGAGCTGGGATTAGAACCCAGATCCCCTGACTCCCGGGTCAGTGTGTTTTCCATTTGATCGTACTTCCTCTATACCATAACTACTTTCAATATCCAGACCTTGGAGTAATATTAGAATATTAGTTTTATCAGTATAAAGTGTTCTACATCCTACGTCTCTTTTCCTAGTTTCCTAGGCCTTGGAGCTCATAAACGATCTAATCAATCCACGGCATTTATTGAATGCCTACTGTGTGCAGAGCACTGTACTAAGCACTTGGGAGAGTACAGTACAAAAGAATTAGCAGATATATTAGCAGGGAACATATCTGCCCATAAAGAGTTTACAGTCTATGTCGAGTGACGTGCCCGAGGTCACAAAGTAGACAAATGACCGAGCTGGGATTGGGCTTCCAGGCCCACATTCTTTCCACTGTGCCATGCTGTTTCTCTGATTTGACTTTGGTCTGGGGTCTAAAGACCGGTGATTTCAGCTGTTTCACCTAGAACCTTCATGGGACATGGATGGGTAGGGTGACTCAGTGAAGCCTTGAGAAAGAAAGACCGTTCTCTCCATGTAAACGAAGGTTGCCACGCATTTCTTCGCCCACCCCCTCAGCTGAAGCCTCCTGGTGGCATGAGAAAGAACGAGAAAGTGTCACTCACAATATTGGCAATGCTTAACTGGAAATGAAAATGTCGTCTCTGATCGCACCTGCAATTCCATGTTTGGATCTCTCAGGTGACAGGTATAGCAACAATCTACTAGAGCACTTAAAAACAGTTGCATTCGTCATCTGTTACTTCAAAAAATAAAACAATGTACCACTTAAACATTCTAAATGCCACGAAGGGAGTGAATTTGAAAAGGCAAACCTCTCCGATTTTCAAATGTGTGTTATGTTAATATTTGAGGGTGAGGTTGCTATCCTTGGACTGATATGTTTAGCTCTAGTGCTCTCCAGACAAGTAACCTATGCAATCTTAATTCCAGTTAGTCTTCTTTGAAGAGCTTGACACTGTTTGGGCTCTGTCTCCATCTCAGTTCTAGTCTGACTGTACTATTTTTGTTGAAAACCCTGACGCTGGCACTCCGTCTCTAGCTTTTGTGCTATACTCTTCCCTGTTGGAAGCCATAGAGCCGTGGCAGGAAGGAGAATGAGGATATAAAAAGCCCAGTTCCAGGAGTCAGAGGCTGGACTCCAAATACGACTCCGCCATTTGCCTGCCGTGAGACCTGGGGTAAGTCTCTTAACTTCTCAGTGCCTCAGTTTCCCCATCTCTGAAATGGAGATTAAATCCTACTCCTTCCTTTTTAGACTGTGAGGCCCATGTGGGAAAGGATCTGTGTCCAACCTGATTAAACTTGTACCTATCCCATCGCTTAATAGAGTGCATGGCCCGCAGTAAGCGCTTAATGAGTACCGTGATTTTGGTTATTACTGGTTCCAGATTAATACTTCAGGATGTGAATCAAGCTTGCTCCAGCTAGGATCTGAAAGTCCAAGTATTTAAAAATCAGTAGACTGACATTTAACTACAGTAGCCGCAAATTCTGTGATATGTTTCTACCTCAGTTACCTCACCTGTAAAATGGGGATTGATACTGTCAGCGCCACTTGGAACAGGGACTGTTTTTAACCAGATTTGCTTGTAGAGAAGCAGCGTGGCTCAGTGGAAAGAGCACGAGCTTTGGAGTTAGAGGTCATGGATTCGAATTCCGGCTCTGCCACTTGTCAGCTGTGTGACTGTGGGCAAGTCACTTCCCTTCTCTGTGCCTCAGTTACCTCATCTGTAAAATGGGGATTAAGACTGTGAGCCCCATGTGGGACAACCTGATTCCCCTGTGTCTACCCCAGCACCAAGAACAGTGGTCTGCACATAGTAAGCACTTAAAAAATACCAACATTATTATTATTATTATTATTGTAGGTATCCATCCCAGTGCTTAGAACAGTGCCTGGCACTTAGTAAGCACTTAACAGATACAAAATTATTTTTGTTTTGCAATGTTCCGTGCACGGTATAAGTGCAAAGGTAATGAAATCAGACACGGTCCCTGTCCCACATGGGATTCACAGACTAAGTAAGAGGGGGCAGGATTTAATACCCAATTTACAGATAAGGAAACCGAGGCAGAGAGAATTTAAGTGGCTTGTCCAAGGTCCCACTTCAGCTTATTCCTAATAGTAGCTGTAGTAACAGGAGTAAGGAAATTTAAGATTGGTATATATGAAGCGGTCACTTAAGGTGGTGCTCGGTACCAGGCACTTAGTTTGTCATCTCATACGTAATTGAGAATCCTGTTTTCATCCAGTCTTAATGATGTTGGTGTTTGTTAAGCGCTTACTGTGTGCAGAGCACTGTTCTAAGCGCTGGGGTAGATACAGGGTAATCAGATTGCCCCACCTGAGGCTCACAGTCTTAATCCCCATTTTACAGATGAGGAAACTGGGGCACAGAGAAGTTAAGTGACTTGCCCACAGTCACACAGCTGACAAGTGGCAGAGCTGGGATACGAACCCATGACCTCTGACTTCCAAGCCCGGACTCTTGCCACTGAGCCACGCTGCTTCTCTAACTGCTTCTCAGTCTTGGTTCTATTCAGTAGATCTGGGTAGAAGTTCGAGGGAAATGCAGGTGCTTTGGGACATCACAACAATAATAGTATTTGTTAAGCGTTTACAATGTGTCAAACACTGTGCTAAACCCCAGAATAGTACAAGATACCCAGTTTCGATACTGTCCCTGTCCAACGTGGGGTTCACGGCATAAGAGGTTAAAGGCACAGCTGTTTTATTTCCATTTT
The DNA here is from genome assembly GCF_004115215.2 of Ornithorhynchus anatinus. Classification (NCBI taxonomy): domain Eukaryota; kingdom Metazoa; phylum Chordata; class Mammalia; order Monotremata; family Ornithorhynchidae; genus Ornithorhynchus; species Ornithorhynchus anatinus. The sequence continues at coordinate 34,439,256 of NC_041744.1, read as the reverse complement.
ACAGATGAAGAAATTTTGGCCTAGAGAGATTCAGGAACTTGCCCAAGTTCTCTCAACAGGAAAGGGACAGAGCTAGGCCAAGCCAACTTCACTCTTGGGTGACCCCGTTATCCATAAACCAAGCTCTCTGCATTTCTGGTTGGAACATTTTATTTAGACCAATTTACCTCTTCAGTCAATTCAGGTGGTCCCAGATTTGAACTCTTTTTCCAAACACTCATATATGCTAAAAGGTTACTGTCGCCACAGGATTTTTTTTTTTTGTTGGGAGATTAAATTGAATACAAAACAAGAGACTGTTGGAAATGAGTCACATTATGTGAAAAACAAGCTAAAAGTCAACAGCTCTCCAGGATAATTAATGTGGCACACTGGAGTGCCACATCCTGAATGTGAATAAAGAAAGAATTAATTTGAGGAGATTTGGGTGGTAGTGTTTTTGTACCTTTTAGACCCATTACATATAATGGCTCTTAAAGAAGGACACGATAATTCTTCTAAGTAAGGAGAACACTTGTGTATGTGGTCTTACCCACTCTTGAAGGGGAGGAGTACACAAAAGACTCCATACAGAACAATTAATCAACTATATTTATTGAGCACTTACTGGGTGCAAAGTATTGTTCTAAGCACTTGGGAGTGTAAGAATAATAACAATAATGTTGGTATTTGTTAAGCGCTTACTATGTGCAGGGCACTGCTCTAAGCGCTGGGGTAGGTACAGGGTAATCAGGTTGTCCCACGTGAGGCTCACAGTCTTAATCCCCGTTTTACAGATGAGGAAACTGAGTCATAGAGAGGTTAAGTCGTTTGCCCAAGTTCACCCAGCATGGAAGTAGAAACAGCATGTCATAGTGGATAGAGCACGGGCCCGGGAGTCAGGTCATGTGTTCCAGTTCTTGCTCCGTCACTTGTCTGCTGTGTGACCTTGGGCAAGTCACTTCACTTCTCTGTCCCTCAGTTAACTCATCTGTAAAATGGGGGCTAAAACCCATGTGGGACAGGGACTCCGTCCACCCCAGTTGGCTTATATCCACCCCAGTGCTTAGTACAGTAAGGGCTTAACAAATACCATTGTTATTATTGTTATTATTAAGAGGCAGGGCTGGAAACCCTGTTTCTTAGTCCTGTATTCTTCCCACTAGACATGCTGTCCTCCATGTAGGGGTTAAGATTTTATTGGTGATATAAAAGCTTCACATGCTATTGGTCTCAGCTCATATTTAAGTTCTCCTTAACCCATCTGGAGGGTTGGTGAATTACGGAGCTTTGTCTGGGAAAGTGGAATGTGGCGGAAACACAGGAGCCACTCAGAAAGAGGAGTAGAAGATAGTTCGAGGGGGCTGATTAACAGCCAATCACAGGCTCCTGCTGAGCAGCTCTTCATTTACATTCAGAGGTTGGGAAAAAGAGAATCGTATAAGCAGAGAAGAGAGGTGGAACTCACGAAAACCAAGGAACAAGAAAGAATTGGGACAGATGCTGGACCCTGAATTCTGCTTCTGAAATCACTGAAAAGCTTTGCTGAGGATATTAGTTCTTCATGTTTCCTCATCGCTGAATTTACTTGGACTGTGTTTATCTTATGGGTCTACTGGGTTTGGAGATCCAAAGGAATCAAGAGAAGAGGCTGGTCGAAAATTCACTTGCACTTGTTCAAAATCATAACCAACTGAGGCTCCCTCGTGTTGTTTTGTCTACAGCCCCAGCTGTAGTTGTTGAGGCCATGCCATCACTAGAGAAGGTTTCGGCCTGAAGAACAACTAGAGTATTCTTTGTTTTTTTCCCCATGGTATTTGTTAAGCCCTTACTCTATTTCGGGTAGTGTACTAAGCACTGGGGTCTTACAGATTAATCAGGCTGGACAAGGTCCCTGTCCCACATGGGGCTCGCAGTATTCCCATCTTACAGATGAAGTAACTGAGGCGCAGAGAAGTGAAATGACTTGCCCAAGTTCACGCAGCAGTCGGGTTGCAAGGCTAGGATTAGAATCCAGGCCCTTCTGAATCCCAGGTCCGTGCTCCATCCGTCAGGCAACAATGTTTCCCATTCTGTGAGGTGATCGGGCCTGGAAGGAATCCTGAGAAGGCTGAGTGATGTAAACAGCAGCGGCTACCAAGGCAACCACCTTCTGGTTCAGGTGGAATTAGTGCCCAGCAGCGACCCTTTGTTGTGGTCATGTTGGCTAGGCATCACGAGCACTTTGCAATGTGCTAATCCTTCGATCTCTTGCTCCCTCCTTGCATTCTGGGCCCCGGCAGGCGAAAAGGGACCGGAGGTGTGGATAATCCATGAGTTGTCCTGTGCAAATCACTAGCCTTATAATCCATTCTTCGCGTGGGTTCTCGTTCCCTAAATCGAGGTCTGATGAGCTTCATCAGTTATTCTCTACAGGAAACTAACTTCATCAGCATCATCACAGCCCAGCACCGCTTCTTTAAATTCCTCTTCAAATTAGCGACTCTTTCTAGTTTCCGACTTGATTCCTCGAGGAGCGCTGTGGCCGAGTGAAGATGAGGCACGGGCTGGGGAGTCAGGGGACCTAGGTTCTAATCCTGGCTCTGCCACTTCCCTGCTGAGTGACCCTGGTTGTAACTTCACTTCTCTGTGCCTCAGTTTCCTCATCTGTAAAATGGAGATTCTGTACCTCCTTCCACCTCAGGCTGTGAGCCCCATGTGGGCCAGAGTCTGTGTCTGACCTGATTATCTTGTATCTACCCCAAGACTTAATATATAAACTAAGCATTTAGTGACTGCTTAAAATTATTATTATTCTTGCTAATAGTAACAATAATGATATTCCCCAAAGTAGGCTATACCTATTTATTCATTCAATTGAATTTATTCAGCGGTTACTGTGTGCAGAGCACTATAGTAAGCGCTTGGAAAGTACAATTTGGCAAAAGATAGAGTCAATCCCTACCCAGCAAGTTACACTCACTCATTCCCATGCTTAACGTTTGTTCTTATTCAACTGTACATTTGATTATTTATTTTGCTTACTCTGGAAATAGATTTATATCTGTCTTCCCCTTTAGTATGGAAGCTTCCTGTGGACAAGAAATACGTCACTTCTCTATTTTCTCCTTTCCAAGCACTTAGAAAGTAGACTGCACCTAATTTTCTAATGCTATCCCTACTATTACTGTGCCCAAACATCCCAGCTTGCGTAAATCAGTGGATTTAGGTGCCACTGAATTAGAAAACACACTTCAGGTTTATATAGATTAACACCCTTGATCCATTCAAAAACACTGAATCGAATCCTTTTTATCCCTGCTTTCTCCTTTCCTCAATACAAATCTTACCTCATCTGGGAAAACTGTTTTGAGGGGGTATTTAGATTAGGTGGTTATTGTTTTCTCTTTTTGAAGCTTTAATTACAGTCAACTTCATCCAGTTTGTTCCTGGAATTATAAATTAGGGAGTTACACACATTCAGAAGATAAATGGACACCCCTATCCTATTGGTGATTCAACTCCTTCTGAGTTAATGGACTGTCGTTCCGAACGAGCAGGTAAGGACAGATCCAGTAAGCACTTTGTGAGAGTTCTTGTTTTAATCCAGGAGAAAATTTAGCCAATAACTAACTGAAAAGACTTCTGTGACATGTCTTACAATTAACCCAATAATGGCTGAAACGTGCCGTCCATAGATCGTCGTTCTAATTGACCGCGTCAGAGACGTGCACCTTATCCTCTTGCCTGATCAAAAGGTTCGTCAGTGCATTAAATTCCTTCACCCTCTTAGCCTATGTTTGAGTGGCTTTGAGTTCTTTGATTAGTTTTTTGCCGCCACTGAAGTGGTAATTCCTCTTTCCAATCCAGATAACTGGGTAGATTGAAACTCTGATGTGCTTACTGAGTGTAAGGTGGAGGTTCATTCTGGGAGAATCTGGACACCGGCATCGTCTTCCGGTAATTCCAGGAGTGAGTTCACAGTTACTGCCTTTTTCGTCTGAAGTGCCTCAGGTTTCTGTGAATATCTGTTTTGACTGAAACCAGGATTTGCTGAATCACCCTAAATAAAAACTCCTATCAGGTATTTACTGAAAATCACAGTTGAATTTTGAAGCATCAAAGAAAAAAATGATCGATGCAGGTACTCGGCTATTTGGTGAAAACATCTGTTCAAATAGAATGAGGAAAACTATGAGCTAGGATGAACTGGAAGAGTGCAACACAATTGAAAAGCAGGAAAACAAAAGGAGAAGAGATCAGGTTCAGTGAAGAAAAAGCTGAAAGAAGGACAAACTTGATTCTGTAGTCCTGCATCATAAAGTAATCCAAACTTTTGAAATGTGGTTTAGAAATTAGAGGGGCTGCTCTGAATGTGCTTTTTTATCTAATGAACACGTCCTCCATCTCCTCTTTCTCTTCCTCCTACTCATGCTCCTTCTCCTTCCCCTCCTCCTTTTTCCTTCTCAAAAATTAGGGTAGGATAATTACATAGTGGAGGCAATTGTACTATTAAGTGTGGTATAAGACATGCACATGGACGTATCGGGAGTTGCAACTCACGCCATGAAATTTTTACCCAACCTCTGACCTCATTATTCAACACAAGACCCCCTCCCCTTTTCTTGGTGACCCAGTCTGTTGCATTGAATTAGGGGTGCGATTAGTGAGTATAGCTAACAATGCCATTAGAAAAGCATTGAGATATAGAGGAAAGAGCACAGGCTTGGGAGTCAGGGGACCTGGGTTCTAATTCCGCTCTGCCACTTGCCTAATGCATCACCTTGGGGCAGTCACTTAACTTTTCTGAAGTTTCTGTGTCTCAGTTTCCTCTTCTCTAAAATGGGGAAGAAATACCTTGTTCTTCATCCTACTCCGACTATGTGCCCCATGTGGGACGGAAACTAGGCCTGACCCCTTTATCTTGCATCTGCCCCAGCCCTTAGCATAGTGCACAGCACATGGCAAGTGTTGAAAAATTACCAAAATCGTTACTGTTATTGCTGCTGCTTTAGTGGCTTGGTATTTTAAAATTATTGAACTACTTTTAAATATATATTTTTTTTAATTTGAATGCGCTCCAAGCCCTTTGGACAAGGGGAAAATCTTGGGAGGTTTGAGAGGGGCTCTCATTTCTCTGGATTTAGTTGAGTTCAGAGACCCGAAGTTCAAAAGCAGAGTTGCTCAGTGGAAAGAGCATGGGGCTGGGAGTCAGGAGGTTCTGGGTTCTAATCCTGACTCCACCACATGTCCGATGTGTGACCTTGGGCAAGTCATTCTCTGGCCCTCTGTTACCTCATCTGAAAATGGGGATTAAGAGTGTGGGCCTCATGTGGGACAGGGACTGTATCCAACCTGATTAACTTGTATCTACCCCAGCATTTTGAATAGTGCTTGGCACATAGTAAGCGCTTAGCAAGCACTATTATTATCATTATTATTACTATTATTATTATCATCATCTTTCCTTATTTTGCAAAATTTAGAGAGGAATCATCTTTGAATGGTCTTGGGATGTTTATGATTTCGTCAGTTAGTGTCGCTGTGTGGGCTACAAATAATAACAACAAGGGGGTTTGGTATTTATTGTTCACCGCACATGGTTTTGTACGACGAGAACAATTTTGTCAAAGAGGAAACAGCCTTTCTCTTGCCAGCAGGAACTCTCGGGACGCAGACACATGAAAATGACAAATGAAAAGCAATAAATGTAAATATTGCATTACACCAGAATGTCGCCTTTATCTTCTCCCTTTCCCAATCCTCCTGCCGTCCCAGACTGACGACAAACTGTGGATTTAGTGGAGGAAAGGGAGCATGTATAGTAAATGCTAAAAAACCAAATCTCCTGACTAGATCTCCACAAATGTGGTCTTTTGCCACAGACCAATGTAGAAGTGAAGGGAAGATAAATAGACATGCGCTCACTGCCTGTGCATTGTGGCCAGGAATTTCAAACCTTCTGGGTGGAAAATGCCATTTAGTTGGTCTGCGTCAACACAATCCATCGATCGGATTTACTGAAGAGCAGCATCACATAGCGCATAGAGCACGGGCCTGGGAGTCAGAAGGTCATAGGTTTTAATCCCAACTCTGCCACTCTTATGCTCTGTGACTTTGGGCACATCACTTCACTTCTCTGTACCTCAGTTACCTCATCTGTAAAATGGGACTTGAGACTGTGAGTCCCATACGGGACAGGGATTGTATCCAAACCGATTTGCTAATATCCATCCCAGAACTTAGTACAGTGCCCAGCACAGAGTAAGCACTAAAAAAAAATCCCAATTATTATTATTATCATTTCTGCATGCAAAACACTGTACTATGTTTTTAGGAGTGTACAATATAACAGAATTGGCAGGCATGTTCCCTGTCCACAACAAGCTACAGACAGACGTCTGAACAAGGGAAACAGATTTAAATTTCTGTTTAAATTAAAGTCTGGTTAGAACTAAGGAAGGCTTTGATTGTGGTTGATGAGGACTCAGCCCAGGTATCCATGCAGCTTATGGGGACTTGATCCTTAACCATGGATGTTGAGGATGGTTTTCCTGTCTGAAGGAAGGAAACAGGATCAGATGCTCCCTGACCTTGCTTTTGATATTAAGTAAGATCGGCCTAGAAACAGAGGGTAAAGCCACAGGCAAATTGTATTCCTGGTTGTGACCTCCTTTGCCTCGTATTTTGTTTTATTGCTTTTCCCATTTTCCTAAATAATATTTGTGGTATTTGTTAAGGGCTTACTATGTGCCAGGCACTGTATTAAGCCCTGGAGTGGATACAAGCAAGTAAATGCCTCTCACCTCTCTCACCTTACGTTGTTGAACATTCCTTCTCTCATCATTATTATACCACAATACCATTGGCTAAACTAGTACTGTGGAGGGAATGTGTCTGTTATATTGTTGTATTGTACTCTCCCAAGCGCTTAGGTCAGAGCTCTGCACACAGTCAGAACTCGATGAATACTACTGATTGATAGCACATGCATCCATCTGTATCATTTCAAAATTCAAAAATAATCATTTTACGATCCCTGGGGGACATTTGCTCAATCTATTTCAGATTCCACCCTTTGTATCACGTTGCTTCACTTGTGGACGTAAAAATAATTAAAGGTGAAGGGAAATAGATTCTGCTGCTATCTTGCTTTTAAGCAGCCTCCTCAGCTTGATTAATGCTTTCTTTACACATTCACTAAGCTGTTCCGCATTGCATTTGTAAGTAATGCTAATTAGAAGGAACATACAGGCAGAGTTACAAAACTGATGTTCAAAGCAGAGTAACTCTGGGGAGCTGATGATGTTCTGGATGGAACTAAACACTGAAGACAAACCAAGATGCAGAGGAGATATATCAAATGAGAATCATGTTCTCTCACCACCACTTCACTGAAACTAAAATACCAGCTTGTCTTCTGTTCTCATCTGTCCCCTCACAGTAACTCAGTGTACCTGAAATTCTTTCTTAGGTGATAAATAAAACTTAATTACATGCACGGTGCTGCTATCTAAAATTTATCTGTACCTTTGAAGTTCCCCCCAGGTTAATTTCTGCTGCTGGAGATGGTGTTGTGATTTGCACTGATTTTTGGTGACTTTTCCAGGAAACTTATCTATAAGTTCCTTTCTAAATTCATTAAAAAAAACAAACTGAAACTAAAACCTAAAGGGTGACCCTCCAACCGTTACTTCTGTGCATAGTTTATTGCACCGAATATAACACAAAGGCAGTAACTGCTAAATCCATTTAAATCTTGCTTATAATCCCATATGTACACAGTGTGGAAAGAGCACTGGCCTTGAAGTCAAAAGACTTGGGTTCTAATTTGAGTTCTGCCACTCCTCTGCTTGTGACCTGGGGCAAATTAGTTAACTACTCTGTGCCTCTCTTACCTCATCTGTAAAATGGAGATTAAGAGTGGAACAGGGACTGTGTCCGGCTGGATTACTATGTATCTACCCTAGCTCTTAGTACAGTGTCTGGCACCCAGTAAGTGCCTAAAAAATGACATTAAAAAAAACCCCAAAAACATGAGAAGAGACTATTCAGATGAATAAGTTCCTACCTTGTCCACCAGTTCAGTTGACTTGAGCAAAACACTTTGAAAGTTATTGAAAGTAGTAGTTTAATAGTACTTTTCTCTCCCCGGCCCCCTCCTACTTATTGTTTCTGCTGAAAAGATAAACTATGTTATGGTATATCCTCATTTTTCCTTTCTGAATGTTTTGTTTGGACCATTTTTTCCAAACCCTTGAGGAATTTACAAGAAAACTACTTGCTTCAAGGCAGTTACTGATTTTTAATCCTCCTTAATTACCTAGTAATACTTAGAATTTAAAAGCACTTGTATCTTTCAAAGTCATTTCACATTACTCATCTCATTTTGTCCTCACAATAGTCTTGTGAAGCAGGGACTGTATGTCTTACTATTTCCATCACATAAAGTGAAGAAACTGAGGCTCAGAGAAGCTATATGACTTTGACCAGATCAATATCTCTAGATTCAAGATACATACTCTTTCCACTAAATAATACTCTTCCCATTACACTTATGGGATTTGGACACTATCACTTGGAGGACCATAAAGGGAAGAACCATCATAACTTCATAAAGGGCAAATTATGCCATGAAAAATATAATCTTCTATGAGTGACCAGTTTTCTCTGTCTCTCTTTATTCCCCTCTCCCTCCCTATCTTTCTCTCTTTTATCTATTTCTCCCTCTTCCTCTCTCTCCATATACATTCTATACTCAATATCAAATGCAGGAAAGGGCAGTTCTGAAACATAGTCTCCAAACACTGAAGCTATATGCACCTCCACCCAGCAGTGGTGGTTGGGGTACGTGAGGAGAAAGAACAACAACAACAGGGTAACCAACCAGTTGCTGAAAGGAAGTTAAATTGGGAAGCCTAAAGCAGGGAGGACAGAGGAAACATCCTAAGGGCACGGTAAAACAAAGCATCTGACAATGCTGTACCCCAACGAAAATGAACAATCAGTTGCTGAGGATAAACCAGCATATCTTACTCCTACAAAGAAAAGAGGATCTTTTATTGTACGAAAGGTTCACAAGTAAAAACAAACAAGGAGGCAAAAGTGAAAAGTATGGGAGGGGTGCAATCATCAAACAAGGCACACAACAAGAAATAAGCTTTTTGTGTGTAGAACGTTGATGAGCCTGAATGTTCCATATAACCCTTTTTAATTACACACCCACTCTTGGCTAAATTTCACCCTCCATGGTGTCTTCTTTAAATTTGAAGGACAATTATATGCAACCATGAATATTTACCAACCTAAAAATAATTTATGCATGTATGTATTAGAATTAACATTAGTTATTAAGTACTTCAGGACCAAACGGTGGATTCATCCTATTCAGACTTCAAAAAGATTTAAATTCTGTCCTACACTAATGTCTCACTGACAAGCTGGAAGAGTGTATCCCTGTCTGTACTAAGTAATAATAATGATGATAGTATTCGCTAAGCATTTACTGTGTGTCAAGAAGCAGGGTAGATAAAAGCTAATCAGCTTGGACACAGTCCCTTACACAGTCCCTTTCCCTGTCCCACATGGGGATCATAGTCTTAATTCCCATTTTACAGAAGAGGCAACTGAGGCACAGAGAAGTGAAGTGACTTGTCCAAGCCCACACAGCACACAAGTGGCAGATCGGGGATTGGAACCCATATCCTCTGATTCTCAGGCCTATATTCTATCCTCGAGGCGGAGATGCTTTACCACTAGACTAAACTGCTACTACTGGGTGATTTCACAGATGGGATAAATGTCCATCTAAGATGGAGTTACAAATGACATCAGTCTGGGGAGACATATTGAGAGATATCACAGAGATCTCTTTGGGGGGTATTCTAGTCAGAATAAAAATTGTTGTTGGATCAAAAGATCTTTAAGTTTGCAGATAACATTAAATTGGCCAGGATAGCCAATTTGGAAGATAGAAAAAGAGCAAAATATGATGTTAGGAAAATAGTCCTAGGGGATAGAATGTAATTCAAGTACAAGTGTAAGTTAGCAGACCTAGGGACACAATATAAATCAAGAATGAGAAAAGCCTGGATCAGCAGACATATGGAAGAAAAGAACCTAGGGGTCAGAGTTGGTCACAAGCAAAATCCAAGTCAAACATTTTATTTTTATGAATGGCAGCAAGAACGAACCAGAAATATAAGGTGTGAGAGCAGGGAAGAGAGCTGTCGGTTCTAATCTGCATCGGTCAGCTCCTTATTGGAATATTGAATCCAGTTATGGAGAAATTGGAGAATAGTGACAGAGATGATTAAAGGATAAGAATGAACAAGTCTTATGGAGAAAGATTACAGGAAGTGAGGTTGTTTAGGTTGGGGAAAGTGAAGTCAGAGGACCAACCGAATATTTGTCTTCAAGTACTGGAAGAGTTTTAGGAGAGGATATTAACCAAGTGTTTTCCATTTTACAAAGAACCAAGCAAGAGGAAAAATATTCAATTACGGATGAGAGAATGTAGTGGAACACTGGGAAAGTCAGGGAGATAAAACCTTCAAGAGAGCTATTGAAGGAGGTTGTGAGAATCTGGAGGAAAGAATAGGTGAGGCCGCATTAATAGGGGGCTCCGGGAAGGCTTTCGATATGGGAAGCTGTCGTGTGCTGTGTACTGTGTGCGGAGCACTGAACTAAGCAGCCGGGAGAGCACAATACAATAATAAACAGACACATCCCGTGCTTGTTGAGAGCAAGGTTCAGCTTGAAGGTTTATTTGGGAGGAAGAAGAGTGGACTCGGGGAGTATTAAGAGGACAGATCTATAAGGCGGGAAATATTTTTAGGTTTGTCCCCTTCATTAGAGTGTAAGCTCCTTGTGAGCAGGAAATGTGTCATTTCATTATTCTGTTCTTCCCAAGCATCATTTACGGAGCCCTGCAGAGGGAACCCGATAAATACTATTATAATTATCAGTACAATTGGTAAGATGGAGTCAGTTGTTGGAGAGCCTCAAAGCCAATTGTAAAAATAATGATAACTGTGTTACTTGTTAAGCACTTATATGACCCAAACACTGTAGTTAGCCCTGGGCTAGATGGGATGAACCAGTGGGATTGGGCAATAGTTTAGAGGAAAAGTATGGCCCAGTAGAAAGAGGCCAGACCTGTGTGTTAGAACACCTAAGTGTGAATTCTGTCCTTTCCTCTGCTTGGTGTGTACTCTTGGGCAAGTCACTTAATTTCTCTGTACCTCAGTTTCCTCTTGTGTAAAATGGGGATTCAACATCTGTCTCCCTCCTTGTTAGACTGTGAGCCCTCTGTGGGAAAAGGTCTATGTCTGACCCAATTAACTTGTAACTTACCCCAGCACTTTGAAAAGTACATAGGAAGTACTTAACAAATAGTGTTCTTATTACTATTATTTTTTTTATTGAATATGAAAATTGAAAGACAGCAAGGGGTCCAAGGGAATGCCGAGACTCAAAAAAAGTCTTCTTCAATGTCACTGCCCAATCCTTGGTTAAAACACTTTCCTCAGAGCTGCTGGCATTTGGTTAGGGTGCTATGGTAGAATGATGTTATTGGAAAGCTTGAGAAGGTACTTGAACATCTCACTTTAATGTATCCCTTTAAAAATACCTAGCTCTTCCAGAGGGGTTTCTAAAAGTTCAGCATCTTGAAGGGGGTATTTGACTAAGAGATGTGTATATCTCTTCTTTTGAACCAGAGCTGAAATCCCAAATGGGCTAACATTTTTACCCACCCTCAATGTGGACTGTAAACCCAAAGAGAAGAAATACTTCCTTAGATTGCTACCTGCTGACAGCATAACAACTACCACATCATAGTCATTTCTGCCTCACCTGTGGATCTTCTCTGCTTTTGACACCTCCCTCTCCGCTGGGAAGCTAAATTTGCTTCTGCAGAAGCTTAGCAATTTGGCCTCTCGGAGACCGTTCCTTTTCTGGGTGTTTTTAACCAGGTGCAAAAACAGCTAAAGTGTTTTTAAAGCATGGGTTTCTTCCTCCCAGTAACACAATGACCCCTGCTGCTGTGAGAGAAAGCAATACTCGCAGTCACAGAAGCCAAGGGAAAAATGTTAAAAATGTTAACCCATGGTAAACCTCTGCCACACCAGCAAACGTGTTTTCAGCCAAGGAGAGAAGAGCCCAGCAGCAGAAAGGGAGGACAGACCAGATTTGCCCATCAAAATGGCCAAGGTGATGGAGCCTTCTCTGACTAGCCTGTAAAGATTGGATCTTCTCACTCAGGGAAGAAGATATCTGAGAGTGGTCAGAATTGATGTGGATCAAACCTTAAGGAGCCTGGAATGCAGAATTATAGTTTAACAAACCCCATCTCACCAAGGTGATGAATTAATCAATCAGTAGTATTTACTGAGTACTCACTGTGTGCAGAACAACGGATCTATGCCGTGTATTGAGTCCTACCTTTGTGCAGAGCACTGTGCTAAGCACTTGGGAGATTAGGATGGAGTTGGTATCCCTGCCCTCAAAAATCCACTTGAATACAAAACACGGCTGCTACTAAGCACTTAGGAAACTAAGACAGAAGAAAAATCTGCCCTTCAATGTCCACAAGGAGTTTACCCTCTAGATGTGTGCACTCTTATAGGGATGATGGGCATACAAATGATCTAGAAATCGAAGGAGAGGAGGAAATTCAGGATTAATTGGTCAGAAGAGGGAATGTACTAGGTTGATATATTGGAGCAGATCGAGAATAAATAATAGGAAGTGATTCGAATACACATATATCCATAATTGTTAAATCTGAGTATATGTACATTTGAATATGTGGATTTTATTTTTCTCAAAAGTGCTCTGTGGTTGAAATTTCATCACTTTTCATTTCTGATTATGCCATGAGTGATGTGCTTTTTGGAGAAACATGTACGAGTTTAAATATGAATCAAAAGGGAAAGAAAATCTCTGTCTTCAAACGTGAATTGTGCACTGGGTCCTGGAAAATAACTTGGACATGGCAATTGTTGCTTTCCAAAAAGGGGTTTGCTCACTCTTATTTTTGTTGGCCGCATTTCAGAATCATTTATAATCATTGATATATTATTAATTAATTGTTAATAAAATATTAACATACTAGTGGTCTTTGTTGAGCACTTACACTGTGCCAAAAACTGTATCAAGCAGGTGAGGAAGACACAAGCTAATCAGGTTGGACACAGTCCCCGTCCCACATGGGGCTCACAGTGTAAGTAATGAAATTCACAATTCTGATAATGAACTGCAAAACTGCAACATGAAATATATAATTACTGTGTACTAGAAGGATGTACCAGCTATCGCGCAATGGGGCCGATACATTTTTGATTAAATGATATGCTGTAGGATATATGGGCACAGAATTATGCTACAAAGGGCCTTTTCTAGAAATGACCATAAAGAGGATTATGGAAGTGCCTGTAAATCATTAATTAGAAGCCCTCAAAAGAGGGTTGCAAGCAAAACATATCTAGCATGTATATTTATTTCTTTATCTAATTGTTTTGGTTTCAGAAATCAACAGTTGTGCTTTCCTCTAAGGAGGCACTAAAATGATGATGAGAAATAAGGAGGCAGGTGTGATGTAGTCTCCATCTGCTAACAAGCATGATGTTCAACAGAAGCAGATAGGAGAGAAAGTCACAGAGGTAAGAAAGCTATCCCTTGACGGACTGATGACGAAGCCTTGGCTTTTGAGCTGAACGGGCCCCCATTTCATGGAGTGCGAGACATCTGTTCATTTCTTTCTACCTGGGCATTTCATAGGTCCTGGGAATGATTCAAGAAGGTAAGTGCTTTTGAGACCCTTGATGGTTTGAGGTGCATTTGCTCAAAGTCCTCTGAAATACCCCTTTGAAGTTTGCATTTTGGCAGAGAGGACAACAAGGTGGGATATGATCCCCAAAAGTCTTCTGGAAGCAATTTCCTTCTCTTCTGAGTTCACATGACAAGGTGACTCTTTATAATGGGAAATGCTCCTAAGGGGAAATTTCCCCTCATTTCCCCTTAACCACATCCCACATCTCGCCTTCCCCAAAGTCTTCTCTTTCATCAGGTATTCTCTCCATCAATCATCCCTTCTTCCACGTCATACTACTTCAGCACTTAGGGATTTATCTATTATTCATTTGTTACTGATGGATTCATTCACTTATTGTGATTGTCTATATCTATTCTCTCATTCTTACCCAAGGTATATATAACTATTTATGTCATTGACCACCTTATTATAGTGGTGTTACAAGTTCTCTGAAAGCAGTATCTGCATATTCTGCTTCTTTAAAGATTCCTGTACTGGTACTCATACTAATATTTATACTAAGCAGAAAAATCCTGCCGGTTTAAGGAGTATGGTATTTTTGTTTATACTATTTCATTGCACACATACCTCTGGGGTACCAGGGGCACCACTGTGTAAATGGGAGAAAGAAATCAAAGTAAATAATATAGCCAGGGCTTGTTTCTCTGAGAAATGAAGGTTATTCTTAACAAGTAATCTTAGGAGGACCCGTTTGCGAGGGGTCATGAAACATGAATGGAGAAGCCTACGAAAGGGATGGATGTTTGGAATATCAAATGAATGAAGGAGGAAAGAAGTTGGGGGTGAGAAAGAAATGTAGGGGTCTGCACAATGTTGGTGTGGGCCGGGGAGGATTTATGGGATAGGGAGGAAGGGAACCACACTCCTTCAGGTGGTTAGATCGGCTCAGCGGCACGAGGGAAAGGAGTTGGAAACAACCTTCAATCAGTCCATCAATCATTCATTGTGCAGGCCACGATACTAAGTCCTGGGAGAGTGCAATAGAAGGAAAAGATAGGGACCCCGTTCTCAAGAAGATTGCAAAGTAAATCCCTCCTACCTTCTTACGGACACCTCTTTTTACTTCTTCCTGAATTTATATCCCCCGAAGTATGGGATTCTCAAGCTGATTTTCTCAAGGATAACGGGATCTGCTAAGATAATAGGGCCGTGGGTACAGTGCCGGACTGTGTGATATGAAAATGCGGGAACGAGGAAAGAGCAGTTCTAAAAAGTGCGTGCTTTACCATTCAGTGGGCCGGTTTGTTGTCTGAAATCTTAGTGCCAAATGTGTGGTGTGACAGGCATCTTAAAGGAGAAGATATTTCCATCCAAGCTCTTCCTTCGGATGCTTTATTCTTGTTCGCTTCCCAGCAAGCCCGTGACTCGAGTCGAAGGCCCACAAGGCTACTGTGGTGTTCAAACTCCTTATAAGCTGGGATTTGCTGCCTAAACCAGAAAAGCCTTCCAGCTCCAGGAGCGGTTTCAGCAACGTCACCCACGATCGACATAGAACTTCAAACGGCAGGACAAAATGGAGTCAGGTCGCCAGCGTGGAAGCGACACACCGAGAAATACAGCTCTGCAAGATGGGTCACGTCAGGAGAATGGATGACAGCGGGCCAAGCAGCTGCTGCTGAAGGAGAATCGAAAATGGGCACACAGAAGCTGGGATATCACAGTAAACTATTTAAAGGCACAGTAAACACCAGCTCAAGTGATGTGACATAGCTAGAGACTTTTGTTAGAGCTCCAAGACAGCCAGCCCAGCTTGGCAGGCTGCAACTGGGGAAAGAGTTGCTCTCTTTGAGGAGAACTTTGTTGAAAAATGGGGGTCAATCAATCAGTGATATTTGTTTTACATTTACATTTACATTTACATTAAGGCCACACATTGTTCTAAGCACTGGGGTAAATGCAAAGTAATGAGGTTGGACATTGTCCATGTCCCCAATGGGGCTCACAGTTTTAATCCCCATTGTATTGATGAGGTAGCTGAAGCACAGAGAAATGAAGTGACTTGCCTGAGGTCACACAGCAGACAAGTGTTGAAACCAGGATTAGAACCCTGGTCCTTCTGACTCCCAGGTCCGTGCTCTATCCACTGGGCCACACTGCTTCTCATCGTGCTTTGGAAAGTTCAGTATAATGGATACATTCAATCCTTTGCCGTGGACAAAAGGAGCGTACACTTTGCCAAGATGTAGGCTCAAAAGCCTAGATGGATCCGATGGGGAAAAAATGAACTAGCACAGCAAGGAGCAATCTTTAATCACGCAATGCAGAGGGCAGTGGTGGCTCATCGTTTTAGTCACATTCATGTACATGGATATGATCTCACATTAAGGAGTTCCATCTTTGTAAATGAAGAATAGCTAGAATTATATGTGTGTGTGTGTGTTTCCATAAATTCCAAGTTTTCTGCCCTCTTGGTCTCTCTGGGAAATGTTTTCCCCTGCATTGTGTACCTTAGCAGTGGAGAGGAGATTCTCAGAATTGGCGCCCCTTCTTTTTCATTAATTGAAACTTCCCCCGCCCCAGAGGCACAGGTAGATTCTCATTTAAAAAAAAAAATATGATTGCAGTCACCTTGTCAGAAAAAGAGGGAGAAGGAAGATGAAGAATGGTATGATATTGCAGCCTTAATAAAATCCGAGGCAATTCTCTTAGAAAAAGGGAATATTTAAAAAATAAACTAGTTGGCGATGAGCCCGGTACTGAAAAGATGATGGAAACGGGGAGCCATTAGCTACAGAATGGCTTTCATCCCACTGCTGCCGACTTTGGCCTTGCGGTGTGAGGATGTCTGTTTACCAAGTTGCCTTAGAAGTTCGGCTCCCGCTCCGCAGCTCATAACTTATTTGGGAGCCATTACGAGCAGGCTTTCAAAGCGTGCAGCAGAAATCCCTTGACTTCTGAGGCATACTTTGAGCAGAAAGGAAGGGGAACTTGGACGCCAGTGAAAGATGACTGCAGTAAAGCAATGGACGGATTTACATCAACTCACACAGTTTATTTGAAAGGCAGAAATGTAAATGCGGTAATTAATATTAAATCCCCTAAGCTCCGAGCTGAATTGTTGAGAGAGCTCTGCCATTTGGGAAGCTTCCCAGTGCTCTTCGCCGTAATGTATACAGTGCACACTGGTTATAAAGTGAGGTTTCAACTCTACAATGCGAGATCTTTCTGGCTTAAGCAATCATTGTCTAACCATTTCTTACCTGTGGAGGTCGGGGGAAGGCGGGGAGAAGAAAAGTCTCTCAGCAGGAGGTTGTAATGTTTATTTGCATCTTTTTCTTCAGCTCTACAGCCAAAATGAAGGACAGCAAAATAAAGATAAGAGGAATACATCTCCCCAAGTTCAGCTCAACCATCCTGCTTCCCCTACAGCAGTAGTGTGTCAGAGGCCTGGGGAAGAATGTTTTTTTGTTGGTGGTGGTGGTGGTGTTTTTTAATAATAATAATAATGTTGGTATTTGTTAAGCACATACTATGTGCAGAGCACTGTTCTAAGCGCTGGGGTAGACACAGGGTAATCAAGTTGTTCATTCATTCAATAGTATTTATTGAGCGCTTACTATGTGCAGAGCACTGTACTAAGCGCTTGGAATGAACAAGTCAGCAACAGATAGAGACAGTCCCTGCCATTTGACGGGCTTACAGTCTAATCGGGGGAGACGGACAGACAAGAACGATGGCAATAAATAGAGTCAAGGGGAAGAACATCACGTAAAAACAATGGCAACTAAATAGAATCAAGGCAATGTACAATTCATTAACAAAAATAAGTTGTCCCATGCGAGGCTCACAGTCTTCATCCCCATTTTGTCGATGAGGTAATGAGGCACAGAGAAGTTAAATGACTTGCCCACAGTCACACTGCTGACAAGTAATTGTTCAGTGCCAGGCACAGAACCAAGTAAGAGCTTAAGAAATCCCACTATAACTGTTGAGGTAGATACATGTGAGTCACTTTGGACGCAATCTATATGGGACATGGGGCTCACAGTCTTAATCCCCATTTTACAGATGAGGTAACTGAGTAACTGAAAAGTTAAATTAAGGCCACTCAGTGGACTAGTAGTATGACCTGGGACTAGATTCCAGGTCCTCTGACTCTTTGGCCCATCCTTCTTGTGATCGATCTTTAGGCTAGCAGGAGGTTTTCTGAGTTTTGAACTAAAGTAGGCCTTTACATCCCTCCCTTCTTTTGCTTTCTATGTGTTTCATGCAAACTTGGCAAAAACCTCTGTAACCTCAACCAACTGTAGCCTAGCAAACTCCGGATGAACGAAAGTCTATAAATGGCATATTTGCACTAGCAAAATGTTGATGAATCGTGAATAAACCGGAATGGGTTTCTGTTCAAATGGCACTTCTTTGAGTGATTCGATAGCCACCGTGGACCCATAATGCAAAATGTGAGATGGCAGATCCACAGGAAAAAAACCACGATGTTTAGTTGCCTGATGTTTCCCAAATATAAACGAGTTATTAGTGAAACATTTTAAAAATGAAAACGGTTATCGCCTATGCAAGCCATCAGCACTAGCTAGGTTCAATAGGAGAAACAGCCCCATAAACCTAGCCATTCAGGCCATCAGGTAGGATATGAAATATCAGAAATCATCTGCAGATGCACAGACAAGAACGCTGTGATGGGAAATGGGGCTGGAGGATTGAGTTAACACAGGGAAACTGTGCCGTTTGACAGTCCGCGGATCGTTTGCATTGCCTTTCGTCATTCTTCTGCTTCTCGTCTCTTCCCAAAGTCAGCTTTCCCTTGCAGTGCGTCCACATTCTGGATGAATCAGTGACAGAATTTACTACCTTTGAAATAGCAGTAATCACCTGGTAAATATAGTGAGACGTATTTGTCTTGTTAATATCACTTGTATCTGCCAACGGTAGTTGGAAGATTCCCCAGGGCATAACAATTAAGCCCGCTAGTACTTCATCCGCGTACTAGGCAAAGCTTGGCGTATGGATTGACTGTCTGGATCCTTCTCCAGCACTTGTTGGGAATCATGGATTTCCCATTTATCCTGTCAAATAAGAGTTATGAGCTGCTCATCCTCTAGCTGGAAGATATCCACGGGAGAACTATAAACTCTCCATTTAAAAGGATCTATTTCTCTTCTACTAGTATTTATAGGTGCTATGACATCATAATGCTGGGAAACATGGTATTTATATGTTTTCTGTAAAGGAATCACTTACAGGAAAGCTATTACAATAAATGAAGGACAGTCTTTTGAAAGTTTGAACGTCAACAAGTGCCATCTACTAAGTTATGTCTCCTATAGAGTGAGGAATTGCCTTAGGAATATTTACTTGTCGTAGACAAGGAAAGGAAATTATGGCAATGCATATTAAGAAGGTAAGAAATGGAAGGAATATGGATATGGTCTTACCTTTATGAATTGTATTCATCAGCCTTTAGTTTCTCCCTCTAAGTTTTCTTCTAGCAGTATTTTATACAGCCTCTCGAGATTATTGATAGTTATTATAACAAACGTGGGTTTCCCCAATGCTGCTTCTTGTAAATGCTGGTAATTTGAAAAATGTTTGTTTTTCCATGCATGTAATAAACTAGATGTCATACACAGTGACTGTTGATGCTGCTATCCATATTCAACGGGGAACAACAGTTAGAGCTGCAGAAATGAATACAGGAATAATCCACTTTGGTAGAAAATCAAGTTTTAATGAAATTGTCATTAATATTTATGCTAACTGTCATCAAAACCTAAAGCGACACAATAGCATTGGTATCTGGATGCCCTGGGATGTACTTTGAAATAGTTTTGAAGTAAATGATTTTGATTCCAAAGATAAAATAGTCCTCTGACGTTGATTGTTTTCTTTGAAAATGCTTCCTCAACTTCATTCCCGATGTGGCCCGATCAAACCCAGCGCGTAAGAAACAAATGAGAGATACATCTGGAAGCATAAATTGACGGTTTTATTCACTAACCAGTTGCTCTAATAAGGTCTTCAGATGACTGAAAAGGAAACTGCTGTTTCTACATGGCTCTCAGTGCTGGAGATATAAGCTTCATATGGGGGCACCTGACTTACAAATTTCCTAGAATTGGAGGTTTCCTATTCCCACTCTTTGGGAAGTTATTTTAGTATTCACCGACTGGAGCTGGGAGGAAATCATGTTGCGGAAAAGCATTATTAAGTTTTTTAAACAACAGTGTTTAAACAGTTTAAAAATCATTAAAGTGTGCAATCTTTCCAAAACGAGAGAACACGTGTTAAGACGTAGCTGATTAATTGCGACAGAGATGTAGCAAATCGGTAACGTGGGCAGAGATCGCTGCATGGATTGTGCTGCTGCTGGATTTGAGAATTTGGACAGAGATGGTAGAGTACAGTGCTCTGCACACAGTAAGGGCTCAATAAAGTTGACTGAATGAATGGCACGACACCTTGGCAAACATACAGTCTCTAGCCAGCGGGAGGGTCAGATGGGAAGTCACTTCAATTCTCTGCTCCCACAAGGAAGAACATAACACTGATAAGGTCAGAAAGGCAGGCAAGTGGCAGATGCGGAATTAGAACCCAGGTCCCCTGGCTCCAAAGTCTCTTTCTCTTTCCTCCAGGTCCCACTATTTCATTGTTGGCGGCAAGGGTGAACCCCAAACTCTTTCTGGCCCAGGTCCAAACCCATACTGCAGATCACAGATTAGGAAAATAGAATGGCACAGTGGATAGAGCACGGACCCGGGAGTCAGAAGGTCCTGGGTTCTAATCCAGGCTCCACCACTTGTCTCCTGTGTGACTTGGGGCAAGTCACTTCTCCATGCCCCAGTTACCTCATCTGTAAAATGGGGATTGAGCCTGTGAGCCCCAGGTGGAGCAGGGACTGTAATCTACACCATTTGCTTGCATCCACCACAGCACTTAGTACAGTGCCTGGCACAGAGTAAGCATTTAACAAATGCCAAAATTGTTATTTTACTTATTACTATCACAAACAAAATCCAGGATCTGGTCACCCATCTCCAGGCCACACTGACTAGAAAGACGGCAGGCAAGAAGAATCATTTTTAGTGCCCCGAGGGGGTTCATCCATACATTGAGGGGTGAGTCAATCATTAGTAACACTTGCTGGGCGCCTCCATAGACGTGCCGAGATTAAACGCTAAACGGACGGCTCGTCGGGTGCGGACACAGTAAGTGCTGTTAGAGTCGGTCTCAGAGGGCTTCTTATTTTCCAGTAAATTTGAAGGGTCTTCCTGTGTGCATATATTTATAAGTCTCCTGGCACGTTCATGGCTTTAACTCATGGTGAGACTTCTTTCCCACATGCTGTTTCCTCATACAGCCTCGCAAGCTGTCCCTTTTATGCGTTGTGCACTTCATAAGTCATCCCTTTAAAATATTTATAGGATGTGTTTTTTTTCTCCATAGGAATCCAGAATGCAGATCACGCTCCCGCCCCAGAACCATCGTCGAGCGCTGACCGTGTAACCTTTCGACGACTCCATTTTCTTGAAAGACGGCAAGTGACAGTCAGGGCCAGAGGCTAGAGGCTGGGGAGTGCTCCATTACCACCCCGAGGTTTGGAGGTGAGTCAGGATGCCATGTCGAGGTTCACTAGGGTTAGAGTGGGTCTTGAGTGGTAGGGATTTCTTCCTCCGGTTATCAACAAGAATCACATTATAACATTGCCAAGGTTGTGAAGAGCCAAGGTAAAGGATTCCCCGATTTGCCAATTAGATATTATGTATTCAGCAGGGAAGGGGGAGTAAGAGAATAACAGCATCAACCACAGTACTTATTAAGCGTCTATGGTTGGCAGAACACTGAGGGAGGGGCTGAAGGAGTATTCAGATATATCAGTCAATTATATTTATTGAATGCTGAAAACAGCATTTTTTCTGTAGACTACAAGCTTGTGGTAGGCAGGGGGTGTGACTGATTTTTGTGGTCCGGGTTCAGGATTTTTACATTCCGTGGTTTCAATTTCCTTATTTCTGAAATCATAGCATCCCTCTTCCCACTCACTACATCTCAAAGCCGTCCCAAGGTAAGTGAGAATAGCTCTAAGAGATCCAAGACACTTTTATCATCCTTCTTATTTCAATTAGCAGCAATAACATAAGGGCAAAAATTGCATCCCACCTCACCTAACTCATTAACTTTTTGTCAGCTGACAAAAGGATTTTGATTACTGTTCTGAACTGGTTTTAAACTCATGAACTAAACTGTAGAAAACCTCCATGTCTTTGTACGAGCTTCTTAGACTCCAGCTTTTTCTTTGAGATCAAATAAAGGGATAAAAAAGCACAGAGAAGCAGTAAGACTTAGTGGAAAATGTATCGTGGCCTAGTGCGTAGATCATGGGTCTGGAAGTCAGAAGGACATGGGTTTTAATTCTGACTCCTCCACCTGTCTACTGTGTGTGATTTAGGCGAACCACTTAACTTTGCTGCGCCACAGTTCCCTCATCTGTAAAATGGGGATTTAAGACTGTGAGCCCTATGTGGGACAGGAGCTGTGTCCAACCTAATTATATAGTATCTGCCCTATCGCTTGGAATGGTACCTGGCACAAAGTAAGTGCTTAATAAATGCCACATTTATTATTACTGTATATCTGGAAGTCAGAGGACCTGGGTTCTAATTCCAATTCTCCTGCTAGACCTTTGTGTGACCTTGGGAAAGTCACTTAACTTCTTGGTGCTTCAGTTCCTCATCTGTAAAATGAGGATTAAATACTTCTTCTCCTTTCCCCTTAGGGTGCAAATTCCTTGTAGGGGTGAGACTGTGTCCTACCTGATTATCTTGTACTTCCCCAGTTCTTAGTACATTGCTAGGGATTTAGTAAGGACTTCACAAATAATACAATTGATTCAATAAACAATCAGTCACAATTGATTTGTAATTTAAAACAAAAGGCAAAACGTCCTTCATCCCCATTCATTTTACATCTAAAGAAAATATCTTCTATGGATGGAAAACAACATGAAATTCCATATTCATGGTTAAAATAAAATTACTAATCTCTCTCTTTCACATGTAAACAAATAGGTAACGGTTCTACCGTAATCAGTACATATGGTTATTTATAGAATTATGGCCCATAGGTAGGCTGCAGAGCAATTTTCTATTTAAGAGAATCCAGGATAATGAAATTTGATAATGATAATGATAATTCAGTAATTATCTACAGAATGGGAAGCAACGTGGGCTAGTGGATAAAACATGGGCCTGGGAGCCAGAGAGCCCGAGTTCTTAACCCGGCTCTGCCACTTTCCTGTTGTGTGACCTTGGGCAAGTCACTTCACTTCTCTGTGCCCCATTTCTTCACCTGTACAACGGGGAATAAAGACCGTGGGTCCCATATGGGACAGGGATTGTATCTGGATTGATCAATTTGTATCTTCCCCAGCAATTAGAACAGAGCTTGACACATAGTAAATGTATAGCATATACCATAAAAACTACTTATCATTCACCTGTTTTTGAACATTAATGGGCTGGAAATGACATATTAATTAAGCAAATAAGTTGAAAGTATTTTCTTCTTCTGCGTCACACTTGCCTATATCAAACTTGTTCTGCGTTTCATGTGAAACTTTTCCCGATGTGAAGAGCTGTTGAGTGATACCAGAAAATCTGGAGAGAATGAGAGCATTTTAACACCTCCAGTGGTGTGGCCTAGTGGAAATACCGTGGGCCTAAGACCCAGAGGACCAGGATTCTAATCCCCACTCCTCTACTTGTCTGCTGTGTGCCCCTTGGACAGGACATTTAGCTTCTCTGAGCCTCAGTTCCTCATCTGCATTTGGAGTTACTTATAGATGAGACTGCTTGTCAGCTCAAACCAAATCACTCTTAGGGAGAATACGGTGACTTCCTTAGAGGTATTGGCTCATTTATGAAACCAAATCTTATGATTTTATTTTTAAAAGAAAAGGACAGAATGAGCTGTCACTCAAAATACCAATTGGGATGTTTCTAGGGGTGGTTTTCACATTCTAGTATTGATTGTTAAAATCTTGGAGTGGAGACTTTCAATTTCTTAGCAGAAAATGGAGTCCTGTTCCCTAGCAATAGCTGATGTATAACTGAGCTATATTACTGTCTGTCTCCCCTGGAAGGGTGTTCACCAAATCTGTTGCATTGTATTCTCCCAGTTAAACATTAAATGCAGTTCTCTGCCCACAGTAAATGAATACCATTGATTGATTGACTGACAGGCTCATTCATCCTCTGCCTCTTCCCAGGTGTCACATCCATTTTAATTAATAATTAATTACTTATTGTGTTTGTTTAGCACTTTCTAGGGTCCAAGCACTGTTCTATGCTCTGAGTCAGCCTCAAGATAATCATGTTGGACACAGTTCCTGTCCCACAGGGTGCTCACAGTCTAAGTGAGAAGGAGTAGGGCCAAATCCCCATTTTTCAGATGAAGAAATTGAAGCACAGAGAAGTTAAGAGACTTCCGAGTTTTGCCTTGTCATCTTTTAGACCCTTCTACCACACTTAATAATGTTGGTATTTGTTAAGCACTTACTATGTGCAGAGCACTGTTCTAAGCGCTGGGGTAGACACAAGGGAATCAGGCTGTCCCACGTGGGGCTCACAGTCTTAATCCCCATTTTACAGATGAGGGAACTGAGGCACAGAGAAGTTAAGTGACTTGCCCACAGTCACACAGCTGACAAGTGGCAGAGCTGGGATTTGAACTCATGACCTCTGACTCCAAAGCCTGTGCTTTTTCCATTGTGTGTTGGATATTATAGGTGCCCTGCTCCAGCTAATTTCCTCCTGGGCAATGTGCTTTCCAGTAAGGCTAGCAAGTGTGTGTAAGTGTATACAAGCATGTCTTTTTTATTCTTGGGTAGACACTTTTTCCTCCCTAGAATTGGGATTAAATGTGCCCAGCCTCCTTTGGCAATGCCAGTAACTTCCTAAAATGCTTGCAGGTTGTCTTAAGGATCATTCCTATCAATTTTTAGAAATCTGTAGCCACCATTCTTTTTAAAATGCTATTTATTACATGCTTACTATGTCCCAGGCACTGTACTAAGCACTGGGACTGATACAAGCTAATCAGATTGGTCACAGTACATTTCCCACTTGGGGATCACAGTCTTAATCCCCATTGTACAGATGAGGTAGCTGAGGCACAGAGAAGTTAAGTGACTTGCCCTAGATCACACAGCAGGCAAGTGGCAGATCTGGATTTAGAGCCCAGATTCTTGTGACACCGCAGTCCCACACGATCCACTAGAGCACACTGCTTTTCAAATTTCCTTCATCAGTGTGCATTGGTCTAAACGTGCTTTACATTCTACCTCCCCCACTTCCTCTTCCAGGAGCTGAAGAACGGTCTGTAACTATTTCTCATCCATGGATTGAGTTCTCTTGCAGAAATGAAAATTTTTGAAATCACTTCTTTCCATTTCAAACTAATGGACACATCACAGATTTCCCAATGGTGGTTTTCCCATTCCCCTTCATTATTCAGAGAAAATGTAGAAAAGCAGATTATTTTAATTTGGAGTTGCGTGCTTCCTTAAAAACAATGTATTCCCATTCTCTCCCAAGAAAAGCTACCTCTGTCTCAAGTCCATGACCTTCCAGTTCTCATTCTACAGCGAATGTTGAAAGGAAAGCATTTGTCTCAACGTTCAATAATTCCCCACATCTGTCACTGCCTTCCATCCCTGGCCTAACTGTCTATTGCTTCTCTTGAATAGCTAAAGAATTTCTCATTGTTTATTTCAATTTAGGGGATGATTTTAATTTCATCGGTTATTTTACCTTCCTTCGAGTGTTTTCACACTTCATTAACTTCGGTCCATGCGCCGTTTTATCATCCTTCTCCTTCAGTGTTCGGTTCTTCCGGTAAACAGCTTTTGTTGCTTTGGAAGATGTCTTAATTCATCTGCGGAGCAGCTCTTGGTTTCGCTCCTTGCAACAGGATGAACGAAAGCAAAGCAGAAGCTGGGCTTGCCCTGCAAATCATACCTTCTGAAAGCAACCAATCAGTCAATCAATAAGTCATATTTATCGAGCACTTACTGTGTGCAGAGCACTGTACTAAGCGCTTGGAGAGTACAACACAATATAATAATTCTGGTATTGGTTAAGCGTCTACTATGTGCCGAGCACTGTTCTAAGCACTAGGTAGATACAAGGCAAATCAGGTTGAACACAGTCCCTTTCGCACATAGGGCTCAAACTCTTAACTGCATTTTACAGTTGAAGTAACTGAGACACAGAGAAGTGAAGTGATTCACCCAAGGTCACACAGCAGACAAGTGGCGGAGTCAGGATTAGAACCTACAACCTCTGACTCCCAGGCCCGTGCTCTTGCCACCAGGCCACGCTGCTTATATTCCCTGCCCACAATGAGGAAGAGACAAGTCCAAACCCAGGAAACCAGACTGGCTTTGAAGATAATGTCTTCAGAACAACTATCGACCTTTTCATAATGAAAACAATAATAATAACGATTACTATGATTATTATTGTTATGATACTTGTTAAGTATTTATTATGTGCCAAGAACTGTCCTAAGTGCTTGGTTAGATACAAGCTAATCAGGTTGGACACAGTCCCTGTCCCACAAGAGGCTCATAGTCTTAATCCCCATTTTACAGATGAGATAACAGAGACCCAGAAAAGTTAAATGACTTGCCCAAGGTCACACAGCAGACGTCTGGTGGAGCCGGGATTAGAATGCAGGGCCTTCTGACTCCCAGGCCCGTCCTCTACTCTTGGCATCCTGGGACAGTCCTCAGGGGCTTGGGTGGGGACCACAAAGCCATAGAGTCCAGCCCAAGAAAGAAAGAGTAGAGAAAGGGAAAAAGAAAAAGGGAAAGAACAGAGGAGCTGAAGAAAAGATGAAAGAGCATCCAAAGCATGGAAATCACCCAGGAAGTATGGGAGACTCAGAAAGGAAGTTACAGAGGAGGGCGTTTGATTCAGCTTATCTGACTATTTTAGGGGAACCCTTTGTAGGGGATTAATTCTTGAGAAGATTTTTAAAAAGTAATGATTTTCGAAACAGATTATTATCCCTGCGTGGGCCCCGGATAATAGCAGAACTCCCCAACCAATCTGTCTTTTTCGTTTTCATTGCAGTGTGCCATGAAACCAACACAACTCAATAGTGATATTTTCTTTTCAAATTTGGGAGTGTTTGAAGTCAGTGTTTCTAGTTCTTCTAAATCTTCTAGAATGGGAAGCAGTGTGGCCTAAGGATCAAGACCAGGCTCGGACGTCAGAAGGAGCTGGGTTCTAATCCTGATTCCTCCACTTGTCTGCTTTGTGACCTTGGGCAAGTCACTTCACTGTATCTCAGTTCCCTCATCTATAAAATAGGGATTAAAACTGAGAACAACATGAGAGCCATGGACTGTGTTCAATTTGAGTAACTTGTATCTACCTCAGCACTTAATACGGTGCCTGGAACATAGTGAGTGCTTAACAAATACCATTAAAAAGAAAATGGGGGTTAGATTCTGCACAAGTTCTCCATTAAGGAAAACGTGTGCTGAAGTAATCACCCCTAGACCAAGTCTGTGCATTTTTGTGCACAGCAATTACTTCCATTGCCTCACATTCCATTTAGAGATTCACATTCCATAATTCCCCACAATGTTCTATCTGAAATGTGGTGTGGAGATATGGATTTTGTTGGCTGGGAGAAAAATTGCCCTTCTCCAATGCCTCCGGGACTTGCCATCGGGCATTAGACCACAGATATTATTATTACTGTTGTTAAGGTCTTTTCATGTGCTTAAACACTGCTCTGAGTGCTTGGGTAATAATAATTTTGGCATCTGTTTGGCACTTACTATGTGCCATGCACTGTACTAACTGCTGGGGTAGATTCAAGATAATGGGGCTCACAGTCTAAGCAAGAGGGAGAACAAGGATTGAATCCCCATTTGGCAGAAGAGGGAACTGAGGCATAGAGAAGTGAAATGACTTGCCCAGTGTCACCGTGCAGATGCGGGAGGAGGAAGGATTAGAACCCAGGTCCTCTGACTCCCAGGACCTGTGTTCTTTCCACTAGGCCCCGCTGCTTCCTGGGGAAAGATGGCACTTTCTAACTTTACGTTCTGAGGAGGCATCCTCAGGGAGGGAGACTACAAGAAGTTAAGAACTCTTCAGATTCTTGTATCTAAAACTTTGGAGGTTGGAAATTTTCAAAATGTAGCTTTCGTCTGGTGTTTTCAGCCAGAAGATTTCATATATTTCAGCAAGTAGGACTTATTTTCTTTTAAATTAGGCAAAAAAATTTGACATTTGTAAGAGCTTAGAATAATTTTATAAGATGTTCCATGGTGCAATATTCATGAAATCATTAGTCTTCCCTTTCAGTGGGCTCCTTAAGGGAGTTGGAAGATATTTTCTTTACTGAGGCGATGATCTGTTTTAGGATTTTTGTGACTCTGCACACCAATAGGAGTCTTAGCCTAATTCTTATATGTCACATTCATTTTTAAGCATGTTTCCTTTAATGCTTAATGATTAGAAATATGGCAAAGAGCTTTAGCCATCAAAGAAGAAAAGATGCAAGACTTCCAAAATATTTTCAACTGCCCAGTCGTCAGGCATATTCCACCCCATAATGCTCTTTTTTCCTCCCCCCACTTCTTTTTTTTTACTTGTATTTTTTAAACACTTACTATATGTCAAGCACCATTCTAAGCACTGAGGTGGGTACAAGTTCATCAGGTTGGACAATGCCCCTATTCTACATGGGGCTCACGGTCTAAGTAAGAAGGAAACCAGGTATTGAATCCCCATTTTGCAGTTGAGGAAAATGAGACACAGAGAAGTGAAGTGACTTGCCCAAGCCCTTCAGGCATTCATTCCAAGTGGTCTGTCCATCCAGGTGGCCGGTCCCAGCTTATGACCTCTGATGGAACAGCTCTGCTATTCACACTTGGAGGGAAGAGACCCCCTTCCCCCTCCTTCCACCTCTCCAAAGCCATGATATAGAATAAATGCTCCCTCCCCATGACACCAGCCTATCATGAGATCAACTCTGGGTCTAACCTGAAGATAAATATAAAAAATATTTATTTTCACTAGATTAATATGCAAAATTCTAATTCACATCTGACCGACGAATGCCTAGAGATGAAAGAGCCACGTGATTTCCTTTTCAAGATATTAATATAAAACCTGGGGTGAGTTTTTCGGGGTGCTTCTCTCACTGCTGTGCTATCTGAACGAAACTCCGAACTCTGCCTGTGTAGCATTAAAGACACACTGCATCCCAGATCCTGACTGGGTTCCAAGGAGAAGTAGCTTGGTTTTACGGACAGAGCTTGGGCCTGGGAGTCAGAAGGACCTGAGTTCTAATCCTGCTTCGGCCACTTGCCTGCTGTACGATTTAGGGCAAGTCGCTTAATTTTCCTGTGCCTCATTTTACCTTAGCTGTGAAATGAGGATTAATGGGGCCCCATCTAGGAACCTGTGTCCAACCTGATTAGCTTGCATCTACCCTGTGTTTAGTACAGTCCCTGTGTCTGGCCCATAGCAAGTGCTGAACGCATACCATAAAAAGAGAGACTACCTCTCTGTTGAAAAAAATCCTCAGAATTGTGGTATAAGAGATGTGGCTCAACTATTTGGGGCCTCGAAAAATATCCTCAAGCCCCAAATTTCGCTGTGCTTTCTTACCACGAGGGAAAATAGTTGGAGTCAACCGTAGTTACTCTTGAAAACAGAAACATACAGCACTGTAGATTCAATAAGGATGATATTTTTGAATCTCAGCGACCTTATTTTACCCTCAGTCTACCCAGAGAAATATCCTCATTTATTTATGAAAGTTTTGAAGTACCAGCCTTCAGGGTTGTTCGATTTTTATGGGATTCATGATCCACGTTTTAGAAGAAGGGTGATCTTCAGTTGGGAACTGTATCGCTCACTGGGAGAAGGAAACATGTCTTGAAGTTCTTCCCATCTGTCCAGTGGTGTTTTTTAGGTCGGCGACCGATTTAAATTGGCCTTCCTTTCAAGTTTAGGAAGGAAAGATGAGAGTTGTGACTAATCTGTAAGTTATCTAAAATGTGCGGCCACTCCAGGTGCTCTTAAAGCAAATTTCAATAAAGTTTTAAATGAAAAATCTAAAGAAAACATAAAAGGGAATTTAATAACATTAATCATGTATATTCAAGAGGAAGCACCTGCTCCCTCCCTCCTCCTCTTCTTCTCTCCCCCCTGCCAAAAAAGAAAAGAAACTCCTAGCAAGGAGAAAATTAAAATGAAATTGTAGAGAAAAGACTAGAAACACAAATTCATCAGCAGAGATTGAAATGTAGAGTCAACAGAGGGAAAAATATGATTAAAACAAAAGAGTTCAACTGGGGCTAACTAAAACAAATCCATTATGAAAAAAGAAAAAAAAAGAAAAATATGACTAGAAAAAGGAAAGGAGCAGCAATAAAATAAAGGAAATCAAATTCTGACAACAGATTATGATTTTCAGAAAGAAGTTTAACCTGTAAGACAAAGGATGTTGAAAAATCTTATTTTATTAGCATTTCAGCTATAAGCCATGGTGATGGTCTATTGGTTCGAGCCTTTCACTATTCTGTGGTTTATGTTGATTTCAGCAAGAGCTGGGGTTTGACTTAATGTCTTCTTTCCTTCTCTAACCAATAGGGCCTCATTCAAACTTGTCAAGTAGTCTAAATTACTTTGCAAACACTTTTAGTTCAGTCAGATCTGTGTTTACTCTCCTCCTTTCGTTTATTACCTGACTGATTGTCACAGCATGACATAGATACAATCTGGGGGTGGAGAGCCAGAAAACAGGTTCTAAATTATAAACTCTTTAAGGGTAGGCTTTTAGTCCCTTTGTATTCTCCCAATAGTTTAGGAGCATAATAATAATACAATGTTTGTGGTGTTTATTCAGCCCTTTCTATTGACCACATGCTCGGCTAAGGATAGAAATTAAACAATCAGAATCAGTTCCTGTCCCACTTGGAGCTCACATTCTATATACATACAAGGTCCACAGTTACTATTTCTAATTCATCGATTGGTTCCGCTTTTTACTGCCACACCTTTGAACCAGTAAAAACAAGAGCTGAGAACAGCTTATTCTCTAGTGCCTCAGTTTTCCCACCTGTAGTATGGGTGGCTTCCACAGGAGGAAACATCCATCTCCTTGCTCAAAAGGAAACCTCATTTTCCTCACACGTACAACATCATCAGCGGTCTTTGTTGAGCTCTAACTGTGTGCAGAGCATTTGACAAAAGACACAGTCCTTGCTCTCAGAGGGTTTACAATCCTATGAGGGAATGTTAACCAACTCAGGTCACATCTGTGTAAAGGGAATGAAATGGAAAGTATATATACAACCGTTTACCACAAGAGTCAGCAAAAAATGAATTAGAAAGTCCTATTTTCTAGGTTGGTTGCTAGTCAGACTTGTTCTTGAATTTGAGTAAAGCTGCTTGGCCTAGATGGAAGAGCTTGGGACTGGAAATAAAAAGATCCAGGTTCTAAACCCGGCTCTGCGCTTGCCTGCTGTGTGATCTGGGGCTGGACACTTAGCTTCCCTGGAACTCAGTTTCCTCCACTTTTAAGTGGAGATAAAATACCATAGTCTCCCTTCCCACTGAGGGTGTCACACCTACAATTGGTCAGAGATTGTGTCTACTTGGTTTATCTTTTATCTATCCCAACTCCTGACACAATGCTTGTCCCAGAGTAAGCGCTTAATAAATGACATCATCCTCAACATTACTTTTTGAATTAATTCAATTGTATTTATTGAGCGCTTCCTGCATGCAAAAAACTGTACTAAACACTTAGAAGAGTACAAGAGTAAACAGACACATTATTGTTGGTTTTATGCTCCCTTTGTGTTTCATAAGGCTGAGGCATTGATCAATCGGTGACATTTACTGAGTGCTTACTGTGCGCTAAGCACTTGGGAGAGTACACTACAACAGAAATTGTAGATAGATTCCCTGCCCACAGTGATTTTGCAGTCTAGAGGGAGATTACACTGATGGATGATATGGATTTAGTAATACATGGTGAGTTTCTTGGAGGTAGGGGAGGTACGGATTCTATTTAGATGGAATGGTATATTTATTTATTCATAGGAGAATCATCCCAATATTGCTTCTGAAAATTGAAGGCCCAAGAAACCTTTGCAGAGAGAGGTGCCAAGTTACGCACTTGAAAACAGACAGTAGTATAATGTCTAGCATGCTAAGTAGAAGTATCGTGGTCTAGTGGAAAGAGGCCGGGCCTGGGACTCAGCAGATCTGGGGTCTAGTCCTGGCTCTGTCACCTATCTGCTGTGTGACCTTTCGTGAGTCATTTCATTTCTCGCTCCCTCAATTCCCTCATCTGCAAAACAGGGATCTAATACGTACTCTCCTTCCTTAGACTCCGTGCCCCACGTGGGACCTGATTATCTTGTATCTACCCCAGTACAGCGCTTAGCACATAATAAAGCGCTTAACAAATACGAAAATTACTCACCGCCACAGGTTTTCCCTGATCCAAAGTTTCCACTCCGCAAT
Source organism: Ornithorhynchus anatinus (assembly GCF_004115215.2). Classification (NCBI taxonomy): domain Eukaryota; kingdom Metazoa; phylum Chordata; class Mammalia; order Monotremata; family Ornithorhynchidae; genus Ornithorhynchus; species Ornithorhynchus anatinus. Next base: position 34,406,943 of record NC_041744.1, on the reverse strand, counting down.
CATAAGATTTGTCTGATGAAGTGTTACTCCAAAAGTGTGGCTTATAGTGGAAAGAACACGAGCCTGGGAGTCAGAGGACCTGGGTTCTAATCCCAGCTCTACCAAATGCTTATGTGACCTTGAATAAGTTACTTAACTTCTCTGTGCCTTAGTTCCCTCACCTGGAAAATGGAGATTAAATCTTTGAGTCTAATGTGGGACATGCACAGCATCCATTCTCCCTCCTGCTTAGACTGTTAGCCCCATGTGGGTCAGGGACTGTGTCTGACCCAATTAACGTGTACCTACCCCAGCACTTAGAGCAGTGTTGGACACATAGTAAATGTTTGACATATTACAGAAAAAAGCACTGTGTGCCAAGCACTGAAATAAACACTTGGGAGAGTAGTTGGTATGTTCCCTGCCCAAAACAAGTGCAGAGTCTAGAGGATAGTTCCAAGCGTTCTGATTTTCAATCAATCGATAATGCTTATTGAACATCTATGTGTGGAGTAGTACACTAAGATATCAGGAGAGTACAATAGAGAAGATGACATCCCTCCCCTCAAGGAACTCTATGGATTTCTAATGTCTGCCTGACACCTTTGAACTGTGAAACTTTCTTTTCTACACCAAGCAAGTTTTATTTTTCAGAGTCAGTGTAACTGACAGGAAAGGCAAAAAAAAACCCAACCAAAAAAAGCAAACCCTTTCTTGTAACGAAAATCCAGAATGGTCTTGGAACCTGACAATTATGCTTTGTAGTGGTTTCAAATTCTGGGAAAATGGAAGAGTTAGACCGGAGGAGAATACATCCTAGACTGCAGTTCTTTGTCTGTAAACAAGAAAAAAAGAATTCCCTCTTCAGAGTAAGTAACCTCAGCTGGGAAAACACAAAACAGACCCACAAGTGTGGTTGAATCCAGTCATATTTAGAAGTTTGAAATTCAGGCCCTCAAGCACACCCAATTAAAGGGTGTCAGCCTTCTTTTCGGTGTGGCTCCTGACCCCAGGAAGTTTGTATCTATCCACATTGGGAGGACTTCTGACCTTCTCTTTTCATCACTCAAATGGACGCGGGACAGTGGAAGGGAGCTGAGGATAAGCATGCGGTGTTGGGTAACTTAATTACCAACAGGAGTCTCCTTTATTTCCGAAGCCATCTGGCGGTGAGATGGCCATCTCTTTGTGAGTATGGTTTGCTGGAGAATACACTCCTTCTTTCCAATGAATGCACTGTCTATATTTTTGAGAGTCAAACATTAGAGAGGGTCCACGGGAGCTTTGGTTACAGTAGATGTTGTTTGACTGCCTGCCAACCCAGAGACCCCTTCAGTGTCCCAGCTGGCCAGGGTAACCTTTCAGGGAAAGCTTAGTTGTAGGCTTGGTGAATTTTCTCTGAGTAACAGGTGCCCCCAGAAGGATTAGGGAGCCAGTGTGACTGTCCCTCTTTCTCTCATTCCTCTTTCTCTAACAAAAATGTTACCAGTCAACTAGCTTTCCCCCCAAATGATTCTCCATGCTGTAGGGGATAATCCCATGTTCCAGGAGGGTTTAGAGACGATCTGTCTCATCACCTCCTGTGTAAACACCCGAGAGTCACTTGAATTCAATGACCTCTCACCCTCATCAGAAACACTGGAACGTCCTCCCTCCTCAAATCCTACTGACAATTACTCTCCCCCTCGACAAAGCCTTACTGAAGGCACATCTCCTCCGAGAGGCTTTCCCTGACAACTCCTTTCCCTTTCTCCCCCCCAATGAATCACCCTGATTTGCTCCCGTTATTCATCCCCTCTCCCAGCAGCACTTACATACATATCTGTAATGTATTTATTTATATTATTGCCTGTCTCTCCCTGTGGACTGTAAGTTCGTTGTGGGCAGGGAATGTGCCTGTTTATAATTATATAATGCTCTTCCAAGCGCTCTGCACACAATAAACGCTCAGTAAATATGATTGACTGCCTCTATCTTTTCCTCATACAGGGAAGAATAGTCTCAGAGTGGATATCCAGCCTTTGGGCTTGAAGGCAACGCTTCACCGGTGAGAATTTTATCTGTGTGTGTGTGTAGCAGGTGTAGCCGATCAGACCGATGTGTGAGTCAATAACCGAGATACGGAATGGGCCTCAGAGCGTAGAACCTTCATGTTGAGTAATGTGTAGCTTTCCCATTTGACTTGCTGTTGGTTTTGCTAAACCGTATATGCATCATCCCATGAATATTTGCTCCACGGATTTCAAAGTTATCTCGTTCCCTGAGTGCCCATAGGGGCAAAGGATGGTATTTCCCTCTTAGGAAAGAGAAACAGTGTGGCCTGGTGCATAGAGGACAGGCCTGGGAATCAGAGGACTTGGGTTCTAGTCCTGACTCTGCCACTTGTCTGCTGTGTGACCTTAGGCAATGCCACTTAACATCTCTGTGCCTCATTTCCCTCGTGTGTAAAAGGGGGATTAAGACTGTGAGCCCCATGTGGTGCAGTGGTACAGTGGAAAGAGCCTGGGCTTCGGAGTCAGAGGTCATGGGTTTGACTCCCAGCTCTGCCACTTGTCAGCTGTGTGACTGTGGGCAAGTCACTTAACTTCTCTGTGCCTCAGTTACCTCATCTGGAAAATGGGGATTAATGGTGAGCCTTACATGGGACAATCTGATTACCCTGTATCTCCCCCAGCACTTAGAACAGTGCTCTGCACATAGTAAGAGCTTAACAAATACCAACATTATCATTACATGAACGGATTCTAATCTGATTAGCTTGTATCTTCTCCAGTGTTTAGTACAGGCCCCGGCATATAAAAAGTATTTTACAAAGACCATAAACAAAAGAATCAGAGGGGCATCCAGAACATAGAAAACAACACACCCACTCCACCAGTTGGGGCCAAAATGTCAACAGACCTCATTCAGACTTCATTTTTAAAGTTGTCAAACTTTATTCAATAACAGTTTTCTAAGCACTGCCATTAACTTCCTCTTCAGGAAATAGGCCAGGCAACATAAATGGAAGGGAGGGTCAGGGAGTGAACTATCAGTGGGTAAGAGAGTGGATGTGAGAATTAAGTGGCAACAAGCAGCAAACAGGAGTGATCGAAAGGTATGTTCTCTGCTCAAATTCACAGCCAAAGAGTCGGGTTAGAAGGCACATATCTATTTACTTTTCTGCCACCCTGTGTTTATGGGGGTGGCTAAATAGCTACCTTAGCCAGAAAGCTTATTGGTCTATTGTGACAATGCCTCAAAGTTATTTACCAAACAGTTGATCACATTGCCTGTGGACTGCTGAGGTCTGCTCCACATCTGTGCATCGGTGATTTCCTCAAAGAGGAAGATCTAGGGAAGCAAACAATAACAGGTGCCACACCCTGGTGGTGATCTTGCAGTCAGAGAGCCAACAAACAAGCAAAAATTCTATTTTTTTTCTTCCAGAAGGCTGTTAGAAATGCAGGGTCGCGTGTGCTCCTAAATGAGTAATTGCTATCTTCCTAAAATAATAATATTGGTGGTATTTGTGAATCAATGAATGGTACTTATTGAGCACTTACTGTGTGTGGTGTACTGTACCGGGGGTTTGGGAGAGTACAAAAGAGTTGGTAAACACATGTCCTGCCCACAGTCTAGATCATATAGTCCAAATTAAGCCCTAACTCTGTGCCAAGGTCTGTACTAAGCACTGTGCTGGATTTGAGATAAGAAGGTTGGAGGCGGTTTATAACCCCCAAGAGGCTCACACTCTAAAGGGGGTTAAATAGGTATTTAATCTGTCTGCCAGAACTGCTACTGCCTTTTCCAAATATTAGGGGAGACAAGGACCACTAGTAGTCAACAGGAAATCACCTAGGGGTTCGTTGACGATAAAGGGCCTAAAGTTCTGAGCGTAATCAATCGATAATATTTATTGAGTGCTTACTCTGTGCAGAGCACTGTACTAAGTGGTTGGAAGAGTACAATGTAACAGAGCCGATAGACACATTCTCTGCCCACAAGGAGCATAAGCCATCTTCGGGTCTTCCACCGGTTCTTCCTATGAAGTAGGACTTTGAGATGAAGTTTCTGGTTAAGAAGCTTTGGCTTCATTTGCAGTTTGGAGAAGAATAAGTGGTGCTAGAAAAACAGTGCAAGCAGTTTGGGACAACGTCAGGTAGGGCCTAGGAAACAAAATAAATGTCAAAAGTTTTGCCATTATATAGGAGCAGTGGTAGCGTGGCTTAGTGGAAAGAGCCCGGGCTTGGGAGTCAGAGATCATGAGTTCTAATCCTGGATCCGCTGCCTGCCGGCTGTGTGACCTTAGGCAAGTCACTTAACTTCACTGTGCCTCAGTTACCTCATCTGTAAAACGGGGATGATGACTGTGAGCCCCGCGTGGGACAACCTGGTTACCTTGTATGCATCCCAGCACTTAGAACAGTGCTTGGCACATAGTAAGGGCTTAACAAATACCAACATTGTTATTATTATTATGACCTGGAATTGTTCATGTGCTTCCGTTTGTCATGCCTGAAGTGGCGTGTCACCCCATCAGCCACCTAATTAATATAAGGTCCCTAAACTTGAGGAACCTATTATGTTAATTTCCTTGTTATGTATCAATATAGTTACTATATTTTAGCATTGGATTCAGCCATCTCGCTCTTTTGACCTAATGTTCATTTGTCTGCTAGTTGACTTGTATTTTCCTCGAGGCCAGGATCTTGTATTTCACTTTTTTTAACGCAAGATCTCGCTGTTGTCGATCCAGGGGAAAGAGCTGGGAATCCGGAGACTTGGGTTCTAGTCCCGGTACCGCAGTAGATGAATGGCCATTGGCTGAAGGGGAAGGTTAAGATTTTTGACTAGAAGAGCAGTTTGGGTAGGGTCATGCGAGAAGCAGCATGACCTAGTGGATAGAGTACAGACATGGATTCTAATCGTGTCACTCGTTTGCTGTGACCTTGGGCAGGTCACTTCCTTTCTCTTGTCCTCAGTTACCTCACCTGTAAAATGGGGATTAAGACTGTGAGCCCTATGAGGGACAGGGACTATGTCCAACCTGATAAACCTGTAGCTATCCCAGTGCCTGGCACATAATACTAATAATAATAAGGTTGGTATTTGTTAAGTGCTTACTGTGTGCCAAGCACTGTTCTAAGCGCTGTGGCAGGTACAAGGTAATCAGGTGGTCCCATAAAGGACTCAGAGTCTTCATCCCCATTTTACAGATGAGGTAACTGAGGCACAGAGAAGTTAAGTGACTTGCCCAAGGTCTCACAGCTGACAGGCGGTGGAACCCGGATTAGAATCCCTGAATTCTGACTCTCAAGCCTGGGCTCTTTCCACTAAGCCATGCTGCCTCTCAACAAATACCATTAAAAAAAAAAACCCCGGGAGAATCCTGAAAATAGCCAGCTGAGATGCAGACTGCAGGGACAACCAAGGAGACCTTTCTAGACTGTAAACCCATTGTGAGCAGGGATTGTGTCTGTTTATTGTTATATTGTACTCTCCTAAAGCTTAGTACAGTGCTCTGCACACAATAAGCACTCAAATAGGCTTGAATGAACTCCTTCTGTGTGTTGTTATTGTGCAGCTGTGTTGTCACTGTACTGTTGTCACTCTGGCCAGCAGGATGGGCCACCTCTGTCCATCCGCCCGCTTTATACACCCTGTGCCTCTGCGAGAACCTAACTGGCAGAGATGAAAGAGTGATAGGGCATAGTCACCATCACCACAATCAATTCCTTCACGGAGATATTTGATTCTGAATTGTAGGGACAGAGAATGTTCCCTCTCTCGATGGGAGAATCTACTGTCCATCATATTCCCTATCAAGTACAGAAGTAGATAAGCATACAACACACAATAAATGTTACTGAGGAGATGGCGTTGGTAGTGGTGGTGATGATGATGAGGATGATAGAGCTTGAGGTGGAACAGAAAAACACCACTAAAATCAATCAGTCAGTGCAGATACTGAGTGCAGGGAAAGGTCTGAAGCCCTCAGGAGAGAACAATTCGATAGAATTAACGCGCATGCACCTGACTTTCAAGATTACAATCTCATGGTTGAATAAGGGAATGGAGGATTTCCCACATCCAGATAGGCTGGAATGATGAAAGTTGAAAGGAGGCTTGACTGAAGTCTAATAAATCTCTGAAGGATGTGGTCGGAGCGAACCTTGAAATGTTCGTCGATTCCCAAGGCATTAGGACAAGTGGGCATCCTTTGAAGATTGAAGACAGTGGGTTCAAAGCAATCCCATTACTGTCCTGGTGTTGTCTAGGTAACGGTGCCCGTTTCCTTGAGGCCTGAATTTTGTGAGGTCAGGTGGCTCCCCTGCTGCTGAATGGGTCAGGGCAGGGTCACCGGGTCATCCTCGAAGCTCAGCACTGTGGGTTGTAGGAGGACTGGGAGGTTGGAGCCTTTAGATGTATAGAAGTATAGTCACTAGCCCTTCTCCCTGGCTACCATGCAAGATCAGATTGAAAGCAGCTGGGATTGGACTGTAGCGACTCTTCCGTTGGGCACGTGAAGAGTTAAACCAAATGCCCTGCTCTTCTCTCCGTATAAGTAATGCAACATTTGCACATAAATGACCCAAATAATTTTTATTAATGAGGCCAACATTACTTACATTTGAGAAAGACAAATCATTTAGTAAAACATGTATTCAGTTGTAGTCATTAAGCCTAATCAGTAGTTCATCAACCCTAATCATATCAATTTTGGGACACTATTTTTCAGGTAGGAACACAGCCATAAAGTACATTTCTTCTAGACAGTAAAAATACTCATCTGAAACAGACTCTGTCTGAATACCTGTACCCTAGCAGCTTGAGTGGAAGCAATCTCAGAAGTCATTATCAGCATTATCATCAACACAATCAGACTTTTGGTCACTTTTCCAGGGGATCCTGCCTTCTTTTAAACATAATATTTTGGATCAGGTGAGGTCTCTCTTACCTATCAACAATCAACATTGATGGTATCTTTTGAGCGCTTACTACGTCCAGAGCACTGTATTGAGTGTTTGGGAGAGTACAATAGTTTGGGAGAGTACAATATAACAAAGTTAGTAGACAGACATTAATATAAACAGATAATGTATATTATATTATTTAAAGATATGGTCATAAGTGCTGTGGATTGATGGTGGGTTGAATATCAAATGCTGAAGGTCACAGAACCAGGTGCCAGGATTCTATAGGCTAATGAATTGAGAGAGAAAGAGATCTTTGAAGTCTCGCCATCATACATGGATACCAACCATTTTACTAATGGTCAACCCCAAATCATTATAGACAAGGAAAATTTCCATTTGCCCTGTCTACATTAACCAACCAACCAGAGAGAAGTAGTATGGCCAAGTGGAAAGGACATGGATCTGGAAGTTAGAGGACCTGGGTCACTTTTCTGCTGTGTGACCCTAGGCAAGTCATTTGTCTTCTATGTGCCTTAATTACATCATCTGTAAAATGAGGATTAAGATTGTGAGCCCTATGTGGGACAGGGACTGTGTCCAACCAGATTATCTTGTATCTATCTCAGTTTACAGCATCTGGCACACAGTAAGCTCTTAACAAATACCACAGTTATCATTAGCCCGACTTCTGACTGTCCATTCCCATTTCATGCCTTTAATCCATAGACTTAAAATTCCCCACAAAGACTCAAAAAACAACCAGGGAGGAAGTTGATGTGTTGAAAATTGTCGGATCTTCCCTCTTTCCCTTCAACTCTACCATGAGTTGAAGATTGACCGGAAAAAGCACAAAATCTTCCCACCCCTCCCCTCTTCTACCATAGGCTCTGCCCTTAAAAATAATTATCATTTTGGTACTTGTTAGGCACTTACTATGTGCCAAACACTGTTCTAAGAACTGGGGTTTAATACAAAGTAATCAGGTTGGACACAGTCCCTCTCCCACATGGGGCTCACATTCTTAAACCCCATTTTACAGATGAGAAGTGAAGCGACTTGCCCAAGGTCACACAGCAGAGCTATGGCGGAGCCAGGATTAGAGCCCAGGTCCTTCTGACTCCCAGGCCCGTGTTCTTTCCACTAATAATAAAGATGATATTGGCAATAATGATAAAATAATAATAGTATTTGTTAAGTGCCTCCCTATGTCCAGCATTGTACTTATCACTGGGGCAGATACAAGGTAATAATGATGATGATATTTGTTAAGCGCTTACTATATGCCAGGTACTGTACTAAGCACTGGATCAGGTCCTCCATGGGATTTACAGTACAAATAGGAGAGAGAATAGGCATTTTGCAAATGAGAGAACCGCACAGAGAAGTTAAGTGACTTTCTCAAGCACACAGCAAGTACGTGGAGGAGCCAGGATTCAAACTCTGGTTCCCTGACTCCCAGTCGCCTGCTCTTTCCACTAGGCAACTCTCCTCCCACAGTTGTACTCTTCCCAACACTTAGGACAGCGCTCTGCACAAGGTAAGCACTTGTTAAGTACTATCGATTGATTGGAACAGAAATTTCTACGTAACAGAGCATGCCACGTTTACTTTCCTGAGATTGAAGCATAACACCATAATTCCCTTCCCAGCCACATCTACACTTTCCATAAATGACAACCGACAGAGGATTGGAATTGCTATTGTCTGTTACTGTATTATGTAAATGGTACCACAACAGAGGAACCAGCTTTCTTGAAAGCGATCATTATGTTGGGCAAATGGACTGATATTTGTACCCTGTGGTGAGCTGCAAGGTTGCCGTATTCCTATGTCATTGTCCTGGAGGGAGAATTTCTCACCGTTCGCTCAAGATCAGCAGAGAGTTAGAGTGCTGAGAGAATTTATGCAGGGAAGCAGGGCTTATTCTGAAGGACAAGAGACCAAAAATAGGGTTGTTAAATTTTCACAGGTACCCCGTAAAAGAGATCGGCTCTCAGTGGAGAAAACAAGAAGTTAATCTCACTGTCAGCAACATCATTTTTAAGCACAGATACGTACATATACACACAGACACACACACATTCTACAGGCCCTGACGTAACAGTCTTTGAAAAGGAAAAAAGAAAAGCCGTCCGCAGGAAGTCTGTTAGTAGGTGACTCGGGCTCAAGAATCTAGTTAGCCTAATAGGATTGATATTTGTTTTTCGCTTTAGACACCCAGCAGATCTGCACAGTCCTAATCAATTGAGAAGAACTTCCCCACCATCCTTCACCCTATGGAATGTCAACTCTCCCGTTGCTTTTCCCTTGAATTTGGCCTTCTGACATTAAAGCCTTTTATTTCCATGGAACTTGGACAATGCTGCTAATGGAAAATTCAGCAAAACACCTTCATTCATAATTCATAATTAAGCTGTTGTGACTTACAGAATTACCATAGCAAAAGATTTACCTAATATGTCAAATAACGCTCTGATGTGGGCAATTTTTTAATAAGGTTCAGAGTCTGCATTCAGTGTGCTTTGTGGCCATGCTGGTTTTTCAGAAAGCTACACTTTGGGCAATTATAGGACATTAGGCCTTCAGAGGCTGCCATCACAATCAAACGATTGGAGTTCTCTGCTAAGGGAATTAACATTGTTTAACCGAACCCTGACTCTCATATGGCTATTGGCATACTAAACAGAATGTAACACTTCCCAAGGAGAGAAAACTGTATTTCGTTTGAATTCATTTCACACGTAGACTCGCGACTGACAAGAGGATGATGAAGATTATGCCTACCTTGTGACACGGAGGGAAAAAGATGATTTTTCCCAACTCTATGAGTTGCATTTATCAGCTGATCAATGCCTTAATCACATTTTGTTTGATCAAGAGAGCCGGAACCGCTTTGCTATAAATTTACAGAATGTGGGGCTTTTCACTGAAGCAGAGAGGCTAATGTGATGCCGCTGTGATGCCTATTTGTATTTGAATTGGGAGAGAAGATTTTCTCTCAGAAAAGATATGTCTTTGGTGTGTTTCTTGTCCCTGGGTAAGTCCCATTATCTTGTTTGAATTCATATTTTCTTCTTCAGCCAGCGGTCTATTTATTTCAAGCCCCAAAGAAGCTCTTTTTCCAACTTGAATCTATTTCATTGTTTATAGGAAATTTCCTAGAAGCAGGGCAGGGCAGGGCCAACCTTAGGGGAGGTGAAGAGGGGGAATTATTCGGGGTGTCATTGTTCGAAGGGGTTCTATCTTGAAAACTGAAAGTCGGTCTCTCAGTTCAGAACAAATCTGGGGGTGAAAGAAGATCTCCTTATACATATGATCCAGAATGTGAATGTGCTTTGCAAACAATAAGCGCTCAAAATAAACGATTGAATGAATGGGTAGGCAGAGAAGTATTTAAGAAACAAAAGTACTTTCTAGATCAAGGTGCAATTCTACAGCCTAACTCCCATCCCCTCTTCTTTGACCCTCCTTCCCCTCAAATGAACCCTTGAATTATCATGATAACTGTGGTAATTGATAACTGTGGTAATTGTGGTAACTGTGGTAATAACTGTGGAGCCATTGTTAGAGTAGCTATGAAATAACCAGGTTTGACACAGCCCCTGTCCCCCATGGACTCACAGTCTAAGGAGGGGGTAAAACAGGTTATAGGTGAGGAAAATGAGACTCAGAGAAATTAAGATTTTTGTTTTTCATGGTATTTAAGTGCTGACTATGTGCCAGACACTGTACTAAGATAAGGGGTAGATACAAACTAAGTTTGGACACAGTTCCCGTCCCACTTGAGGTTCACGGTCTTAATCCTCATTTTTACAGATGAGGTAGCTGAGGCACTGAGAAGTGAAGTGACTTTCCCAAGGTCCCACAGCAGACAAGTGACAGAGCCGGGATAAGAACCCAGGTCCTGCTGACTCCCTTCCTTGTGCTCTTTCCTCTAGACCATGCAGCTTCCCCTTCTCCTTCTCATGAAACATTTAGATTCGTTACCCAACACGCTGGGAATGTTCCTGACTGGGGTCCCGGGAATTGATCAGAGGTAACCTCCCCCACCACCCTTCCTCCCTCCAGTATCCACTATCCACTCATCCTCTTTCTGATTCCTGCATCCTCCAGCCTGCAGAGAAAGGAGGGCTTCTCTGCCCCTCCCTGGCCTCCACGGCGAGTGAGGAGAGTAGCAGTAACAGCAGAAGCAGCCAGTGGGAAACTGAGGAACAAGTTGTGGCAGAAGCAGTGAGGCCTAGTGGAAAGAACACGTGCCGGGACATAAGAGGATCTGAGTTCTAATCCCAGCTCTACCCCTGCCTGCTGGGTGTCTTTGGGCAATCACTTAACTTCTCTGTGCCTCAGTTGACTCATTTGTAAGATGGGAGTTCAATTCCTGTCCTCCCTTCCCTCTAAGGCAGGGAGCCCCATGCGGGACAGGGGCTCTGCCCAAGTTAATTATAATAATGATAACATTTGTTAAAAGCTTACTATGTGCCAGACACTGTAATAAGTGATGGGGTAGAAACAAACTAATCAGGTGGACAAAGCCCATGTCCCACATGGGGCTCACAGCCTTCATCCCCATTCTGCAGAAGCGGTAAACTGAGGCACAGAGAAGTGAAGTGATTTGCCCAAGTTGACACAGCAGAGAGGTGTCAGAGCAGAGATTAGAACCCAGATCCTTGTATCTACCCATGTGCTTAAATGATTTGGGGCAGAATTTTATTTATTCTATTAGCGGAATTTCCCATCTCCCCTCTTCTGGCTGCTGTTGTTCTTCTTGCTGTTTGCTTCTCCTGAGCTCTACCTCTTTGGATACCCACCGAGAATTGGCTCCGCAGTATCTTCGCTCCAATGATAGCCACGCTTCCGATGCTACTTGGAAGAACTTATTCTCCTGCTTGAAAACCTCTGATCCATACACACTAATGTGGAGAGAATGCGCACTGCCACAAATAGGACCCTGAGGAGAAATCTGAATGAGGTTGGCTTGTGTTTTGAGGGAATTTTGATAGTTGAAAAATCCAGTTTTGAGCTGAATCTACCATTTATTCATCCACTGGTATTTGCCTGCACCCTTACTGCGTGTAAAGCATCACACTAACACTAGGAAAGAATATAATGAAGGATGAACATGATAACGTCTCTGGCCCTCCTGGGCTTCCCTTTCTCTAAGATGGGCTGGGAGGATGGAGAAGGGCACACAGGGAAGGGTTGGATATAGAAAGACACAGAAGTATAACACAAGGAAAACGATAAATATAATAAAGCCACAAGAACACTGCATAGGAAGGAATTCTTTTCAGATTCTTTTCAGACTCCTAAAAACTCAGGCTGAGTTGGCTTGAATTCACTGAATTTCCAAACTATAGGCTAGTTAACATTTAACCAGACTTATCAGATCTTTCTCCTCCAGTACTTGCCAGGAAGCATCTCTGGTTCTGAGACTCTCTCTCCAACCTTCTCCCTTCTGCTCTCCTCCTCCCAAGGCTTTGGTGGAACTTGAGCTGCGACACTGAGACAATCTCTTGGGTTTAGAGCTTGTATTAAGACAAGCTAATCGAGTCGATCATAGTATTAATCCCCATTTTACAGATGAAGTAGCTGAGGCAGAGAAAACTTAAGTGACTTGCCCGAGGTCAAACAGGAGACAGGTCGCTGAGGTAGGATTGGAACTCGGGTCCTCATATGTAAAATACGAATTTTACTTTGCAAGTATGAAACCTCTTTCTGGCTTTTTACTTTCTAAGTCAAGAATCATTCTGAAGCAGAGTGGAAAAGATGTGCCTGCTGGCACTCAATACTTAACCAGAAATGCACAACTTTCGTGTCTCTTTTGGAAGAGAGCTGAGCTAATTATCCCGAGTGCTCTGGGAGACCACGAGGCCCGTCCAGGACAATGGAAGCCACAAACGGCTCCCTGGTATTTGAGTAATAATGCACATCAGTGAGGATAACAATAATAGTAATTGTGCTATTTGTTAAGCATTTACCAAGTGCCAGGCAATATAGTAAGCACTGGGGGGGATACAAGATAATCAGATTCCACATGGGGTTCACAGAATAAGTAGGCGAGAGAGACAGGAGGATTATAGATCCTTAAGTTTTGAAGGTGACTTTTCCAGGCTGTTATAAGAAATGTTCCTAATAACCTTGAATGCTTTACTATGAAACAGCAGAACTTACACCCTAATATGAAACAGAACAGTAAGTCTTTTCCAAAAGGGTTTTTAACGCAAGAAACATGAAAGAATCTAACCGTCCTGAGTCCAGTAAGCCATATATCATGAAGGAAGTCAGCCTAATTCAAGTTCTTTTCCCCAGATTATTCAAAGGATCCATTTTATTATCCCTATGCTTTACACATTGCTAATTAGTTGTTCCTTTTTACAGCCCTAAGAGGGAGGTGAGCATTCTGACTTATTTCAAAATGATAAAACCAAGACACAGAGAGGTTAAGTGACTTCTCCAAACTGAACAGTGAGCCAGGAGAAGAACGAAGAACATTAATAACATGTATATATTAGTAGTGGTGTTCCTTAAATGCTTGCTATGTGCCAAGCACTGTACTAAGCCCTGGGGTAGATACAGAATAATCATGTTGGACACAGTCCCTGTCCCACAAGGAGCTCACAGTCTAAATAGGTGGGAGAACGGATGGTGAATCCCCATTTTACAGCTGACAAAACTGAGGCACAGAGCACTTAGATAATTTGTCCAAGTCCACTCAGCGGGTAGGTGGCAGAACTAGGATTAGAACCCAGATCCCCTGATTCCCAAACTTGCATTCTTTCCACTAGGCCATGCTGCTTTTCTATTAGAATGACTGTCTTCTTGGAATCAAATACCTGGACCAAAATGTGTTATTTCACCACATTTTTGTTAAGCCTCTTTCCTAAGAAGACTCTGTCTTTTACTAATAACTCATGATTTTAGCCACTCTAAATTGTAAAATATGAACTAAAATTGAGCTAAGTGGAGAACAAAAAAGTTTAGGGTTGAAAACTAGTTCCGATCACTATCGTTGCAATTCTCATAGCTTCTTTTTGGTAAATACAGAAATGAATTATTATTTGCCTGCCTCTGTATTGGTCCATTCTGCACCTAAAGAAGCCTCACAGTTGAAACCCCGAGTGAACACAGTGGATCCTCTTTTGCATTTTGAAATGCGATGTGAGTTACTATTCTCCAGGGTTTTGTTTCTGAAGTCCTTTTTGGGCCGTGATTGAAGAAAATGACAAAGTTGCAGTCTCAGAAGCTATTTGATAGGCAAGTAGTTGAGAGAGTATTCATTCACTGGTTATGGATGATTGGGGTATATTTTGTTTTCTATCTTCCTTTCCCTACCAGATTGATAGCATCAGTCCGAAATAAAATCCCCTAAGATTTTGTCCCTAATATGATAGTTGTGGCATTTTCTACTTATGTATCTTGCTCTGCCCAGCACTTTGGGTAACTAGTAATAACGGTATTTAGTCACCACACCCTCAGTCTCAGGCATTGTTTTTTTCATCCCAGCCTAAGCCCCATAGCTCCCTCTTATTCACCCCACCTTCAGCCCCACAGCACGTACGTACTTGTCCATAATTTATTTTAATGTCAGCCTTCCCCTCTTGAATGAGCTCCTTATGGACAGGGAATGTCAACTATATCCTACTCTCTCAAGTGCTTATTATTATGCTCTGCACACAATAGGCACTCAAGATTGATTAAACACTTATTTTGTACTGAGCACTCAGCGAAGAGCTGGAAGAGAATACATAGGTGAGAATTAAACATGATCACTGTCCTTCATGGTGCGCACAGTCTAAGACTATAAACACATATGAATACAAACAGTTACTCGCCCCACTTTCAAAGCCTTATTGAAGGCACATCTCCAGGAGGCCTTCTCTGACTAAGCCTCGCTTTTCCTCTGCTCACACTCCCTTTTGTGTCACCCTGACTTGCTCTTTCTGTTTCCCCCCATCCCAGTCCCGCAGCACTTACGTACGTATCTGTAAATGTATATATGCATATATATTAATATCTGTCTTCCCCCCTCTAGACTGTAAGCTCATTGTGGGCAGGGAATACATCTGTTTATTGTTGTCCCAAGTGCTTAGTATGGAGTTTTGCTCATGGTAAGTGCTCAATAAATATGATTGAATGAATGAATATGCAATAATAATAATGATGATGGTCTTAAATGTTAAATGCTAGATCCTAACTACGTACAAAGCTCAGTACTAAGTGTGGGGATAGATGTAAAATAATCAGATTTGACAGAGTTCCTGTCCCACAGGGGGCTCAGAGTCTTAGGGGAAAGGAGAAGGGGTCTTTAGTCCCCATTTTACAGATGAGGAAACTGAGGCCCAGAGAAGTTAATTGCCTGCCCAAGGTCACATAGTAAATATGTGACATAACAGGGATGCAATGAAGAAATGTATCTACCAACTCTGTAGTTCTCTGTACACGGTGAGCACTCAACAAATATGACTGATTAGAACGCAGGTCCTCTGACTTACAGGCCTGTGCTCTTTCCACTACTATATCATTGTTTTTCGTCTTGATATTCTGGTACTACCTTCCTTTTAGGATCTTGTTCTCACTTTTGCTCCTATTATTTGTAAAACATTAGGATCTTTCCATCTTCCGCATTAGACTTTAGCTCCTTAAGAGCATGGACTGTGTTTCTTGATTCTTCCTAGCACAATGCAGGAAGGTGTTCGATCAGTGTTATTTCCAAAATAAATGTATATACATATACATGAAAGGGCACAGAACCAGGAGGGAATTCCATGCTAAATGGGATGGAGATGGGAGAGTCAAGAGCAAAGTACAGTAAACTAGGAAGGTCTGAAGACTGTGAGTTGAGATGGAGCCTGAGAAGAGAATGTAAAATAGGAAAAGGAACCTTAAATCTAAGAGTTTCTGTACTCTGGAAAAAAGGGAAAGCCACTGGAGATTTTTGAAAAGGGGAGTGACATGTTCTAACAGGCATTTGAGGAGGATGAGCCGGAATACAGTTGGATCTGGGCATTTGATACTCATCCCACTCTCAGTGCTGCAGCACCGAGGTACGTATCTATAAATTATATATTATAAATTATGTGTCAGCTGTGTGACTGTGGGCAAGTCACTTAACTTCTCTGTGCCTCAGTTCCCTCATCTGTAAAATGGGGATTAAGACTGTGAGCCTCACGTGGGACAACCTGATTACCCTGTATCTACCCCAGCGCTTAGAACAGTGCTCTGCACATAGTAAGCGCTTAACAAATACCAACATTATTATTATTATTTATATTAATATCTGCCTCCCCCTCTAGACTGCAAACTCATTTTGGGCAGTGAATGTGTCTATCAACTCTGTTGTATTCTACTCTCCCAAGTGTTTAGTACAGAGGTCTGTGTACATTAGGCACTCAGTAAATACTGATGATGATGATGAGATGAAAGGATGAAAGGATAGATAGAATTAGGGGAATTTGGGGGCAGGGAGGCCAGTAGAGAGGGTGATGTAATAACTCTGTCAGAAAACATAGTAATCACTCAATAAATAGCACTGACTGACTGAGGAGGAAAAACCAGTAGAATTTACAGACGGAAGGGTGGTGAGAGTTAAAAGTTGAGTTAGAAGAAGAGTCAAGAATGACACCAAGGTTATGAGCTGCTAGGACAGGGAGGATGGTCACGCTGACAAGTGGGTTGGGGAGAAAGGGAGGAGGAGTAACAAGATCTTCTGATCTCACTTAGGAACACCTGTGTGACCTTTTTATCAACCACCAATATTCATAAGAACCTATTTGAGCTTAAACGGCAGTCAGTGTTTAGGGAAATTACCTGAGAACTCTTATCACTGACTTTAATCATAGCAGCTAGATAACTCCAAAAACAGATTTCAAGGAAAGGATCAGATCCACCCCCCAAAAAAAAATTAGAAATTGATTATTTGCATCTCTATTTTTAATAGTAATCAATTTGACTATAGAACGATATTGTTGATGAAAATCTGTGATTCTGGAAGCAAAATCAGGAGGTCAAATAGAAGAAGGAAAGCTACCGTTCACCACTTGCAACCTTGCCAATCATCTTACCTTGTCCGATTGCTGATGGCTTCGGGAGAACAAGGAGGGGAAGTGTGGATGCCTTAGAACAACCCAGCATCTCTGCTATGAATAAAATGAATTATGACAAAGATGTCGGCGTGATGGTGGGGTCAGAATGGTCTGGTGGAAACGATAGGGATCTGGGAGTAGAATTGCTATTCCTAGCAATCAATCAATCAGTAATATTTATTGAGCACTTACTGAGAGCACAGTGCTGTAACACTTGGGAGACTATCATATATTAGAATTGGTAATCGCATTCCCTGTCCACAAGGAGTTTAGCACTGTTCCAGATCTTCAGTGTAACCTTGGGCAAGTCATTTAATACCTCTGAGTCTTTGTTTCCTCATCTGCCAAGAGGGGATATTAATACCCACCTTTCCCAGCCAAAATAGATACTGTGACCACAAAATGACATAACTGATGGGAAAGTTCTTTGGAAAGATGAAAAGCATCCTACAAATTTCATACTATCATTATTTTCAATGTTTCTGCAGGTGGTCAGTGTAGCTGTTCCTGGGTTGTTGGAACTGATATGATCTACTTTCAGAGTTTCAATTTTCCTGCCATATATATGCAAAG
Source organism: Ornithorhynchus anatinus (assembly GCF_004115215.2). Taxonomy (NCBI): domain Eukaryota; kingdom Metazoa; phylum Chordata; class Mammalia; order Monotremata; family Ornithorhynchidae; genus Ornithorhynchus; species Ornithorhynchus anatinus. Next base: position 34,389,410 of record NC_041744.1, on the reverse strand, counting down.
AGAAAACACAGATTTACTTGGGTTTTCAATCATTTAGCATAGTATTCTGCTCACAAAAGGCACTATATAAGCACTTTTGATTTTCAACTGGATACTCCTGCTGAACAGTATCCTACATCTATCCTGGAGAGCTGTATTTCTCTCTGATGGTCTCATAGCCAAAGCCCAAGAATGATTTTTTTCAACCTAGGATTATCCTGGCCCAAGACTTCAGGAGATGGATAGATATTTCTTGTTCTTTATTAGTAAACCTGGATAGCCTCAAGTTGCAAAACCATCAACCATTCACCACCACCCTGCCCAATAAAAATCATTTTATGAAATTCCAATAAAGAGGCTCTAGAAACTTGAGCAGAGTTCCTCTACTATTAAATGGAAAATTCATCTCTGTGCTCCAGTTTCTTTTCCTATCACTCCCATCTTTTGACCATGCCTTTAAGGTGCGATAAGGAGAGTGTTGTGACCAGATGACTGTTCATTCATTCATTCCCTGTCAATCACCAGAAAGTAGCAATGAATTATTTTTATCTCCCAAATTAAAAAATAAAATCTGTGAATGCTCTTTTTTTTCTGATCTGGAAGCATCCTGATCTTAAAATTCCTTTTAATTGAATTCTAAATTCTATTCCATATCATCAAAAAAAAATGCTGGGTTCTTTCTGTTTCCATGGCGTGAAGTGAATTATCTTGGTATTGTCAGTGAAAGGCTCCCTGAAATAACTGTGGTATTGATTAAGAGCTTCCTATATGCCAAGCACTTAGTATTTATACTAAGCGCCTAGTTAGATACAAGATATCGGACACTGTACCTGTCTTACATGGGACTAATAGTGTAAGGGTGGAGAGCCGGTATGTAATCCCCATTTAACAGATGAAGAAGCTGAGGCACAGCAAAGTTAAGTGACTTTCCTAAGGTCACACAGCAGGCAATTGGGGGAGCCAGGATTAGAACCCAGGACCACCGATTCCCAGGCCCTTGTTCTTTCCACTGGGCCATGCTGTTTGAATCATCTCAACTGTCAGTGTGCCCCATGTCCTACTGATTTGGTGTTAGTGAAATAGAAGGGCAATTCATTGATTCCAAACTCATCTGCAAATTGAAAGGTAGTGATTAGTGATATCTGTCGTGCACTGGGGCTGTTCTATCTGTAACTATAGTGAACAATTAAGGAAGGAGCAGACCTGAACCTAAGAAGTTGACATTCAAAGTCTGATAGACAATAGAATCCAAACAAAAAACACTCATGGTAAACAGATGGCAGTTTAATTGCAAGGCAGTGAATGTACTTTCTTAATTATATTTATACAATTATAACATGTAATTTACAATTATTTCTTTGGTTATACCCTCTAGTAGTCAAAAACACTCTACATTCTCTGTAAAATAATTTGCTGTTCTATTTTGAACTCTGTAAGGAACGCCAGAAGATTAGCTAAATAAAATTTGTTTATAACAGTTTGCTTCTTGGATCGTTTCCTCCGAAGAGGTGTTGCTTTACTTGTGGATATGGGACCTTTACCCGAATCTGAAATTCCTGGCTCAGTTGCGGGGGAAAGGATTATTGTAATATTCAGGAAGTCCAGAAATGAAAGCATTTCCTTTTGGGGCTCATACTAGTCCAAATACCTCTTTGGAAGTTTCTAAAGAAGCTTCTTAAGTTTTGGAATCATTTGGAGATCATCATCATCCTTGTGAAAACCTAAGATATGGAAAGAGTACTAGAGTGAATTCAGAACACAAACTTGGCAACTACATGCAGTTGGATGGCAGGAATCCTCGTTTGGTCTGGAACTCTCCACAGCAACTTTGTGAATTTATTGATAATACTTATAATAATTATGGTAATTATTAGGTGCTTACTATGTGCCAGGCCCTCTACTAAGCTCTGGGGTAGATACTAGATAATCAGGTTGGACACAGTCCCTGTTCCACACTGTGCTCCCAGTCTAAATAGGAGGGACTAGGATGGAACCCCATTTTAAAGATAAGCAAACTGAGGTCCAGTAAAGTGCCCAAGATCACACAACAGATCAGTGGCAGAGCTGGTCCGCTGGTCCTCTGACTCCTAAACTGATGCTCTTTCCACTGGGTCACGCTGCCTCAAAGAAGGACAAGTAGTCAGAGAATAATTCCTTCAGGGTTTTTCTCCCCTTGGGCTGACAGTTTTAGCTGACAGTTTTACCAATCCCATGGTTCACATTCTGCTTTGGGTCTTAGGTTCCCAGGTGTTGATCTCGCTCTCTCTTTTTTTTTAAAGGAAGTTGAGCTTCTGAATTTAACTGTTATGCTCTTTTATTATATGTGCCCAGAGACCTGAAGGCAGGTGAAATACTTTTGGGCTGTTATCTTGTTTCCTAAATTAAAGAGGTTCGATAAAATTGTCCTGGTTGGGTCTATATAAGGCAAAGCAGATTGGGGAATCGAGGGATATGTGAATAAAACAAATTAGTGATTAAAATGAGAGTTTCATGGGACGGAAGTGAGAGTGGTCTGTATTATCCAGATTCAGGGTCTGCAATGATTAAATTCAGTGAAAAATGCTTGCCTTACAGAAAAAAAAACAACTGTTAAAGAAATGATCTATGATCTGTCATTTAGCACTATTGCCAGCAAACTGCCAATGGATCACTGATAGATCGCTCCCTTTCAGACTGAGTTTTGGGGGATATTTTGTGACTGTTAATTTGGAACCATGACCCCTCAGCCTGTTCTCGCTTAGCTCTCTAAATGACATAAAAATATTTCTGGGGTTTTCCCTACGATAACAGCTGTGATGAAATAGATGGAGCGCTGGCCTCCGAAAAGGCTGGAGAAAGGGAGCACGGAGTTTTGAGCATTTGTGGAATTCAGAAGCACAGTCTCTGGACATCTCATCTGGATTTATGGACGACTGGTCATAAAGGTCGGTGGAATGCCCTGACACGTGAGTGCCTAAATACATAACTGCCCTTTTTATAATAATAATAATGCTTGTATTTGTTAAGCGCTTACTATGTGCAGAGCACTGTTCTAAGCGCTGGGGGAGATACAGGGGAATCAGGTTGTCCCACGGGAAACTCACAGTTGATCCCCATTTTACAGATGAGGGAACTGAAGCACAGAGAAGTTAAGTGACTTGCCCACAGTCACACAGCTGACAAGTGGCAGAGCCGGAATTCGAACCCATGAACTCTGACTCCCAAGCCCGGGCTTTTTCCACTGAACCACGCTGCTTCTCTTTTTATCTGATGTATCCTCCTAGCGACCCCTTTAACCAGTTCCCTTGGGCATTTTTATCTTTATCATTTATACACTCTACTGTTTAAGCACCTCTTTACTTACCTTCCCATATTCCGGTCTTTTTCTTCCCCTATCTGTAAACTATATTCTGTCCTTCTCCCTCATTAGACTGTAACTCCTTGAAGGCAGTTTACCTTCGTTTCCCTCCTACCTTTGCACATAGCTATTTTACCCATTGTCCTGTTGTAGGGAGTAGAAGAACTCATTAATTCCACACATTGACTTATTACACGTGGTCAATGAATGGACTACATGAATTAAGAGAAGCACTGTGACCTAGCAGTTAAAGAAAGGGTCTGGGAGTCCAAAGGGCCTTGGTTCCAATTCCGGCTCTGTCATTTGTCTGCTCTGAGACCTTGGGCAAATCACTTAACTTTTCTGTGCCTCGGTTACCTCATCTGTAAAATGGAGAGTAAAACTGTGAGCCCCGTGTGGGACAGAGACTGTGTCCAAACACATAATCTTGTAGATACCCCAATGCCTAGTACATAGTAAGTGCTTAACAGATACCACTATTATTTTCTTCTTTTCTCCCACACGTGAGCTGGGTTCTTCAAAATGGGACTGTATCTTGATAGTTGCCTGATGAAGTGAGAAAGATAATGGCGACAAATAGCAGACCAACATCCCGAAAGGGCCAAGCAATATTCAAATGTCATTTAACAAGGCATTCATTCAATTGTATTTCCTGAGAGCTTACTGTTGTGCAAAGTACTGTACTAAGGGCTTAGCAGTGTACTAAGACCTGCTATGAGACCATACCATATAATGAGGCAGTTTCGGTCAGAGCTTCCATTAATGGTCAAGCGCTTCCATTTGGGATGATTGACTTGGGACTTGGGGAACACAGATATCCTTTCATAATCCTCCAAGTAAAATGTTTCAAGAGGAACAGATCTGACGCTCACTGTTTGTCTCCACCTCTGGTCCGCGTCCCTCCAGTCCCTTTAGGTCCCTGTCTGAGAAGAGTTGCCTCCTGAAACAGTGTGGAGATCCTCTCTGCCCCTAGGAGATTTCATTCAGGGAGCTTAAATCAATCGAGGCTATTTATTGAGCACTAATGGTATGCAGAGCACTGTACTGCATTGTACTGTACAGAGTATGAAGGAGAAACAGCGTGGTGTCATGGATAGAGTATTGGCCTGGGAGACAGATTGTCCTGGGTTCCAATATTGACTTCACCACTTGTCTGCTGGGCAAATCACTTCTCTGTGCCTCAGTTTCCTCATCTGTAAAAATAGGGATTAAATCCTGTTCCTTCCTGCGTATGCTGTGAGCCCCGCATGGGACATGGATTGTGTCCAAATTGATAACCTCTCTTTATACCGTAGCACTTAGAACAGTGCTTGACACATAGTAAGCATTTAACAAATGCCATTATTATTAGTAGTAGTAATAATATCACTATTCCAGTGTGGTTTAGTGGAAAGAGCACAGGCTTGGGAGTCAGAGGTCATGAGTTCTAATCCCAGCTCTTCCACTTGTCAGAGAAGGTAACTTCTCTGTGCCTCAGTTACCTCAGCGGCAAAATGGGGATTAAGACTGTGAACCCCACGTGCGATAACTCTGTATCTATCCCAGAGCTTAGAACAGTGCTTGGAACGTAGTAAGCGCTTAACAAATGCCATCATTATTATTATTATCATTGCCTAAGTAACAAATGCTGATTTGCTGCGCAAGATCTTGTGTGGTGCTTAGTTTGGTAGGGGAGTGTACTGGGTAAATCAATCTATTACTGGTATTTATCGAGAACTTGCCGTGTGGGCAGAGCACTGTACTATGGCTGGGAGAGTTCAATGCAACAGAGTAACTAGACGTGATCCCCTCCCACAAGATTTGCAATAGCAGTAGAAAGAGTGATGCTATTCACTGAGCAACGACTGCATACAATGCATTATAATAAGCGTTTGATTTTTTTTGTGAGGGAAGGATGAGAAGTAGTAAGTCTCTCTACCTCTTTCTCTCTCCCTCACTCTTCAACACACACACACCAGTGGGTTTGGAAAGAGGCATTCACCAGAAAGCAGGGCTGAAGGAAAGCATCATTTGACATGATAACCCAGGCTACCCTTCCTGAATTCTAAATGTGCGCTGCAATTTCTCAACCTGATACATTCGGGGAGTTGCTTCCCTTGGAAAGGGAAAAGAAAATGCTTAGCTTAGTGCCTGCAGCTCTCCTCACTTCTTCCTCTCGTTGTCACCATCTTCCAGAAGTTTCTCTTCTAAGAGAGTCACTCCCCCAGAGGTGAAGATCTTCAACAGATACTAATCTGTCACCGAGTCAGCAAGTTGAAACAGCACAAAAAGAGAGGAGAGATTCCTGTTCCCTGGCCCTGCTTCCCTTTAGCGGGCTGGAGGCAAGGAAAGGAGCCAGTAATTATGTAGATTCAATTTCTCTGCTTCCTATTTATTCCTTCAGAGGAATCGAATGCATGAAGTTTTCGAACACACTTTACTTTCCTGACAGAGACGTTTTGGTGTCTTGGCCTCAATATGTTCTCGGGATGCACCTCCAAATCATATCTCCTTGGGAGATGCTTCATATTTTAATGTGTTTTTGATAGGCTTATTATTTTTCAAATTGAACAGCCCCGCTTCTAATTCACATCACTCTTCAGGTTAAAGGAAACCCGAGGACGCAGGCAAAGATGTATTAAAAACAATTGTGGTTTTCTTGATAATATTCTGTCACACTGATTGAGCTATGCAGATGGACTCCCTTAAAAGCTAGGTGTTTAGATAGGTGAGGAGTCAATTCCGGCTCTTTATTTTTACACTGGTTCTGGCCTGAAGAGAAGAGTCAGGAAACAGACCTACAGATAGAGTGAGAAGCTGATTCCATTAAAAACTTATGTCGGCTATCGTTTTTCCCAAGCATCTCTTAATTCTGTGGTGCCTGGAGAAGAACACTTGATATTCACCCCACCTTCAGCCCCACAGCACTGGGGTATATAGCCATAATTTACTTATAGCAATGTCTGTCTCCCCTTCTAGACTCTAAGCTCCTTGTAGATAGGGAACGTGTCTACTGACTGTTGCATTATACTCTCCCAAATGCTTAGTACAGCGCTCTGCAAACAGTAAATGCTCAAGAAATACCATCACTTGAGAATTCAGTCCTATTTAATCCGTCTTTTGTGTTATTCTGGTTGGGAGGAAACGTTCTTTAGCAGAGGATGTGAAATTTACATCACAAGCGGAATTAGTCAAATTACCATTTTACCAGTTAACGCCCCCAATTTATTATGAGAAGTCCCCTGGATGAACTGAAATAAGCTGTGGTGAAAAACCCTCTGCGCTATTTTCTTTGGCTTATTCGCTTTAAGATCTCTTTTCATTTTTTCCTGAAATTAGAATTTATTCTTGAGGGAAATCGAGGCCTCTTGGTGATGTTGAATGGAATTTTTAGTGCTCTATTCCTGCCAAGTCCTCTTAGTTTTCTTCGTAAACCAACAAAATAAGAGTTTGCCGCTTTATTCTCTAGAAGGCACAAGCAACATCAATGAAACTAGCTTTCTTCAGCACCCAGCCTAGTATCGTGTATGCTAACTAAATGCTACTTTCTGCTGTTATTGGATAAGAGCAAAGCAACTTTATTCCATTTTTAGATAGAGAAGAATAAACAGGATAGGGACCCTATGCTCTTTTTCCCTATCTCTGCCTGATTTATTGACCTCCGCTTGATGTATAGTACACCATCAACCCAATACACCATCAACCCATCAATGGTATTTACTGAGCCCTTACTCTGTGCAGAGCACTGTCCTAAAGGCTTGGGAGAGTACAACAGAGTAAGGTGACACAATCCCTGCTCTCAAGAAGTTTACAGTCTATAATATTATTAATAATAAATAATAATTATAATGATAACAATAATAATCTTAACAATGATAACTATGGTATTTGTTTGTTAAGCACTTGTTGTGTGCCAGGCACTGTACTAAGTTTGGGGTGGATTGAAGCAAATTGGGTTGGACAGAGTCCCTGTCTGGCATAGGGCTCATATCATGAAGTAACTGAGGCACAAAGTGAAGTGACTTATCCAAGGCCACACAGCAGACAAGTGGAGTCAGGATTAGAACCCATGACCTTCTGACCTCCAGGCTATAGCTCTATCCACTACACTACACTGCAGGGATTGGCAAAAGAAGAGATACTAGGCAGGAGAAGAGACACCATGCTATGAATAATAGCTCCAATCTCATTTACACAATAGAGCTTAATCTTATATAATGTTTCATGGTAGAAGTTAATTGTCAACTGATGTATAGAAGATGTTTGCTCCCTTTCTGGTTCACAATGCAGTGTGAATAGTAGCTTGCAGGATTAGGGGTTTTCAGTCAGATTCCTCCTTCCTGTGATCCTGGACTGACCCGACCGAGGAAGGAGGAGAATTGACCCTTCTGGAGAAAGGGGGCATTTCCGAAGGACTTTGAAGATGAGTAGAACTGTGGAATGGTGGAAGCGAAGGGAGAGGAAATTCCAGGTAGGTGGCAGGATGTGAGCATGGGATTGGAGCCAGTAATTCCCAAAGTAAGGGCCAGAGCAAAGAGCATGGCTTTGTGTAGCTTGGGAAAACATCAGATATCATCTGGTGATATAATTCAGAGAAATAGCATGGCCTAATGGAGAGAACACAGGAATGGGAGTCAAGAGACCTGGCTTCTAACCCAGCTCTGCCACTTGCCCATTGTGTGACTTCGAGCAAGTCACCTCATTTCCCTGTGCCTCGGTTTCCTTGTCTGTAAAATGGGGATTAAAAATTTGTCCTCCTTCCCCCTTAGACCAGAGCCCCTCTTGGTTAACTGATTATCTAACACCTAGTCCAGTGTCTGTTATAGTGCTCGGCATAAAGTAAGCATCTGAGAGCCAGAGACAGTATCCAATTCCCATCTCTGTACTCTCTCCCAGCAGTTAATGCAGGGCTCTGCACACAGTAGAGGTTTAATTAATGCTATTATGACTATTACAACTACTCAACAAAATCCACCATTATTTTTATCATTACAAGGACTTCTCGCTGAGCAAATAAGTCTTCCTGCAATAACTGCCCAGGAGCAAGCTTTGTATTAGAGACATTCAGATGGATTTCACTGCTCTCTACTCTGTCCTAAAAAAATTGATTGGAAAATATCACTGCCTCTCCTCTCTCACTTTATATGCCTACACGGAGCAGGGATTCTCATATCTTCCTTACGGTTTGGGAAGCTGTTTACTTACTCGACATATTTTTGTCCAACTCCAATCCTATAAAAGTCTGGAAAAACAAGAGTTTTGAGTGGAAATGCTGACACGGCCTTAACAAGAACAGCAGGAATAGTACCGCTATAACAACTTCGGTGCTGCAAGAGAACTATTCTTTCCGTTGTGGGCCACATAAAGAGTTCCCAGAGACATTGGAGGGGTCATTGCCCAGAAAGGGAAGACTTCCAATCAACCGAGCTCTCCCCAGACGATAGCTCGGGTTCCTCCATTCGCTTCCGTCTCTCGCCTCCGTCTTTTACTTCCATCAGCTGATACTCATTAGCCATGTTATGCGAACTCAGGATCCAGGATGGCTGAAGAAACACATTTGTTGACATCTGCCCAAGGATTATATCTCTCTCTCCTTTCCTGTATTCTGCACAAAACTGACCGGTTTCTCGGCTGCTCTCTGAAAACAAGACTGGGGCAGGTTATGGGTGAACTCATAGTTCAATAATGTGTTTCTCTTTCTGAGTTCTTTTGATTGCCTCACTGCAGTGGCCGAACTTGGGACGGAAATGCTGACGGTTTCTGAGTGGCTTTCATTACAACTGTATCCATAACCATTTAAAAAAGAAATGTTCCCCGTTCTAGCCCCGGAACAACCACATACATATATCTAGCTGTCCTTCAGGCTTGAAGATGACCTTACTGACAGTGAGATTTTTATCGGCATGTGTGAGTATGGCTGATAAGACCAATGCGTGACTGACAATTCCTTCTGTATCGTGTGCGTGGAAATATTGCTTCTCGAAGCACGGTTTGTTATTTTCTTCCTTCAGTGCTGTTGCCTTCCTTCTTTTCTCTTTCTTGACGGCACACTCGTCTTGAAACCCCTATCCTCCTGAAGGCCAGGGATCATAGAGAAGCAGAGGGGCTCAGTGGAAAGACCACAGGTTGGGGAGTCAGACAGAAGTCATGGGTTCAAATCCCTGCTCTGCCACTTGTCAGCTGTGTGACTTTGGGTGAGTCACTTCACTTCTCTGTGCCTCAGTTACCTCATCTGTAAAATGGGCATTAAGACTGTGAGCCCCACATGGGACGACCTGATCACCTTGTAACCTCCCCAGAGCTTAAAACAGTGCTTTGCACATAGTAAGCGCTTAACAAATGCCATCATCATCATCATCATTTCTGATTTCCACCGAGGTACTCTTTCGTAAAGCTTAGTACAGCGTTCTGCACAAAGTAAGCACTTTATCAATATTACTGTTACAACCAGCCCAAGACACTGACCTCTTTTCTGACTGCTTGCACCAAATCGGTCTGCCTTCCAACTGTAGTCATGACACAGATGGTCGAGTCGGTTCCTGTACAACCTTAGGCGAGCTTAAGCCACTACAAATTCCTACCTATTTTGCCCCTGCAGATCACACCGAAATGTCAGAATATTTTTGAACAAAAGCAGAGTAGAAAATTGTGTTGCCTGTTAGGGAGCTGGCATCACGATTTATGAAAATTGTGATATTTTGCACCTATTCCCTGAGAAAAATAGAGGGCAGACAGCCTCCAGGGCCACAAACCCCCCTCCCCTCACAACCCCGCACTCCAGTAAGCCTCCCAGAAGGACAGGGACCATGTCACATTTCCAGTTAGATATCCTCTCGCAGTGTTTGATATATGGTTCTGCTCACAATAAGCACTTAATAAATACCATTACCATTACAGTGAGGGTCATGGTAGTATTAAGATTTACCTCTCATCTTACCCCTTGGGTCGAGCAAATCATAGAATGTGTGGTTGGTGCTCTAAGTCATGAGAAAGTAACTTCCCCTAGTGATGTGAATGTATGCCTTGCTAGACCTTATTTCAGTTTCTAAGATAATAATAATAATAACAATGGTATTTGTTAAGTGCTTACTATGTGTCAATCACTGTTCTAAGCACTGGGGTAGATACAAGCTAATCAGGTTGGACACAGTCCACGTCCCCATGTGGGGCTCACGGTCTGAATCTTCATTTTACAGAAGAGGATACGGGGACAAAGAGAAGCCAAGTGACTTACCCAAAGTAAGAGCCGAGATTAGAACCCAAGGTCCTCCTGACTCCCAAGCCCGTGCTCTATCCACTAGTTCACGCTGCATCCCTTACTGTGACAGTAGATGTCAGAGGAATTTCACCCAGTAGTTCCTCCAAGCACCCCAGGGTCACCATAATAGGCTGAATGAACCAGTGGTTTATGGCAGCACAGCGTACCTTCTAGTCATATTTTTTTTAGCAACATCTGGTCAGTCTCTTTGCTTCCAGGGCAGAGTAGTGGAGATGACCCCCCACTCGACTGAACATTTACAGGGGAAAAGAAAAGAGGAACCCAGACATGACTGGGCCCATGTAAGCTAAAGAGATTCTGTGAACTTTAGAATGAGGGTGAAAGGGAGAAATTCAGGGTTGACGATGACCCCAGTGAAAGGTAGAAAAGAGGAGTAGGAGAGAAGGGAAAGAGGGAGGAATTCACGTATTGCCAAATCACTTAAACTTTATATATTTTTTCTTCATTGGACCCAATACACTATAGCTCCTTTGAGAATTAGCAAATTACTTCCACTCCCATGGAAACGAGGGGATGAGTAATTGCAGAGAACAAAGAGGCGTGCAAATTTCAGGCTGTATATTAAGCGAACATTTCAGTACATGAAACTCTTCACGGGAGGAAAGTTCTACATTTATTCTATGTTTAATCTTGGCACTTGGAGCTTTCTGGCATTAATTGTGCAGATCTGGGGCCTCTTGGATGTAGCTTTCCATTAATTATAATGTATGTAGGGGACGGGAGGTCACGTCTTAATTAATTTTGGTTCTGTGATTATTTAAAATGAGTAGTGGGAGGAGACGGAGATGAATGATACATATTTCATAATGAGTCAGATTCTTCCATAAACAAATTGCTCTCATCTTCCAGAGCTAAAGATAGGTAAAAAGCGAACTGACAGGAGGGAGTATTTTCAACTTCTTCAAACTTGACAGGAATCCTTCCCGCAGAATTCGCCTCTGATGCATGTGAGGGACAGTAGACCGGGGGAAATGTCCAATTGTCCTAATCTTGAGTACAGCAAAGAACAGCTTCAATCAATCAATCTGTCCAATCCATGGCTTTCTTGAGGGCTTATTGTGCACAGAACACTGTACTGAACACTTGGGAAAGTACAACAGAACAGAGCTGGTAAACAGGTTCTCTGCCTACAAGCTTTTCCCCAATTCTCCAGTACTCTAGAGGTCACAAGGCTTCACAGGGTGACTCTAGACAGCAAGTTCACTGTAGGCAGGGAACGTGTCTACCAACTCTTTTATATTGCACTCTCCCAAGTGCTTAGGACAGTTGGCTCTGAACACAGTAAGTGCTCAGTAAATATGATTGAATGATTGATTGATTGACTGATTGACTCCTCCTCTGCTTGAAGCAGCAGTTTCTGTGGCCTGAACTCTGGTTGTGAACACAGTCAATCCATCAGTGGTATTTACTGAGCACTTACTATGTGCAGAGCACTGTAATTAGCACTTGGGAGAGTACAGTACAACAGAGAGGGTAGGCACATTCCCTGCCCACAGTGAGCTTACACAGTCTAGAGATACAGCATTTTTACATGGGGTGCGGAAATACGGAAAAGAAGTACTCTTTTCTTTCCCTCCACAAGGCCGGGGAGGGACTCAGAGTTTTTAGCCTGACAGCTAACCATGCTTCACTCCATGGGGAGAGAAGAGAAGGGGTAGACACACTTCACTTAATCTGCTTAATGCATATCACTGAATGATGTCAACTTTGAATTTTTATTACTATTATTGTTATTATGTCCATCAAAGATAATTCAATTACGGTATTGTGTAGCGTAGGTTTGAATGATCTTCCTGTATATTTACAGGTACCTATTACTACTGAACAGAAATAAATTTATGACCACATTAAGTAGACTCCTATTCTTCAGTTGGGGTTAATTCATCTTTCCCCAGAGCCTTTATGGACTCAAATAATGAAGGGTGAATAAGATTTTCCAACGCAGCAGATTTTCAACTTTTGAAAGCCGTGGTTGGAAAATGCCTCCCGACAGGTCATTTTCTATCGCTCTACCGGGGCTTTTACAGAGTTGAACCGGGAGGTTGTCACAGATGTTGGCAAGAGACACTGACATCCCTCTGAATGGACATGCCTTCTGATAGCCACAATTTTTCCCTCTTGGTCCCTAATTTTCCTTCTAAGAATTCGTCTTTGGCTGATTCCGCGAGCAGTATTCCAAAATCCTAAGGAACCCACTGGTATTTTGAAGATGCACAAATTCCTAAAGCATCTGTGATAAATATTGAGCATGGAGAATTTTATAAGTCTTCACTTCATATTGAAAATTGTCACAGCTCAGTACATCAAACACCCCAAATGGTAATGGTCTTTTTGATTCAACTGTCTACTATGTCCTATGCATTGCTGGATCATATGCAGCCCACGTGGTATAATTTGCAGAAGATAATGAGTAGTCAGTTAAAATAGTATATTTGTTCACTGGAAATGGAAACTGTGTCAGATAATGCATTTTCACTTCTGATATGGTTGATCACATCCCCCTGGGGACAGTTAGGGAACTTGACAATGTCTCTGGGTAACCAAACTTGTCTGATTCAGCCAGAGCTCAAGTAAGCCAGTTGTGTCAAATGCTCTTTAAAGGTTTTCCCAATTCATGAGAGAGGTCTCCAAGGTGCCACCTGCGTTTTTCCCATATCTGATCGTTCCACTGTTCCGCATTGTGATATCGAAAGCAAAAGGTTAACGCGATTCTTCAGCAGTCATTTCAGAAGGGTTCAGGCTAGGATCTTGACAGCCGAGGGCATTTTGCAGGTCAGCTTTCTTGTCTTTGTTTTTGAAGGTGGGTGATGATGGGGATGTCTTTGAGATATTATAGCATTTCCTTGCCTTTCCATGTATTGAAAAAATCCTTGCAGGTAATCGTTCCCCCTCTCTGATGGAGGATTTTGACAATGGAGATTTGCCATTGTTCCTGACTCTGGCCCACAGGAACAGACACACAATGACAGACACACCCCCAGCCACATTCCTGAATTTAAACTCCCTTCCACTTTAGGGGAGAATCGTTGCATTTATAAATTGTCTTTACTCTGGAATGAACAGGCTCTATAAAATGCAAATCAACTACATGAGGTGGGTGGAAGTGGGTAAAATTGCTCGTTTATGTAATTTTAAGGTTGAAGTCTGCAGTGGGATTGTTTTAAAGAGACTCTTGTTCCATCTGCACAGAACCGATTCAAGTTGACCTGTCACAAAGCCCTAGGGACTTATAGGCCAAGGTTTGATGAGAACTCTCTTCCTCTGTAAGTTCCCCTGTGCTTGCCATGATTCTATCGAGCATTTAGCCATCATGTGAAGGAAAAGACCAATCTGATAACCACCAGAGCAGGGATTCACCATGAAGCTATTTCTCAGCAGGAAGGCTCACCATAGCGCATCAGCGATCTTTGCCGTGGATCTAATCTGTATCCTCACCCTTCCATTTTTTTCTTTCCAGACCACCATCCCCTTCCTTCATCCCATTCCTATCCCAGTCAGGTTCTCTTCGTGCTCAGTAGAACTATTTTGAAGGTATTATTTCCCGATTCTGAAGACTCGTGTGTGTAAGGAGTTTCTTTCACCGCCCCTGCCCCCCAACCCCTTTCCAAACATCTAAAACTCTGCTTGATCTAGTTGGGTATGAGATCATTCTTAAGAACTGAATACCTATGCCAAGCTGAAGGGGGAGATAATCATAAAAAGCGGCAGTCTTGTGAAGGCTTAGGGCGAAGAGGGAAATACGTAAAAGCCATCCAGAGAAGTGTATTTTTCAATAAAAGATTTTGAACGGGGGCTTTAAAAAAAAAGGATCTCGCTCACACTCAACCACCGCTGACTTGCAGAATAGACTTGAATATTTTAAATTGCCTTTCCCTTCTCCTCTCTATGTGCTCCTCTGACATGCCCCACTTCGGAAAGATAATGTTGCATGTTAAGCTACTTACAAGTGTTGGGGAGCAGTTCTGCTGCCTCTGTACCAATAATACTATTCCTGAACTCTCCACTTCCAAACAGCACAGACAATACAATTACTGAGACTTACAGAAGATGAAAAAATGTTTTTTCCTCTGGGTAAAGAAAGAAAACAACAAAACTAGAGAAAAAATTACCCCCAAAATAATTCCTACATTGTTAAGTCTTTCACTGTGTCCTGCCAGTTTCTAATCTTCATGGGTTTTGTGTTTTTTCTTCCCAAATCAGCTCTCTGGTTTTTTTGTTTTTGTTTTTGTCTTTGTGATCACTACAAAGACCAAGCCCTGCAGGAGTTCTGCTATACCAAAACCCAAGTTTCATTATTGAAAATAAGGCTTCCTCCTCTCCCTTCTTTCCTCCTCCTCCTGGAGCAGATTTTACCTCTCCTTTATAAATACCAGCTCCTTCTCCATTAAAGTTTGTTTTTCCCGTCACACTCTGGCAAGATACCAAACCAGCAGCTGAAATAGTATTTCAAAAGCTTTTGAAAAGGTTATCAGCATACCCTAATAACCAGGAATCCTGTTCATTTTCACCTGGACCTGCCCATTCTAACCTTTTAGTTTCACTGGGATCAAAGAGGAGAAATTATCCCACAGCTGGGTGATGTCATTGCTTAGATTTTTTTTTTCTTTTATAAAAAAGAGGGAACAAGGTAATGAGGAGATTTTGATGGGCAGAACCACCGGTAAATGAAGTACTCTACTTAGTTTGCAAATACAGAAAATGAATGATAATGAAATGGGAGAAAGGGGAAAATGTCTTTATGCTAACACAAGATCAGCCTTATCAGGTTACATTAATACTGACACAGTGCTATTAGACGGAAAGCACTTAAAAAATCATATCGATACTTGTCTCGGCCAATTATTTTACCCTCTCTTCTCTCCGATACGGTTGAGGTGAGTGTTTTCACCACTCCGTAAGTGCCGCTTTTGTTGGGTAGTTTTCTTTTGTGACGATCCTTTTTTGGTGTTTTAATAAAACAATTTGGATTATTTATATTGTACTGACATCTGGTGGACCCTGGCCTTGGTACAACTGAGAAAAACTGATAATTGCAAGGTAGTCAAGGTCAATGGAATAATTTCACAGCAGGCTCCGATTCAGCTCTGGACATTAACAAAGAGTTGAAAGGTTGTTTTTAAAAAGAGAATCCACTTCTTGTCCCCTGTTGAAAGAATCAAACGTTTTTGACTATACAAAGAAATCATCTCTGGACCAGACTTCCGACTGTTTGGAAGAAGGGGACACTGGTAGTGCTAACTTTTGGGGAGCCCCTGACAGACTGGGAAGGAAGGAGAGCCAGAGAAAGGAGGAGGCCAGTTGAGAGGAATTATTTGATAAATCCATCCCA
Source organism: Ornithorhynchus anatinus (assembly GCF_004115215.2). NCBI lineage: Eukaryota > Metazoa > Chordata > Mammalia > Monotremata > Ornithorhynchidae > Ornithorhynchus > Ornithorhynchus anatinus. The sequence goes on along the minus strand of NC_041744.1, from coordinate 34,373,507 downwards.
GAGATCCAAGCGGTCTCCATTGATCAATCAATTAATGATGTTAATTGAGTGCGTACTTTCTGTAGAGCTTCTACTGAGCATTTGGGAGAGTCCAATACATAAAGGTTTATTGGTGACCCAGTGCAAGGAGTGTTCATTAAGAAAAACTTCCCCTTGTTTAGAAATAAACTGTTGATTGCTGATATGTGTTCTTGGGAGACTACAGTAGTGTTAGTAGATGATGATTCCTGCCCTCAAGGAGTTTACAGCTAAGTATGGGAGGCACACACTAAAATTACAAGTAGGGGGATCCAGAGGAAGTATTCAAATGCTTAAGTGAAGGTAGTATTTAAATGGTACTTAAATGGATAGGTTCTAAAAGATTAAAAAACAAACCAGTATTCTTAATTTTGTTTATTCAGCCATTGAAAAATTCTTAAAGCTCTGTGTGGACCCTAAGGTCAGATATAAATCTAGTTATCCTTGGCTTTTGAATTCCTATCGATGCATGGGACCACGGTTGAAAAGATCAATGTGTTTCCAACATTCCCTCTGGAAATGTTTGCAGGTTGTGATTGCTCCATGCTAATGGATTTGATCCTTTGCAGCATTATCTCTATTTCCAACCTGCTTCTTGGTCTCTGATCTCTGGAAAACCTTCGCTCCAGGAGACCAGGATAGAATACTGGCTTCAAGGGTCTCCCAGCAGTTCACTGTTATGGCTTGTTGTTTGAGACATATGTCAGTCAGTTGTATTTATTGAGCACTTACTATGTGGAGACCACTGTACTAAGCACTTGGGTAAGTACCACAGGATTAGTAGACACGATTCACACCCATAAGAAGTTTACATATGCTATGTGAAATAAGTGACTTTTGCCTATAATTCATGTTGCCTCTAACCCTAAAGTCATATAGACAGGTACACAATAGCAGTGAGAATGAATAATCATGACAGTCAGATTAGCTTCCGGGTACATTATAGACTCTGCAGGTTCCATTTTTTCCACCAACAAATTCGTTCTAGGGATACTGATCTGGGTTTAACTCACCATCTCTTCGGGAGGATTTAGGAGTGGAGATCTCTACTGGGAAGTGTTCAGGTTCTTGAACAAAAGTTCTAGAGATGTAATGGTTTATTAATTCATTTAACTGTATTTATTGAGTGCTTACAGCATGCAAAGCACTGTACTAAGCATTTGGGAAAGTACAATATGACAGTAATCACACACATTCACTGCCCTCAATGGATTTACAGTATAACTAAGGATATTATAATAAAAAGGGATTATTTTCCACCTTAATGTGACAGAACACTTAACTGAAATAGCATTTTGGACCAAAGAATCCCAATTCACTTGGAAAAGAAATTTTCGAAAAGTTTCCCAGACGCTGAATAGAACAAACCAGAAGCTCTTAATGAAACTGCATTAAATGATGGAGAGGTAGAAATTGATTGCTCCAGGTCAGCTCAAGATTTAGAGGGGAAATATTTCATGTGGCAGAATGAAGTTATTCAAATAAAGTCGAATTATTGTGTAAAATGCAATGGGATTTTTTTAATTGAATGTAAATAGTAAGAGTATTGACCAAATGTGAAAATACATTTGCACAAAAAAGGTCTCATACCTATGCGTTGATAATTACCCACAGAAAATACTTAAACCTATAGAGAGCTGGTCTTTAGGTTTGTTGCTGATTCTACTGATAGGAAGATTTAATAATAATTGTATTCATTTAAGCACTGTACTCAGCCTCGGGATAGATACCAGATAATCAGATTGAATATAGTCTCTGTTCCATATGGGGATAGCAGTCTAAGAAGAGAACAGGTATTTACACCCCCATTTTACAAATGGGGAAGCATAGACACAGAGAAGTTAAATGACTTGCCCAACGACACAAAGTAGGTAATCGACACTGCCGGGGTTTGAACCCAGATCCTTTGATTTTCAAGCATGTGCTTTTTCCACTAAGCCACACTGATTATCCAGTTGGCCATCAGACATTAAACATGACCATTACCCAGGCAAGATTCGAGGTTTAATTGTTTTGAACATTCATATCATCATTTAGCCTGGCCTCTCTCAACACCAACAACTCCCCATCTTGATGAAAAAGGGATATTTGATGGTTTCAGCCATGATTATCTCTCACTCTATGAATACCCAGTCATTCAGTCAATGGTATTTATTGAGCTCTTTACGTATGCAGAGCAGTATACTAAGGGCTTGGACAGTACACGAGAGTTAGATGACATGACTCCTGCTCTCGAGGAGTTTACCATCTAACAGGGGATTATAATCAGAATGGTTTATATAGCACCTCCATGGAGTCCCATATTATTCATTAATTTGCCTGCACGATATCGGTACTCATAAATGGTAGCTAAAGACGTGGGTTAATGCAAAGGTTTTTCAGAACCAAAGAGTGCTATAAAGAAGGAAGAAAAGAGTGATAATGACCTGTGAGAAGACAAGAGAAAGCAATACAAGGGTAAGTAGGTTGGTCCAGGAAAGGGATGATGCATTTGCAAGAGGTGCAAGTCTCACTTTTCATTGGATTCGGACCAATAGGCTACTCAGTTTATTGATTAATATCAATCAATCAGTTGTATTTATTGAGCACTTATTGTGTGCAGAACACTATAGTAAGCACTTGGGAGAGTAAAATATAACAGTGCAGCACATTTGGCAGATACGTTCCCTGCCCACAAGGAGTTTACAGACTAGCAGGAGAGACACCCTGTCTGCCAGATGTTTGAGGGTAGAGTACTGTTGGACACAACTGCTTGCTAATCCCTCCTGGATGCCACTCGACACCAATGCGTCTTTCCCTTTTTCTACACTGTAAGCTCCTTGTGGGCAGGGAACGTGTCTGCCAACTGTGCTGCGTTGTACTCTACTGTATCAGAGAAACAGTGTGGTGAAGCGGATAGAGCACGGGCCTGGGAGTCAGAAGGAACTGGGTTCTAATCCCAGCTGCTCCACCTGTCTGCTGGGTGACTTTGGGCAAGTCAATTCACTTCTCGGTGCCTCAGTTACCTCATCTGTAAAATGGGGATTGAGACTGTGAGCCCCACATGGGACAGGCACTCTGTCCAACTCGATTTGCTTGTATCCACCCCAGCACTTAGAACAGTGCCTGGCTCATAGTAATCGGTTAACATACAGCATCCCCATTACTCTCCCAAGACTTAATATAGTGCTCTGCACATAGTGAGCACTCAATAAAAACAGATGATGATGATGAATTGTATTTGTTAAGCACTGACTCTGTGTCTAGTATTCTTCTGAGCGCTGGGATAGATACCAGATAATCAGTTTGGACACAGTTCCTGTCTCAAGTGGGGCTCACGATCTAAGAAGGAGGCAGGAGGATTTAATTCTCATTTTCCAGATGAGGTAACCGAGGCACAGAGAACTGAAATGACTTGCCCAAGGTCACACAGCAGACGAGTGGTAGAACTAGGATTAGAACCCAGGTCCTTTGACTCCCAGGCCTGTGCTTGTGCCAATAGGCCACACTGCTTCTTTCCATGCCAGACGGAGCCTCCGGAATTCATGGAAAAGCCAAGTTTCTTTCTTTCAGTGGGGAGATGTTTGAGGCCAAGGAAAGTTTTGGAGCTAACAGAGAAAGCCATTCCTTTAGTCAAGCAAGAGAACAAAAGAGCCAGTGTCTGACTACCGTCAGAAATCCTAGAAACTGTCGGCTTCTTCTGGGCTTCTTTCTGCAACCCAAACATCCAGCCAGCTCCTGACATCCATCACACAAGGCTGCACCTGCCTCCCCGACTGAATTTAGAGCTGAGAATCCCCAGAGAATCCATAAGACCGTTAAATCCTCACCTCAAGGTTCAGTCAACTCAGGGCATCAGGTGGTAGAAGGCGGAATTTTGGAGTGTCCAGGGAAACGCAGATATGTCCAGTGAGGTGATTCCACGATTTTGTTTCCAAGTTCTTTCCGTGTTTTCTCCCCAGTCCTGTATCCTGGGTTCCTAGGCATTGACGGTTAGGATATGAGTGTTAAAAGGATTGAGTAGACTTCTTGAATTAATAAAATAGACAAAATTGTAAACCAACCCAAAGCTAAATTTAGTTCAGCTATCATTGTGCCCAACTGAAGAGTTTTATAAAGCACAAGCAATCATGAAATCGATGAGGGAAATGTCTTTTTCTTATCGCTTAGCTGATATTTTCTAACAGAAATAAACGTTGTCTTTGAAATGTCTTAGTGAATGCTAGTTAGTTTCTCTTTTCTATTTGTACACTGCACAATCTTTGTATATTTTGGAAGGGAAGCAGGAAGGGCTGACTGAATCACGATGGGTTATTGGATGCACCTGTTTATGTATGACAGTATGATTTGGATTGGACATTGAGGAGGCTCCGACAGGCTGATTTCAATCTGATCAGACGTTCGGGTAAACATGATTTGCATTTGTTTAAGTATCTGATCATTCAAATCAATGCAAGGGGCCTTTCTGCATGAATGGGGAGCTACTAACTTTTATTCTTTTTCCTCTTTTCTATGGACCCAGACCAGTTGGAAATTAAAAAAAAAATTGAAACAGTATATCATGTTGTCTTTTCTTGAACCCTAATTTTTCAGAGAATAACTGTGAGACATATACTGAAAAATCTACTAAGGATTTGGTCAGAGCCCAAGAAGCCTCCAATATAAGAATCTGTGGTCATTCTACTTTCCCATTCTGACCTCCACTCAATTCTTCTGCTCTGCCTTTCTCGGTGAAAACGCCATTTGCAAGCAGCAGCTCCTGGGAAGACACTCTCAAAATGGTCCAGTCGAGCCTGGACAGGTGGAGAGGACCTCACCATCAACATCATCATCTTCTAATATGAAACAAAGCAGTGGATATTTGCGGGGTTTATTCTCTTTTATTGCCCATCATTTCTGCCCTCCGTCTCCCCCATCCCAACTCTAGACTGTCAGTTTGTTGAGGGCAGGGACTGTGTCTGTTTATTGTTCTATTGTCCTCTCCCAAGGGCTTAGTACAGTGCTCTGTAAAACAGTTATTATGGTATTTGTGAAGTGCTTACTATGTGCTAAGCGCTGTTCTAAGCACTGGGGCAGATACAAGGTAATCACGTTGTCCCACATGGGCCTCACAGTCTTAATCCCCATTTTACAAATGAGGGAACTGAGGCACAGAGAAGTAAAGTGGCTAGCCCAAGGTCACACAGCAGACGAGTGGCGGAGCTGGGATCAGAACTCACGTCCTCTGACTCCCAAGCCCCTGCTCTTTCCACTGAGCCACGCTGTTTCTCATGCTTCTCTTAAAATGGGAACTAAGACTGTGAACTCCATGTGGGACAGGGACTCTGTCCAACCTCATTTGTTTTTATCGACTCTAGCGCTTAGTAGAGCACTTGGCAATAGGAAGCACCTAAAGAATGCCATTAGTATCATTATTCTGCACTCAGAAAGTGTTCAGTAAATACAATTGATTGATTGATTCTGTCCCTCTGGAATATGGACAGGTTCCAACCTAATGTTCTTCGGAAAGGTCAGGCTTTCTCCTCTGCAGATAGGCCCAGGTTGAGTCTGGCAGGTTTGTTGCTTGAGAAACCTATCCGAGTCACTGGCGCGCTCAGAGATTTCAGGTCTCTGCAGGGATTGACTCCAAAGCATCTTGAGGGATGGCAGCTGTGAAAACTGAAACATTTCCTGGCTTCAAAATATTGAAGATGAAAATATATCAAGCCTAATGCTGCATTAATGTAGCATTCAAATCGAGCTCTTTATAAAATCCAATCAAAGAATCATTTGGATTGGCAAGTTAGGGCCAAAGGGTCACTTGCAATTTAAATTGAACCAAATCGAACAGACTGCATGATGCTTATTTTGAGCTGGCTGAATTCTACCCTCGCCTCCAAACTGGCATATTCTCTTTAAAACTGCGGAGTTTGAACCTCCATTGGTTTGATAAGTCAAGCCCTAAGTCCCTTGACGTGTTATATTGTCAACAAAGCCCGACACAAGATGACACAGACAATTTTATCCTGTCCACATGTTGAAAACACTGCCTCACAACATCCGGATTTCTTCATCGCCACTGCAATGTCATGTATCAACACACGATTACCCAGTGGAATGTCAACAATCTTGGGCGGGAGATGTGAAATGCCACCTGGTTGTAGGGTTTATTGGTTGGGAAAATGGAGTTGTTCTGAATGTCAGTGGTTGATGTTTGGATTGGTTCTCGATACCAAATCTGGATCGTCACTTCCTGCCTTCTATCATTCAGTCCCTTACTACCAGTTTCTTCTTGCAATCTTTCCATCACTTCAGGATCTGACCTCCCTCTTCCCTGCCTTCTCGTCCCTCTCCGCATACATTGATCTCACCATTGGTTGCTTCGTTCTCAGTGAGGCTCTTAGGAAAGTCTTGTCCTGAGTTCAAATGTTAACTTAATAGAATTGCTCCCCAAAGCATTTTAATCCCCATAAACGATTCTTGTGAAAATGGCATTTTCCGTTGGTCACTGAAAAACTGATGGGTGTTTTCACCTCTGTTTCGGGAATCTTTTTAGGGAGGCAACGGAAGGGAAATATTAACCAAAACCTAACTGACCTTATGGAAGCACTGGTCATCTTTCAGTTAGAATAAAGTCAAGTGCCCAATCCTCTAGGGTTTTCAGCCTGGCTCCAATGAAGGACAGTGTGGCCTGGGGGAAAGTACATGGGACAGGGTTGGGGAAACCTGGGTCCTAATCCCAGCCCTGCCACTCCCCTGCTGTGTCACTTAAATTCTCCTTGCCTCAGTTTCCTCATCTGCAAAAATTGGATTAAGATAATTGTTCTCCCTCCCACTTAGAATTCAGGCCCGAGTAGTACAGGTACTGGATTCGACCTAATTATCTTGTACCTTCCCCGGTTCTTAGCACAGTGCTTGACACACAGTAAGCACTTAACAAATACTATCATTATTATTTTTACTATTCAGAACCACACTCAGTGTGTCCTCACTCTGCTGATCCAAAATCTCTATGGCGGTGTCTTTCCCCATTTCAGATAATATCAGGTTTCATGCTGTGTGATTAAAAAAAGGATAACCTAGTTTTTATAAAGATGAATAATCAAACCCAAAGATCTCCCTATTTCCAAGTATTTTTTCTTACACACACAAAATATTGTTATTTACCATGCAGAATGACTATGTGAAATGAGAACCACCTTTACTAATCTTTATCCACACGATAGGAGAGAGGCAAATATAATGATACTAATAATAATGGTATTTGTAAAATGCTTACTGTGTGCCAGACACTGTACTAAGCACTGGACTTTGAGATGTACTAATGACATACTGTAGTTGGGTGAGCAACTAAGAAGAGGTTTGAAACTACTGAGTGAAGTACTTCTGTAATTTCAGCGTCAGAACTATCACTTTCTCCAAATGGGTATTGTACATATCAACTTCTCAATATACCCTTGATAGTCTTCATTATGTCTCCACCAGTCTATTAAAGGCCAGAGTTCATAAAAAGCCGGGAAGGGCAGGAGATTATAAGGGCCAAAGATCTACTTGGGGGAGTGTAATTACTATTTCCCTGTGATCCATTCTATTGGAAGATTTCCACATAAATTGAATTTTCAAGGAAACACTTCTGTCACAGGCTTAGTTTGTGATCCTCCAGAAAACTCTGGAATCATGTACTCTTTCATTCCATAAGAGGAATTTGAAATGGATACTCCTCTAATAAAACAATCCTTCCCTGTCCTCCTTCAGTTATAACAACGTACACTGTCCTGAAGCTCTGTGAGAACAATCTTTCTCTCTTGCTTGTTTTTATCTCTTCAGAAGTCACAGGGTGCTTGGGCTTCTAACTAAAGCAGACCTGCTATGAGTGGGAATCAGGCTCACCGTCAGCTTCATCATCAGAGAGAACCACCTTCTGTGAAGTGAGAGGAACAGGATTCTTTTTAGCATCAAGCAGTAGCCATTGGGCCATGTTTTGAGCCTGGGAGAAGAGATCTTTTTAGCCATGTCAGTAAATGGCATCCAATCATTTGGGGAAGTAGGCATGGTTAGTGAGTTCTTTGGATGATGAAGTATTCTGCGATGGAGGAAAGTTAAGGTTTGATGAAAAAGATTCTTAATTTCTGCTGGCAGGCTGAGTCAGGGTCTACACAACAGCAGACAGGTGTTTTGGCAGGGAAAAAAGCAGGGCGTACATTTCTAGAAAACCTGAGGGTTGGTTATTTCCTTCCTGTCCTTTGGTTCTTCATTTGTTTCCAAATGCATATTTCTGCATGTGAGGATGAATTTTAATGGCAAGGAGGCTGGCTACCAATGCAGGAGTCTCTATAATAATCAATCAATCAATGGTATACATTAAAATGTTACAATATGATAAAATTGGTAGACATGATCTCTGCATGTTTTCCATGTATCTTTTTTTATTATTATTTTTAATGACCCTTGTTAAGCGCTTACTACACGCCAGGCACTCTTGTAAATGCTGGGGAGGATCCAAGATAATTAGGTTGGACCCAGTCCCTGTCTCACAGGAGACTCACTCACAGCCCAAGTTGGGGGTGGAGGATCTAATGCCTTTTGCACCAGAATGAATACCCATTTCACAGATGAGATACCTGAGGCACAGAGAAGTCAAGTGATCTCGAGGTAACACAGGAGACAAGTGGTAGTGCTGGAGGTCTGAGGACTCAAGTCTATAGGTGACACAGTAAAGTAGGAAACGAGGAGAGAAGATGAGGGATAAGTCAGGGAAGGCTTCCTGGAGGAGATGGGCTTTTAGGAGGACTTTGAAGATGAGGAAAGTAGTGGGCTGATTTATGTGAAGGGAGAAGGAGTTACAGACAGGAGGGTGGGTGTAAGAGGTCAGCGGTAAGCAGCGACACTATCAAAATGTACTCTGCCTCTATCTTTACTTTCCCTGAAAAGCAGTAGCTTATTCATCTTGCAATCAAACTGCCAAATTGTTCAATATAGAATAGACTGACTCTAAGACGGGTAGGAGGACATTTTGGGGAGCTGGTGGGATTGAAGGGACCTAAGAGTGACTGACTCTCTGTTCTTCATTTTGCCCATGGAAAGCTTGCACTACTTGCTAGAGAAGCAGCATGGCCTAATGGAAAGAGCATGGGCCTGGGAGTCAGAGGACCTGTGTTCTAATCCCAGCTCCTCCACTTTTCTGCTGTGTGATTTTGGGCAGAGTCACTTCTTTTTGCCTCAGTTCCCTCATTTGCAAAATAGGACTGTAACCGATTAGACTGTAAGCCCGTCAAACGGCAGGGACCGTCTCTATCTGTTGCCGACTTGTTCATCCCAAGCGCTTAGTACAGTGCTCTGCACATAGTAAGCGCTCAATAAATACTATTGAATTCATTACCTGCTTTCTAAGTTAGACTGTGAGCCCCATACGGACCTTGATTATTTTTTATCTACCCAAGCACTTAGTACAGGGCTTGGCACATAGTAAGCGCTTAACAAATACCACTGTTATTATTATCATTATTATTATTATTGCCACCAGCAATACCTGTTAATCAGACAGTCGATGATATTTATTGAGTGCTTACTCAATGCAGAGTATCGGTGTGTTATCGAAGTGCTGAAGAAGTACATGCAGTCAAGCGCAAAGGTGATACATACATTCTCCTCTGGCCTGAAACTCCATCCCCCTTCATAGCCGACAGACCGTCACTCTCCCCGTCTTCAAAGCCTTATTAAAATCATTTCTCCTCCAAGAAGCCTTCCTTGACTATGTCCTCATTTTCCCCACTCCCTCTTGCTTCTGCATCACCCTTATATTTGGATTTATACCCAATATCCACCCCACCCTCAGCTCCTTGGCACTTAGGTTCATATCTTTAATTCATTTTAATGTCTGTCTCCCCCTCTAGACCGTGAGCTCCTAAGACACAGGGAACATGCCTACTAATTCTGTTATATTGTACTCGCCCAAGCACTTAGGACAGTGCTCTGCACATATTAAACTCTCAATAAATGTGATTGATTAAGAATCGAATCCCCTTGGTTCTACGTCCGACTCCGCCTGCTGTATAACCTTGGACAAGTCACTTACCTTCCCTGTGCCTCAGTTTCCTCATCTGTCAAATGGGAATTCAATACTTGCTCTACAGCTTCTTAGACTGAGAATCCCATGTGGCACAGGGACCCCGTCTGCCCTAATTATCTTTCACCTACCCCGGTGCTCGGCACGTAGTTAGCGTTGAACAAATATTATCATTCCTCTCAAAATCAGAACGCTGGACTTGATGATTGCTCTGACACAGTGTGACATGTTCTAATTAATTGAAACATCATCGTTGAAAGAAGAATATTCCAATTTATTTCATTCAAATTACCACTTAATCTGGCCTCAAGAAAATGGACTTTGACTCAATTCCACCTAATATTCCATGATCCTCTGCTAGAAGACTTGCTTGCATCTGACTTCACTAAAATGCCCATTACTTTAAATTGTCTTCCATTTGTAATATTCACACAATTGACTTTACTTGATCCGAAATGATGATTACTATTACCCTATACCATAATTGCTTTTATCTGATCTGACTACTTGAAGACAATTTATTAGAACTCTTTTATAGTCTACATTGCACTGAATGTATTCAGCAAGGGAGGAGGTTTTAAATATTAAGACTTTAGGAAAAGCTTATGCTTCAAAGTTGTGTGTGTGAAACCTCAAGATCATTCAATTATGCAGTTGGTTTGAAATGGTCTAGTGTTCATGTAGCAAAGAAAAAATTTGGTTGCCTGGGAAAGGTTATCAAGACTCTAAGGTTGACTGCCTCAAAATTGGAGTGTCCTTGTCTGTTCTTCTTCACGTGAATCCAGTGGAGTACGGCAGAGATGTATAGATGGTCCATTACTGTTCATTCACTCTACCCAGTCACGCCCAGGACATAACAAGAAATTGGGAAGATTGTGTCAATTCTGGGAAATGATAAGACTCTTAGCCCCCTGTTGGACAGGGACTGTGCCCACCCTGATTAGCTTGTATCTACCCAGTGTTTAGAACGCTGCTTGACCCATAGTAAGCACTTAACAAATGCCATCATTATTATTATCATTATTATTAGGGCAGAGAAGGAGTGACCCAGCATGAGATTCTACCCAATACAAAGGTTTCACTTGTCCATCATCTAGAATTTCTGTCGGTTGGTTGGTGAGGCAGCATGGAAAGAGCCCAAGGAGGAGACTCAGGAGATCCAAATTTTAGTCCCAGCTCCCACATTTCCCACAGTGTGATCACAGATAAGTCATGGCCTAGTGGGTAGAGCCTGGGCCTGGGAGTCAGAAGGACCTGGGTTCTAATCTTGACTCTGCCGCTTGTCTGCTGTGTCACCTTGGGGAAGTCACTTCGCTTCCCTGGGCCTCAGTTACCTTATCTTTAAAATGGGGATTAAGACTCTAAGCCGCATGTGGGACAGGGCCTGTGACCAACCTGATTAGCTTGTATCTACCCAGCGATTAGAACAGTGCTTGACCCATAGTAAACACTTAAATACCATCATCATTATTATTATTATGTCACTTTATCTCTCTGTGCCTTAATTTCCTTATCGGTAAAATGGGGTTAAAAAAAACCTATTCTCCCACCCTCTTAGACTGCACGCTCCATGAGGGAGCGGGACTGTGTCTGAGTTATCTTTGATCTTCCCAGAGCTGGTCCCACAGTATATAGTTAATAAATACCCTTATTACTAAATTCTTCAATTATGAAGATGATGGACAGCCTGCTTTCTATTTTTGTTCCTATCCTCTGTTCTGAAGCAGGAATACAAACTCCACCAAGCACACTAGCTCTGTGCATCAGAAAACTGAAGAGATACTATTTTCATACTGCTGCTTTATGCATGCAACATGACAATCAAAGACTCGGAATTACATTTTAAAAAAATCTCCAGAATTTGGAAGCATGCACCTTTCAGGCATCTTCTGCTGAAGCTACTGTCCAACCCACTACGCATAGAGGCGGTCTTATCAGTGAGGAAACGGGGAGATATCTTGATAACCATCGCCTGAAGGAATATTCTATCATATTGGAAAGACACATCAAAATTGATTTTTAATGAGTACTTCAATAAAGTCTGCCTAATACATAAATATGAAAGAGAAGCAGTGAAAAGAAAAGCAGGTTCAGTATATTGCTTCCTTTACTTATGAGAGTAAACAATTTCAGACCCCAGTGGATGTGGGACTATCATATTCTCATTCATAACCAGACCCTCTCGTCCATTAGTATATTTCTATATTTTTTTCTCCTGGCATCTCTCCTCCTCAGTTCTGTCCTTTCTGACCTGGTGGTAGAAACAATCACCTCAACACTGATCTATTTATTTGCTTTACTTTATCAACAGCTCTGCTACAAGTGTTGGCTAAGGGTAGCCCTCATCGCCGTTTTAATTGAAAAGTGCCGACTCTATCCAACCAAAAGCCAGGTTTTGACATTTGGGACTTACTGGAGACCAATGGACCCTCTCAGGATGGCACCTGGAGAGTTTCCAGTACTCTACCAGTCTCGGCGATGGGAGAGTCAAGCAGAGGCCTCTCCATTCCATTCGTACCTTGGCCAGTGGCTAGCGAGCGGAAGGCAATCTGCTACAAGTCAAAACTCACCTGTGCTGCGCAGCAGCGGCACGGGAGAGAGTCGAGGGCGGAGGGTCAAGTTTACTACGTGGAAGGAGGCAGTGATAAACCACTTCTATATTTTTACCAAGAAAACTCTTGTGATCCACTACCAGAATGATTGCAGATGGACGTGGGACATTCTGGGATAGAAGTGTCCTTGGGGTCGCTATGGGTCGGAGACGACTTGACAGCATAAGACAAGGAGACCAATGGAACTAGCAGTTCCTGGGAGCTGTCGGGGGAGGCAAAAGAAATTTCCCTGGAAGAACTCACAAGCTTCAATCTTCTTTGTAAAGGGAGTGTTTTTTTTTTTTTTCCATGCCAAATTAGACCCTTGAGCAAGCAGCGCTATTAGAAATTTACACACAATGGAATTCTATAACGTCCCAGCTACTCATCAAGGGACCCGTGTGTATTTGAACTAAATTGGGACAAAAACAGGCCCCCAACTATCTTTCCACTTGGGCATAGCCCCAACTATTACATCAAGAAAATAGAATTTGATTCCATTGGCGATTTTACCGCAAATGTTTATCCCTACACTTGGCTAATCCTCACCCACACTGTCTTTGTATCCAGAGAAGCAGCGTGGTTTAGTGGATAGAGCATGGACCAATCCAGGCTCCGCCACTTGGTTGCTGTGTGACCTTGGGCAAGTCACTTATTTTCTCTTTCCTCAGTTACCTCATGTTTAGAATGGGTATTGAGACAGTGAGTCCCCCATGGTACGGGGACTGTAGCCATCTTGATTTGCTTTTATCTACCTTAGTGCTCAATACGGAGCTCTACACACAATAAGCACTTAACAAATGCCACTATTATTATCACTGTCTTTATTATTCCCAGTTCTCCTGCCAGAGAAGGTGATAGAAAAAAAAACCCCAATGGATGAATAAACCTTTCCATCTGTCCAGAGAGGTATTTTCCCATAATTGTCTGCTCATAGTTGTTCATCCATGATCTAGGGATGAGATCATCCATTTCCGGAGAAGTTCTGATGAGTTTCCCTGTGTCCCAGCCTAACAGAGGGGCACTTTGGGGGGAGAAGTCTTGCTTTCAAAAATCAATAGTATTTTTTGTGTGGTTACTAGGTCCCGAATACTTTATTGGGTAAGTAACAGTGATGGATAGAAAGAGAAGATACATTCCTTGCTCTCAGTTTAGTACTCTGAAGCAAGGAATGTATCTCCTCTTTCTATTTAGTTTAGTTTAGTACTCTGAAGAAATGTACTCACAGAGTTTGTGTGCATTTACTTTGTTATGGCATTTGTTAAGTGCTCCCTGTGTGCCACTGTACTAACCTCTGGGATAGATACAAGCTAATCAGGTTGGACACAGCCCACATCCCAAATGGGGCTCACAGTCTTAATCCCCATTTTGTTTACAGATGAGATAACTGAATCACAAAGAAGTTAAATGATTTGCCCAAAGTCATACAGCAGACAAGTGGCAGATCCGGGATTAGAACCCAGGTCCTTCTGACTCTCAGAATGAGTTTTAGCAATTACGCCACGCTGCTTCCCAAGGACGTTATTCCTCTCCATCCACACAAAATTTGGTTTGCTTAATCCTAATTCACTTTGCACAACTTTTTCTTAAAATGCAGTTTCCTTGCAGAAGAAAGCCTGGAATCAGACCCAAAATACTTAAACACTCTGGAAAGCATTTTGACTTGCTAAGGTCACATAGAGTTTTGGGCAGTGAATTAGGAATTGTCTAGAGCATTGGCTAAAGGACTCCCGCCTAATAAAATAAGAAATTGCCCTAACCCTGTAATGATCCTGTCAGGGTATGTTTAAGTGGAGAGTCAGAACGAGATAAATGGTTCACAGAGAGTTTATCTCCATAGTAAATAAACATAAAGGGATAATTAAATAAAATATGGTGCGTCGGAGGCTTGCAGAAAGAAATTAAAGTCATTTTAAAACCCTTTCAATTTTTATTAGAAGTAAAATTGGATGTCATTCAACAACCATATGTACAAATGTGAAGCGCTTTTATCCTCTTCGGAAGTTAGCAGAGACTGTGACTACGCAGCGGAAACCAGCTCAGAAAAAAAAAAAATCATTCTAAATCCAAAATCTATTTTAGTATCTGACCCCTTCATCTAGAGTGTAATTTCCTTGATTAATTAATTACGGCACTGTTAAGCACTTACTACGGACCAAGCTCTGTACTAATTGCTGGGTTAGATACGAGATAATTATTGAGAGCAGGACTCGTGTCCTATTTCTCTTAATGGTATTTGTTAAGCGCTTACTCTATGCCAGGTATTGTTCTAAGCGCTGGGATAGATACGAGATATTCAAATTGGACGCAGTCCCTGTCCCGCATGGGGATCCCAGTCTTAATCCTGATTTTACAGATAAGGTAACCGAGGCACAGAAAAGTTAAGCGACTTGCCCAAGGTCACACAGCAGAAAAATGGCAGAGCTGGGATTAGTACTCAGGTCCTTCTGACTTCCAGGCCCATGTTAACCACTAGACCACGCTTCTTCTCCCAAGCACTTAGTATAGAGTTCAGCACAGACTAAACACTTAATGAATACTATTGTTTGATTGATTTTAAGTCAAAGTGCCAATGTCCAGTAAGAATGGTGACTGGTCTGCCCAATCTCTCAGGGTAAATGATTGGTTTTTTACTGTCTCATCATCCAGGAGCACCCATCTCCTACAAAGTTGAGCATTCTTGGTTTTTGAAACACTGTCACCTTGTGGCTCAGTGGAAAGAGCCCGGGCTTGGGAGTCAGAGGTCATGGGTTCTAATCCCACTCCGCCGCTAGCCAGCTGTGAGACCTTGGGCAAGTCACTTCACTTCACTGTGCCTCAGTTACCTCATCTGTAAAATGGGAATGAATACTGTGAGCCCTACCTGGGACAACCTCATTACCTTATATGTACCCCGGCGCTTACAACAGTGCTTGGCACATAGTAAGCACTTAACAAATACCAACATTATTATTATTGTAGCACTCACATACATAGTCATAATTTATTTATATTAATGTTTATCTCCCCTTCTAGACTGTAACTTCCTTGTAGGCAGAGGGTCCCAACTCTGTTGTGTTGTACTCTCCCAAGCACTTAGTACAGTGTTCTGCAATCAGTGGTATTTATTGAGTGTTTACTGTGTTGATTCCATTTATTTCTCTTGATTGCATTTATTGCTATTTTTTTGTCTGTCTGTCTCCCCCGATTAGACTGTAAGCCCGTCAAAGGGCAGGGACTGTCTCTATCTGTTACCGATTTGTACATCCCAAGCGCTTAGTACAATGCTCTGCACATAGTAAGTGCTCAATAAATACTATTGAATGAATGAAAGAGTTGGTAGACATGTTCCCTGCCCACAGTGATCTTAGAGTCTAGAAGGGAAGACAGGACAATAATTATGATAATGATAGTGATAATAATAATAATAATAATAATGATTGTGGTATTTGTTAAGCACTTACTACAGTGCCAGGCTTCTTATGAAGCGCTGAGGTAGATACAAGGAAATCAGGTTGGACACAGTCCCTATCCCACACAGAGCTCACAGTCTTAATCCCCATTTTATTCATTCATTCATTCATTCATTCATTCATTCATTCATTCATTCAACCGTATTTACTGAACATTTCAGACCACTGTATAAAGTGCTTGGGAGAGTACAATATAGCAATAAACAGATACATTCCCTGTCCACAATGAGCTTACAGTCTAGAGGCAACTGAGTCACAGAGAAATGAAGTGACTTTTCCAAGGTCACACAGCAGACAAGTGGCAGAGTCTGGATTAGAACCTGATAATTTGAATAAATAATTCACAAAATATGGACATCAATGCTTGGGGTGGGGTCGGGGGTGGGGATGAGAGTGGGGTGAATATTGAGTGCTTCTCACCAACTACCACCAAATTCCCAGAGTCAAGTATTCCCACATCCATTATTGCCCCTCCACACCTGGGTTGCTTATCAGACTGCTATGCACAATCTGCTCTCACTATTCAGCCTTTTTACAGATAGATGTTATCCTTGCAGGCCTATAATATTAATTGATTAACAAAAATCCAGACTTTGGTGGTTTAATCATTTGCAAATAATTTCACTTATTAACTCCCTCTGCATGTAGACCAGTTGGACACAGTCAACAGTTATGATTATGCTTTGGTTTTAGACTGGGGTTTCATACGAATATTCAAGGATGGGACTTGCAATATTTGATATTCTTTTACACTTTGAGAGTTGATACACTTATAATTCACTAATAATAAGAGGGTAACCATTGTTAATTATTTTGTGTCGCCCCTTTAATCTTGGGATACAAGGGGGGCTCGTCCTTTGAAAGTATCAGATGTGTTTCTGCTTCCATCTCCTATCTAGAGACAATACTAATTCATGGAGAGAAGAGGCAGGATGCCCTAGTTCTTTCAGTAATATCTGAAATGTCAGGGGCTTTGGACTCTATTCCTGGCTACTCCCCAAACATTCTAATTGGCATTGGCCGGTCAATGATTTCCCCAGGTCCAGGATAATAATGGTAGCACTGTCGTTTGTTAAGCACTTATTACGCGTCAAGCAATAGAGTAGATACAAGATAATCAGGCCAGACATGATACTTGTTTCAAATTGAGGTCACAGCCTAAGGAGCCGGGAGAACTAATATTTCATCCCCATTTTACAACTGAAGAAACTGAGGAAAAGAGACGTGTCCAAAGTGAGCCAGCAGGCAAGTAGCATAGCTGGGATTAGAACTCAGGTTCTTTGAGAAGCAGAATGGCCTGGTAGAAAGGTTGCAGGAAAGGGAGCAGATCTGAGTTCTGATCGCGGCTCTGCCAATTGGTTGCTGTTTGATCTCGGGCAAGTCGCTTCATTTCTCTGTGCCTCAGTTACCACATCTGTTAAATGGAGATACAATACCTGTTCTCCCTCCTACTTAAACTTTAAGCCCTAATGTGGCCCTTGATTATTTTAGTTTCTCTCCCAGCACTTAGAAGAGTGCTTGGCACATGGCATACACTTAACAAATACCACAATTTTCATTATTATTATTATGAGGCCTGCCCGGGTCCGAGACAATCCCCGGAGTCAGCCGCAAAATAGTGTCAAGGGTGTATCCGCTCTGGTTTTCAGAGAAGCAGCGTGGCTCAGTGGAAAGAGCCCGGGTTTGGGAGTCGGAGGTCATGGGTTCGAATCCCAGCTCTGCCGCTTGTCAGCTGTGTGCCTTTGGGAAGATCACTTAACTTCTCTGAGCCTCAGTGACCTCATCTGTAAAATGAGGATTAAGACTGTGAGCCCCACGTGGGACAACCTGATCACCTTGCATCCCTCCCACCCCAGCGCTTAGAACAGTGCTTTGCACACAGTAGGCACTTAACAAGTACCATTAGTATTATTTATTCGGGGAGAGTTGGAATTAGCTGGAATCAAACTGATCTGAGCTCACTGAGCTTTTTCCGATTCACGGGGGCGACATCGTCACTATTAATAACCATAATAGCTGCAGTCGGAAAGATGGGCAATAAGGCACAATGATTCAGCATAATGACTCATTCCTGAGTTGCAGATTACTCTGAATGTTGTTCATTTCTGACAGATTCAAAGATCAAACTCTTTTCCATAAACAACGAGTGCGTGGAATTAAACAGGCTACTAGAGATAGCACTTTTTTTTTCCCCCAGTCTTATCAAGTCCTCTATCTCCATTCATCTGAGAAAGAGCAGGGGCAAACAGCCTTCGTTTCAGAGCACATCATAGACATAATTTCAGGATCTGTCCATTAAGCCAACGTAAAGTGTGAGATAAGTCACTCTCGTTCATGATGACAAGCAGGTGTTCTCGCTAGCCAGCATCCGATTATGACGCGGATAGTTTAAATCCACCATTGAGATACGGCTACAAGTCGTAATCAGACCCGGAGATGAGGGTGGTTTTTCGCAGCCTGCGTCTTCGAAGTGTTAGCCGTGCATTAAGTCATCGCTGACAGGTGGCGGAGTCTAAAGACGAAGCCTGCTTCCGTAACCCATTGTGAGGTTTTGTGGTCGCATTCTATTCGCACTCCATCTTGATGCCACTTAACCGCACTGAACACAACAAGCCGAAAGCACCCTAGTGCTTCATAAGGTAGGTCAGAGGACCTATGCGCGTCCATTAATCCCTGATTCAAAGAGGCGCATTCTCACAGGATAACTAATTAAAGAAAACAAGACACACTGGGGAAATTGCCCACCACCAAGATGGACTCATAAACCAATCTTTATTACTCCGTCTTCAACCGTACAAGCTCCTCTCAGGATGTGAACGCCTTAAGGGGAAAGAGCTTTATCTAGCATAAGCTTGAGATCTGCATCTGATTCCTAATACTGATATATCATGCATCCGTCAAACAATGAGGGCTTACTACATGCAGAGCATTGTGCTAAGCAGTTGGGAGAATAAAATAGAGTAGATGGAGTACATTTTTTATTACATTTAAGCGCTTACTGCATGCCAGGCACTATATCTCTGAGGTAGATACAAGCTAATGAGGTAAGACACAGTCCATGTCCCACATGGAATGCACAGTCTTCATCCCCATTTTACCGATGAGGTAACTGAGGTTCAGAGGAGTTAAGTGACTTGCTCAAGGTCACACAGCAGACAAGTGGTGGAGCCACGATTAGAACCCAGCTCCTTCTGACTCGTGCTCTATTCACTAGGCTATGCTGCATCTCGAAGATGGCTTAGAGACTCGGATGTTCAGAAAAGCTCAAGACAAAAGGAATTGAGAAATATAACGCATAGTGTTCCTTTTTGGCTCACTGCCTGGTTTCTGTTAGTCCCAGCCTGATTTTCTTTGGGCCTTGACTGGGCTGGTGAGTTCCTGATTTTAATGGTCCAGGGCAAATGATGTTTTCCCAAGGGCACACACAAAATAAAACAGGCACTCGTTCCCTTTTCTCTAGTCTCACCTCAACTGGATTCTGTCCACTCCAACTGTTCCATCTTTGTCATGCCATCCCCTAAATCAATCAAGTTTCAAGAGTCCTCTTCTGCCCCTAGAAAGAGAGAGGCAATTTCCTTTTCAATCTTATTTATCGAGGGCTTGCTGCATGCGGAACACTGCACTGAGGGCTTTGGAGAGTACATTATAATGGAGTGGATAGACACTTTCTCTGCCCACAGTGAGCTTCTTTTGGGACCCAAATTGCTCTAGCTGTGATACTTTTTCACTGGGGCAGTGACAGACCTGCAGGGGACAGAGGGGAAGAGCTTTTCGGATTTTTTTCTTCTGAGGACCCAATTTGAAACCGGAAGCATTTTAAACACCGGATTGGAAATTTCTTTGGGGTAGAAAATTGCCAAATGCACGACAAAGTAGCAATGAGGAGAAAGGTGGAGGCCTCAGTAGCACCAACTGGCCAATGATGCACAGATGTGCAGTGAAATTTTCTGCCCTCTGCACAGACATTTCAGGGACAGGTACCCTGAATGTTAAATTAAACATTTAAAGCCGCCCACAGTGCTGCGGGGATGGAGGATGTAGAGATCCATCTGTTCCATGTGGCCATTTATTTTTTCCCTTTGGTTTGTTCAAGGTCCATTGATCAAGATAAACTCTCCCAGTCCATACGTTTTGGGGGATGAATGGAAGATTTTTCACAGAGCTTGATTGAGGAGGGAAGACTTTAATCATGTCACCCAAAACCAAGGAGTCAGCACCGGTTTCTCAGTCTGGTCTGGATCTGGTAGAATCAACAGTTTCCCTAAATGCACCCTGAAGCACATCAATAAATTGCTCAAAATGAAGCAAATATTTGCCACCAAGAGTGAACCATCCCTTTTCTGACATACTGGGGCTGTGGAGAAGAGCTGTGTCAAGGGAAGGAAAGTCTGACTGATGATATTTTTCTCAGTCGGCCGATTTATCTCAGAAGGAGGAAAGCCGGCTGTCAGGAAACCTGCTCTATATTGCATGCAATCTACTGCTGGTCAGTGGATAATAAAGTTATCCACATCTGAGATCTAATCACGAGAGAGGTTCCTGGTTTAGCCAATCGCAAGTCTGAGGCACAGAAAATGTTCATTTATTCATTCAAGGGCATTTATTGAGCACTGACTGTATAGAAAGCACAGTACTAAGCACTTGGGAGAGGACAATATAACAATAGGCAGTCACATTTCCTGTCAACATGTTATTGGCCCTTCTTCTGACTGGGAGAGAGTACTGTTGTGCTAACTGGCTCAGCGCTTAGAACAGTGCTTGGCATATAGTGAGTGCTTAACAAATGCCATCATCATTATTATTATTATTATAAAAACCATTCTCTCTGGAATCATGCTTGTGTCGACCTTTTACATGTGGGTGGGGAAAAGGATAAAAGGGTAATGAGTCGTGGCATTCCATTTCCAGTTGCCCATCATCAATGGACTATCTTGCCCACCGGAACATTGCCATCTTTCCTCCCTGAAGTTATATCTTGGGAAACTCAAGGCCCACATTGAAGTTCCCAAGGCATAACGTCAGGGAGGAAAGGTCCTCACTGGGCACTGGATTTTGCTTAGTACTTCGCATTCATTCTGCCTAGTGTGCCCAGACCAAAAGGACACCAGGACTATGGCATGATATCTGAGGACCCCTTTTCATTTTCCCTGACTGGCACTGCCACGATCAAGACCCACCCAACTGAATGAACCCTGCTCTCTAGACTGTAAGCTCATTGTGGGCAGGAAATGTGCCTGTTTATTGTTATATTGTTTCCCCCAAGAGCTTAGTGCAGCACTTAGTACTCGATGAAAACGACTGACTGGCTGACCAACTTTCAGAATACTGGGAAGATTGTAAATGTTGGGGAAGGTGCATACCAATTATGTGATAGTGTATTCTCCCAGGAACAGTGCTCTGCACACAGTAAGTGATCAATAAATACCACTGATTGATTGATTGATTGGAGTGGTGAGAAGCTTCAGAATCCTTTCCTCCCAGCAGTTTTGTGCTGGTGCTTTCTTGTTGTTGTGATTGTTTGTTAATGTTGACATTTGTTAAATTTTTCTATATGCCAAGTGCTGTTTGAAAACTACTTAGACTGTGAGCCCCATGACAGACAGGGATTGTATCCAACCTAATTAATTTGTAGTTTCCCGAGTGCTTGGAACAGCCTTTGATATATAGTAAGAGCTTAAAAATACCATAAAAAAAGCTCAGAAGAAAAAAAAAATCCAAAACACTGGGTCAGAAACAAAATGATCAGGTTGGCCAGTTCCTAAAGGAGTTTTCAGACTAATTGAGGGTGTTGGGGGAAGAGGTATTTTATCCCCATTTAGCAGATGAGAAATTTGAAGAACAGATAAATTATGACTTTCCTGAAGTCACACAGTGCACAAGTGGCAGATCCAGGATTAAACCTCAGGTCTCCTGACTCTCAGGCCAATGTTCTTTCCACTATGCCATTCTGTTATAGTTATTTTTATATGCTTATTATTTCAACTGAATTAACCCAGCTATTTCTTTCCCATTCATATTCATCTTCGCAAAGGCTTTGGGACTATAGTCTGCATGGGAAAGCCTCCCTTCCTCCAGAGATAAATTCGATGTTTCACACAGAGTAAAGCGCTTGACACAGGTTATGGAGATACTAAATAGTGGCTCTTTTCTGATTGCCAGTACAAATCTACACGCCTGAGTGTCATTCGTAATGGTTGATACATAGTTCATAAGCCTCTTTTCCCAGAAGGCACAGCTTTACTCAAATCTAAGCAAGAAAAGAAAAATCTGCCAGTGCTTTAACTGGCAGAACAGTAGACTTTCTTCCGTAAGGCAGAAATAGCAGGACAGAATGAAAAGCAGGGTAGCCTAGTGGAAAGACAACAGGGTGGAAGTCAGAGGCCCTAACGCTTGCCTGTCAAGGCCTCTTCTGTGGGCCTCAGTTTCTTCATCTGTAAAATGGGGATTCAGTACCTGTTCTCCCACCTACTTTCATTCATTTCATTTCATTCAAGTCCTTTCATTCATTCACTCACTCATTCACTCACTCACATTTATTGAGTGCTCACTGTGTGCTCAATACCGTATTAAGTGCTTGGTGGAGTTCACTATAACAATAAATAAGCACATTCCTGCCCTCAACGAGCTTTTAGTCAGCAGGTAGGCCAGGTGTGTGACCTGATTTTCTTGCATCGACCCCAGCATTTAGAACAGTGTTTGACACATAGTAATGACTTCACAAATACCGCAGTCACCAACGATGTCTGACCAAGGACTAGCCAACTTCTATAGCTTTTTACTCCCTTAATTTTTTGCATCAGTAATTCACTCAGAAACCTTCAGGTTGTGGCCTCATAGAAATAAAAAATTGACTACGATAATTATTCTCACTACTATCACTACTATTAATCTAGTGAGTAATTTTTAGTACCGCTGGTAATTTGCTGAATGCAATTAATTAGCAGGCCAAGTAAAGGAACACCTACTTGTTCTAAATGCAAGGGATCTCTGTAACTCTCTTGACTGAAGGTTGGGGCATGGAGGTTTTGAATAAAACAAAAAGGAAAGAACACTAGTCCATAAATGACTACGGAGGCTCAAAAAACTCTCTCTTCAAAGCAATTTTAGATGAAGTATTGAAATACAGGCTAGGAGGTGAACTCAATTCAACCCCTATTCAGGAAAAGCTTTTACCTGGGGTTGATTTGATTTAATGTTAAGCAAAGAACTTGAAAAATTTCTGAGCATTGAGGAGGTGGACAAACAGGCAAACAAAATTCCAACACCTCACAAGGGTGGAATGTGTTTGGGCCAAAACTCCAGCAAAGTGAGGGAAAAATAATCACACTGGGAATCTTGATTTTATCTAAAGTCAAAGGGTCGGATGTCAGGAAATTGGACAAATAAATAGAAAGTTCTTGGAGTTAAGAAGGGGGGGGGGGAACCCAGAGATTTTCAATAAAAATGATAATGAGCAAGGCTCATATAAGACTAAGAATAATAAATAAAAACTCATCTGACACGCAATATAGCTCTGAATTTATTGTGCAGGAGAAGAAGAGATGGCATTTGGAACAAAGGGAGTTCAAAGTGAGAAGTCGAACCACTTGGGACCGGTTACCTTTTGTCTAAGTAATCTATCCTTTCAGGAGAGGGCTTGATTCAGCTCTCTAGAATGGTCTGAGGAACAAATCCAATGAAGCCAGAAGAGTTGAATAGATTGTCAAAGAGCTAGCACAAGATAACAACCAGTCCAATGGAGTGTATGGAAGAAAGGGTTATATCTGCTCTTGTAGGGATATGTGGCAGATCTAACTAAGTGAGCTGGAAGAATGATCTGTTCCTATCAACTACTTGTGTCTTTTTGTGTGGGGAATGCATACTTATTTTTGTCCCATTAAAGAAGGCGATCCTTAGTGGTGAAGCTTTCAAGAATAATTGTTTTGTTTCAACTCACCCACTGCAATGGCATCGCAGGGCGTTGACTTTAGACAAAACGACTGGGAAATGCTTATCTGTGAAACTGTTCACACTGCTTCTGCTAAGAGCCTGCCGGCATTCTCTTAACAACCCATTATTTTCTGAGAGATTATTATTCATCTGAAAAACTCTAGTGCCTGGGAAAATTTGGAAAAAAGAAGAATTCGACTTGACAGGAAGGTATTGAGGGGCAAATGGGATAGCCTGGTGGTAGAAGATATTGAGCATCTCAATTTCTCAAAAAGAAAGGCAGTGGTGGTGACTGATTTCTCAAGCCTCAATTTTGAGTGGTTTATTTAAATGGAGATTTGATAGCATGTTGTACATATAGTGGATTGACATTTGGGGATATTCAGAGGATCTATTGGAGTAGCAAAAGAGAAAAACCAACGTAAATAATGGGATTATCTTGTTTATAGAACAATCACTTCATTTATGTTTAGTGTTTTTTGTTTTTTGGTGTTTTTTTCTAACTCATCCACAAAGATTCCATAAGGGGTTCTCCATGGTAGAGAAGTTATCTGCATCTTCCAGGCTATTGAGCTATTATGGGCAAACAATATTTCCTCAGGGCATAGATACTTTCTCCCAGGCATCCAATTAAATGGAAAGACCCATCCTGTGTTAGAGCAAGCTGAGATACTATCTCATTTTTCACACTCCCACCTTAAAGCCCTTATCTTCAAGGTATTGTATGCAAACCTATGTCTATTTATCCATCTGTGCTTGAATAAGAGGGGAGAAGAAGTAGAAATATTTTTTTAATGCTGGAAAGCAGTCTTTTTTTTTCCCTTATTGTGGCCAAGGGCACTCCTGGCCAGATTGTTTTTAATGGTATTTGTTAAGCACTTGTCTCATGCTGTTGAGTCAGACCCATAGAGACTCCAGGGACACAGCTCTCCCAGAACACCCCACCTCCATCTGCAGTTGTTCCGACAGTGGATCCTTAGAGTTTTCTCGGTAGAAATCCGGAAATGGTTTACCACCTCCTCCGCACAATCAACTTGAGTCTCCACCTTCGACTCTCTCCCGTGCCGCCGCAGCTGCCCAGCACAGGTGAGTTTTGACTCTTGGCAGGTTACCTTCCACTTCCTAGCCACTGCCCAGTCTAAGAATGGAATGGGTAGGCCTCTTCTTGACTGTCCTTCCTGTAGCTGAGACTGGTGGAGTACTGAAAACTCCCCGGGTGCAATCCTGAGAGGGGTGTTAAGCACTTACTATGTGTCAAACAGTTCTAAGAGCTGAGGTCGATATAGGTGAATTCGATTGGATGCAGTCCCTGCTCACAGTCTAAGTAGGAGGGATAACAGGAGGGCTGAGGCACAGAGAAGTTAGGTGACTCACCCAAGGTCACACAGCAGGCATTTTGCAGAATCATTTTTTTATGGTATTTATTAAGCACTTACTATGTTGCCATGCGCTATCCTAAGTGCTGGGGTAGATATGATATAAGCAGGTTGTACACAGTCCATTTCTTAATCCTCATTCTAGTGATGAAGAAACTGAGGCATGGAGAAGCTAAGTGACCCGCCCAACGTCCCAAAGCACATAAGTGGTAGAATTAGAACATGGGTCCTTTCGACTCTCAGGCCCGTGGTCCATCCTCTAGCCTATGCCGCTTCTTTAAGCAGATTTCTGGGTGATTTTGACTTAACATCTGTAGGCCTCAGATTTCCCAGAGGTAAAATATGAATGATAATGGTTGCCCATCCCAACTCCCGGGGACACATGGCCTAGGGGAAAGAGCACGGTCCCGAGAGTCAGAGGACATGAGTTCTAATCCCGGCATCACCATAAGTCTGCTGCGTGCCCTTAGGCAGGTCACTTGATATCTCTGGGCCTCCTTTCCTCAACTGCAAATTGGGGATTAAATCCTACTACCTCCTACTTAGATTGTGAGCCCCATGTGGGAAAGGGACTGTATCTAAACTCTGTGCCTCAGTTATCTCATCTGTAAAATGGGGATTAAGAGTTTGAGCCCCATGTAGGACACGGACTGTGTCCAACCTGATTATTTTGTATCTACTCCAGTACTTAGAGCAGTGCTCGACAAATAGTAAGCACATAACGAATATAATAACAATAATAGTAATAAGAATGGTGATAATAATAAAGTGATATTCATTTTCCAGATTATTTTTGAGGTTAGAGAAAGGTGCCTCTCCGTTTGAAGTAATTTTAATCCCGATTTAGTGACTAATTTTAATCCCATTTAGTGACCCCAAATCCAGAAGAAATTATGAAACCAGAAATTTGATTCATTTATTCAGAGGCAGCCTTCTTTCCCTGATTTCTTCAAAGTTGAACTGGTGATAAAAATACAACTTTATGTGAAGTTTAAGAGTTTAAAAGTTTAACGTTTTTAAGAAATTACATCCAAATTTTCCAATCACTTTTTTTAGACCAAATGTGTAGAAGGGGTAATATATTGTTCAAGGATTAAGAAATTGCTGCTTTGAAAGTTAGTTCACTTAAATCAATTTGCCATTTCCAAATTGTATGAAGGCCTTGAGCAATGGAAATCAAAATAAAAATATATTTGATTTTTATTCAGTGTGCACCATTGACATATAATAGAATTTAACCCTAACAAAGGTTTCTTTCAGGTAAAATGTGCTTCAGGCTTTGGGAACAGCTGAGAGAAATAATTTCCTAGCCCCCAAAGAAAATATTTTCAACGATTTCAAGCCTCCGAGATTTCTTTCTATAGTTTATTTCATTTTGTGGTGGGAAATATGGGAATGAAATGAAGTTAGTGTTTCATATGCTATTTATCAATCAATACGACACACTGTTTTGCAGAGTTTTATAACTCGAAATAAATTCATTAAGCCCTTGTCATGGGCTAAAAAGAGTCAAGAGCATTTCTAAAGGTTCCTAATGAACCCGTTAGAATAAAAATAAACCCCTCATGAAAGAGAGCCCTGAAACTCTGACAGGTAAATTAGATTCCACATGAGGAAGTTTACTGTGCATGAGACATTCTGTCTTCTGGCCCTCTGTGAGTTTACCGATAACCAGCAGAATCTGGTCTTTATTGAATTCATGCCTATAGAACATGGGTAAATGGAGAGAGGCTTGTCTAATGGTCTTCGGTGGTGTAGCACATTCTGTGTTTCTCCGGGTTGGAATGTTTGATGACGATCATCTGAGATGGACCCTTAGAGTAACTGACCAAATGCTATATGTGACCAACAGTCTCTTTTTGCCCTAAAATCAACATAGTAAGTAACTCTCCAAGTAGCATCGAAAAACTCAAAAGAGTTATTTCACTCTACTGGTCAATGGTTTGATTGTTTTGCAAAGGATGATCATCGCTTTCGGGTTCGGAGGTGGCTGTCCAAAAAAACAAGTCCCGCCCTTCTATCGGGGTGTCCCGAAGCCAGGGCTAATTGTTTGGGAAAGTACAAAGCGATAGAGTTGAGTTCGTAGACACATTCCCTGCCCATAAGGAGTTTAGAATCTAGTAAATTCCCATATTTTAACCTCCATCAGACCTGGTTTAGGGAATTATTATTTTGGTTACATTCTGCCAAACCATATATGAGTGTTAATGTGCTTGTTATGATCTCCTCCAGCTCATTTTCTGACATATGAATAGAATAGAATAATAATAATGATTTTAGCATTTGGTAAGCACTTACTCTACGTCAAGGACGGTTCTAAGCACTGGGATAGATACAAGATAAGTAAGGTAATCACATGATCTAAGAATTAGAAAAAAAATAGCAGATTAGGAGATTGTCGGGATATAGTTCAATCAATTCATTCATTCATTCATTCAATAGTATTTATTGAGCACTTATTATGCGCAGAGCACTGTACTAAGCGCTTGGAATGTACAATTCGGCAACAGTTAGAGGCAATCCCTGCCCAGTGCCGGGCTCACTAGTTGGTACAACCAGACTCAGAGTAAGAAAAAATGGTTTGTGCTCTTGTATGTGGTATCAGGCAGGATTTGATGTTACTACTTTTCTCCGCCTCTGTCTCTGCTCTGCTGAACTCTTCCACACATTACTTTATGCTTTATTACATTTGTGCCATTTTGCAGCACTTAGTACAATAAAACGACGGGTGGCAAGAGGATAAAATATTTTGCTAGTGGTGGACATAACAATTATATCCAGATTTGTTTTGAAAAATGTCAGGCGCCGTGTTTACTTTTAAGCATCTGTTCTCAATGAATCGATGGCTTTAATATTACTACCGTTGCTCCAAACTATGTTCTTCAAAAACACAATCCAGACGTTATTGCAGAAATGGCTGTATTTGAATTCAGCTGAGACCATCAGCAGTGATCAGGCCTATTTAATGATCATGCTGACTCAGGCAGGTGAGTGGCTTTCAGTAGAGGACATAAAATGTCCTGATTCTGGATGCATCACTAATTTCCTCGTGGGATAGTGTCAAATCAATGAGGGCTGCAGAATTTCATCAATAGTGAGTAAACAAAGACTTGACAATCTATGTGGTGTTTATGCAGGGGGAAAATGGGTCTTTCTTTCTCTGCCCTTCCTCCTTGGCTGAATCCAGAGTTTTCATCAGAGCAAGGAAGACTTTGTATGGCTCTTTGACATTTTACTTCATTCTTCAGATGGTCTGGTAGAACCAGACTTGGCTCTGCACTTACTTGCTGAATGACCTTGGACAAGTCACTTAACTTTTTGTGCCTAGATTTCCTTTTCTGTAAAATGGCTAGTCAATACCAGTTCTCTCTCCTACTTTTGACTACAGCTCCATGTGAGACTGGGACTGTGTCCGATCTGATTATCTTGAATCTACCACAGTGCTTGGCACATAGCACTTAACAAATATTATTATTATTATTATTATTATTTTTGTTATTTGACAGGAAGAATGAAAGCTCAACTGCCTGGATAGAGCTAAATCCTCATCTAAACCTGAAGACAATTACCCACAGGCAATGAACATCCAAAATGACTAAACTCTCTTGGCTCAGATGTGTGTCCTTGGTCTCTGAATTCTATTTGTTGGGAGGTGTGTATGCCCCAATTGAATTGTCCCAAGGTTGAACTGAAATAGAAAAACAGCACTAGAATGTGTTCAATAACTTCATTGTCCTAAGAATATGCCTGGGTAAAGAATTCATGTTTTCAAAACAAATGCCTACAAATGTATTATGGAAAATTGATGCTTGTGAATAAAAAATTGAAAATAAGTTCAAAAAAATTTTTCTCTTTGTACCATTCCAGGAGATATGTAATCAACATATTTGTATTGATTTGCTTTTCAAAAACACCAATGGGAATTTAAAAAAAAAACCCTAAAAACATCATCTACATAGAGAAACTCAACTCCAGTGACATTAGGAAAATTAAATCAGTCAGCCACTTGATTCTGTCTCTGCTTTCAAGGTGCTTATCTTCTAATTCATATTCCATTTTAGAAGATCCCTATTACAGTCCTGCAAATAGATTTCAAGCATCATTTGATGTGTACAATCTGTCACTTAGCCAGGACATCCTGCCCACTCCATCTGTTTTTCACCCTAAACATCTCCATCTCCTTCAGTATCCCACATTGCAAGTCTGAAGTCACACAATCTTTCATCCATTTCTCCTCACAGGTTTTTATGGAAGGCAAAGAAAAAACTTCAAAAGAGATTAGCTGTCCAATAATTATTAATCCCCATCTTGGGGCTTTGGAAAACAATCAATCAGTTGTATTTATTGAGTGCTTACTGTGTTCAGAGCTATGTATTAAGTACTTGGGAAGGTACAACAATATAACAGACACATATAATGCAATTCATATTAAAGTGACTGTGATCATTTAATTCTTTGATTATGGTCTTCTAAGCATTCAGTCCAGTACCCTCCCCACAAAGTAGGCACTTAATTAATACTACTAAGTTAATGAATGACTATATTGATGACAATGAAATAATAAAGTACATTTGTAATGTTAGTCATTGTTATTGTTTGCTATTACTTCGATTTTATTAATTAGTGAACAGACAGTCAAAGATTTCCTGGAATATTCTACCAGTTGGTGGTAAGACATTCTCAAATGATTTTCAGACACTCTGCTCATTAAGTCACTCTTCTTCCTTTTTAGCTTTTTTGTTTTTGCCCAAAAGCTTAGGGATTTAGATCTCTAAGTTGCAAAACAAAGTGGAAATCAGAGGCAATTATCTGAGAAATTCAGTTGAAATCTGTTTGTATTATTATTTATATCTTAATTCTCTGCCTAGGAAAACATGGCTTGACTATTGTTTCAATCTGTTACCTTCAGTGTACCCAATCCTACCAATTAATAGAGTCCCTTGCATTTTCATAGTATCCTTTCCCATCTGTTCCTCATCTCCCTTATAGATATATTAAAACCTGTTTAATGAGTGCCATATGTCAAGCCCCTACATAATTAATGAATTATTCCCAACCACCTGTTTGCCCTTACAGGACCTAATATTCATTCATTCTATCGTATTTATTGAGCACCTACTCTGTGCAAAGCACTGTACCGAGCGCTTGGGAGAGTACAGTAAAAAAAAAAAAAAAAACAACAGACACACTCCTGCCCACAACAAGCTCAAAGTCTAGAGATATGGGATGTGGGATTTGGGGGCTGGTATGTACACCAACTAAAATTTGTCACTTTGCCCACCTTCATCAAAAAGGAAGGTCCTCGGTCACCACGTCAGATCAGGGAACAAACTAGACTCCAGATCTGCAAATTCCAGCTGAGTTTTCCTGCCCCCATAAGATTGCAATTTGCTTAAGAGAGGTTTGTGTGCTTTTACAGATGTGCCAAGGCATTGTATATAATAATAATTGTGGTATTTGTTAAGAGCTTACTATGTGGCAAGCTCTATCCTCAGCACTGAGGTAGATACACGGTAAGTGGGTTGCACGCAGTCCCTGTCCCATGTAGGGCTCACTGTCTTAATCCCCATTTTCCAGATGAAGAAATTGAGGGCCAGAGAAATGAAGTGACTTATCCAAGGTCACACAGAAGACAAGTGGTAGAGCAGGATTAAAATCCCAATCCATCTGACTGAGGCAGAAATGCAACCCCACATGGCGATGTGTCCCTTATTGTTGACATCTTCCAGTCATCCGACACCAACCTGGTGTCCGACGCATGTCCATGGTCCACGATGGAGACGGAGGCATGGGCCCCAACCGGACATCGGAGTGGATGCCGGTGAAACTGGTCCCCGAAGTGCAGGCCAGCCCTCGGCTGGGTCAGTTCTGGCTGAACGCGGGGGCAGTTGAGGCTAGCCGGGATGGAGAAACAGGTCGTTTCCCCCTGTTAGCCTGGGCGTCGGCCACTGTGCTCCCCTGCCCGGGAGTCACCCCTACCCTGGTTCACTGCTGACCCCAAGGGCCACCCGACTGGTGAGGGAACGAGCCTTTCCATGGCAGGAGTGGACCCAGTGGGTCCACTGGGGACAGGAAAAAGTCAAACCTGGATTTATCTTTGATTTTTTTTTTTTTAATGAAAAGAAAACAAACGTGAGGTTTCTCGTTTCATTTTTCTTTGTACTATCTGTTAAGTGTTTATTATGTGAGAGGCACTGTTCTGAACAATGGGGTGGATACAAGTTAATCAGGTTGGACACAGTCCCCGTCCCACATGAGGCTCACAGTCTTAATCTCCGTTTTACACAGGAAGGAACTGAGGCCCAGAGAAGTGAAGTAACTTGTCCAAGGTCACACAGCAGGCAGGTGGCGGAGGCAGGATTAGAACTGATGTCCTTCTGACTCCCAAGAACTTGTTCTTTCCTCTAGGCCACACTGCTTCATCTGTCACTATGGTTCAGTCCCATGATGACAACCCACCAGAAACCACTATAAACCGCTTGTTGATTGTATCATCTTGAAGGATCTTGCCTGAATAATATGTTGCGGGGCAAAAATGTGCCAATCCTTCATGGAACCTCCCCAGCGTGCAGTGCTCAATAGCCTTCCACAGCCTGCAGTTTAGAGTCTCATTATGGCTCTGGTAGGCTGGGTTTGGGAGGGACGGCTCTGGAGCGAAATCTGCTCTCTCTCACCAAAGCTGGAGTGCATATATGCTCTCGTTGTCCATGAACCCACCCCTCAAATACACCTTGACCCCTGTTTCTGTTCCAGTAGTAAGGCCAACGTCCCACCTCTGGCCTGGAATGCCCTCCCTCCTTGAATCCTACAGACAACCACTCTCCCTCTCTTCAAAGCCTTTCTGAAGGCACATCTCCTTCGAGAGGACTTACCTAAGTTCCACTTTTCCTCAACTCCCACTCCCTTCTCCGTCACCCTGACTAGCTCCCTTTGCTCTTCCCCCCCCCCCCAGCCCCAGAGCGCTTATGTAATATATCTGTAATTTCATTTATTTGTATTGATGTCTGTCTCCCAACTCTATACTGTGAGCTCACTGTGGGCAGGGAATGTCACTGCTTACAGTTGTAGTTTCCCCAGTTCTTAGTACACCGTCCTCCATACAGTAAAGCCCTCAATAAATACGATTGACTACTACGCTCTGCCATCGTAGCAGTGACCGAGTGGGATGTGGCCTCATAATAACTGCACTATACCAGACTTTTTGAAAAATAGTGAGAGTGTCCTACTACAGCCCATTTGTGCAAATTGCGTGACTATTCCCCTATTCCCCTATTTCCTAATAAATCTGACATGCTGTGGATTTTCCTCAGATCATTTAAGTCCTTTCCATTCATCACTAACCTTCCCAAATTGCAGGGAAAATTCAGTACTTCCCTCCCCTGGTTGGTTTACATTTATTCCTTCAAGGAGAGCATGATTAAGAATTGTTTGCTTCTTAGGGCCCGCTGTGCCTTTTTTTTTAAAAAAAAAAAACCTTCTTTCAAGCCTCTTCTTCCAACCTGCAAAGCCCCATTTTGCCAGAAGGAACTACATTATGAACAAAGTTTGAGTTTAGTGACAGATTTTAAAAATTGAGGTTTAAATAACTCCCATTGAGCACCAGGCAAATTGTTGCAGAATGCATTTGATTTGAATCCACTTCTGTTTCCTTCAATTACCTCCCCTCTCACTCAGCCCCTAAAATGAGTGTTAAGCACTTTTTACTTTTGAGGGTGAATAATTTCTAGGGTTAGTCCTCTTTCAAATCCTTTTTGATTTGCTATTGTGATGCTCAGTTGTCATAATTGGTTCTTGAGACTTGGATAGCATTTTGTAATCTTGGAAGCCATAATAATAATAATGATTATCATTATTATTAAAAATAATGGTATTTATTAAGCACTTACTGTATATCAAGCACTGTTCTAAGTCCTAGGGTAGGCACAAGTTGATCAAAGTGGATACATCCCTGTTCCACACTCGGAAAGCAGAAGAACAGGTTTTGGCTACCAATTTTACACTGAGGAAACGGAAGCACGAGAAGGTAAGCGACTTGCTCAAAGTCACATGGCAGGCAAGTGGCAGAGGCAAATTGGAACCCAAGTCCTTTGACTCCCAGACCCTTGTTCTTTCCACTGGACCATGCTTCTTCCAATCCTGACAATACCGTGGTTGTCCGTTAGGTTGTTTGCACTTGCGAAAATAGGGGAGAAAATGTACTTCTTTACCTTTGAGAACATCAGATCTAAAAGATAATTGATAGTCATTCTCTATTTTCTATTTCCAGAAAATCCCCAGAGTTCACATCTTGATCTTTATGCCCACTTCTCAGAGTAAAATAAGCACTTAAAGTACCCGACTTTGATTCCAATAGCCAGAGTTCATCCTGTGATGTTAACCCAGTTTTAACATTTTTAATCCATTTCTTTTATCCCTCATTCCCTAATAACTTTAATCTATCTAAATTGCCTTGTGATATTTTCAGCGCAGGAATATATGTATGTATATGTACACACTACACACACACAATTATATGTAATTATACATATTTGATCAAATTATATGTAATTCCATCTCATCTTGAAAGACTGTGTTGGGGTGATTATGTGTTTGAGCAGGAAATTGCCTCCACCAGGAAGGGGAGGTTGGGAAAATAATGCAATAATTCATGCCCAAGTAGATTCTGGCTTCATAATAGTTGAAGATGACAGTTTAGAGTTTCTGGATTTTCCGTGAACACGAGGGACTGGGAAGAACCTGGTAAGACAGGGGTTATCAAATGCCTCTACCCTATAATAAAGCGAAGATTGCACTATCCAAATTCTTCCCTCCTGATAGATGGTCGGGGCCGTGCAATAAAAGTCAATCCAGAATCGAGGAAAAGTCAGACCACTCTAAAATGGATCCAACCTCCAGCTTCTTGAGGGTGCCATCTTTAGTAAGGAACAAGATAGGTGAATGTAGAGAAGCAGCGTGGCCTAGTGTACTGACCACAGTCCTAGGGATCAGAGGACCATGTTTCTAAACCTAATTCTGTCATTCATCTGCTCTGTGATCTTAGGCAAGTCACTTCATTTCTCCGGGCCTCAATTACCTCATCTTAAAAATGGGGATTGACTATGAGCCTTATATGTGACAGGGGCTGTGTCTGACCCTATTAGCTTGTTTCTACCCTGGTGCTTAGTACAATGACTGGTACATAGCAAGCACTTAACAAATACTATTTTTTTTAAAAATGCAAGGATCTTCAGGCGGACGTTGTCGTGGCATGAAAATGAACTGGAAATTCGATATGAAAGTTGTCATGACTCATAGTGATTGAAAAAACTTCCCAAAGGACAAAAGCCTTGAGCTGCACTTTAAAAAGGATGGGAGATACGGGCTTGGAAGTCAGCTGGAGGGAAGCTGTTTGGTGTATATGAGGCCAATTAATAATAATAATAATTGTGGTATTTGTTAAGCAGAGAAGCAGCATGGCTCAGTGGAAAGAGCATGAGCTTTGGAGTCAGAGGTCATGAGTTCGAATCCCAGATCTGCCACTTGTCAGCTGTGTGACTGTGGGCAAGTCACTTCACTTCTCTGTGCCTCAGTTACCTCATCTGTAAAATGGGGATTAAGACTGTGAGCCCCATGTGGGACAACCTGATTCCCCTGTGTCTACCCCAGTGCTTAGAACAGTGCTCTGCACATAGCAAGCACTTAACAAATACCAACATGAGAAGCAGCGTGGCTCAGTAGAAAGAGCCCGGGCTTTGGAGTCAGAGGTCATGGGTTCGAATCCCGGCTCTGCCACCTGTCAGCTGTGTGACTGTGGGCAAGTCACTTCACTTCTCTATGCCTCAGTTCCCTCATCTGTAAAATGGGGATGAAGACTGTGAGCCCCACGTGGGACAACCTGATTCCTGTGTCTACCCCAGCACTTAGAACAGTGCTCGGCACATAGTAAGCGCTTAACAAATACCAACATTATTATTAAGCATCTACTATGTACCAGGCACTGTACTTAACACTAGGGTAGGTACAAGCTTATCAGGTTGGGTACAGTCCCTGCCCCACCTGGACAGCCCTGCCTAAATCTCCATTTTACAGTTGAGGTAACAGGCATAGAGAAGTTAAATGACTTGCACAAGGTCACACAGCAGACTAGTGGTGGAGTTGAATGATTGCTCTGAGGCAGGGGAGACAACTAATGAGGGTAGAGTAAACAGACTAGCTTGCTTGGAATAGAGGACTCAAATTGCACTGAATCAAGGGAAGAAAATGACATTGTACTCTCACAAGGGCTTAGTGCAATGTTCCGGTTAGAGTAAATCCTCAATAAATACCAACGATTGAGTGATTCAGCAAAGATAGAGTAGATAGCAGAAGGAATGAAGCCCCCGATGACTATTTATACTTGATTCAGAGGAAGAGGAGGAACGACTCATTTGAACTGGAAGCAAATCCCATTTATAAGCACAAAATTCACCAAGGCTCTGCAAGTGTAAGCAAAAAGGGGAAGCCAGCCATCATTATTTTTCACAGATGGATGGGGTCAAGTATCTATACCAGAACTTACCTTGTTCCTTAGCCTATAAGTATTTCTCCCTTCATCACTTCTCCCCCAAATCTCCCTGTTATACCAGATTTTGTACTGAGTTTTACTTTGCATACCAACATCACTCAACATTGATCAAAGTTACCTGTTTCCCGATGTGAAGTTTGGAATTGAACCCTTAGAGAACTATATGAAACACCAGTTGGGGACGTGAAAGAATAGCGGCATATCTAGTCTTCCAATCTGAAGCTCTTGGAAGTTGGAAAAAATGAAGATTTTGAATCCTGTTCCTCGATTTCCATGCTAGAGTGGTTTCTGAACATAATTTCCTGAAATTCCCCTATGAAAATTCATGAAGGATTTTTATTAAGTTTTTAAAAATAATAAATGAGTTATTTATCATCAATGACTCCAGACCTAATATTTCCTTTGGGTGCAATTCATTCTTATAATAACTCCTTTCACCTACAGGAAAAGGTGAAGTCATTTCACTGATGCAGTCATTCTTAATCAGATTAATACTTGGGTTCAGGCTAATTTTGACCAAATCTACAAGTGTATTAGATATGTACAATCAACCAGATTTGATATCTTCATCAGTATATTTAAAATTCTATTTAGAAAATTGTGCCCCATGGCACTTAACAGATAGAGATACTATTGCTAATTTGGGTCAACTTATCTAATAATCTAATGTGCTGTTCATTCATTCAGTCATATTTACTGAGCGCTTACTGTTAAAATCATATGTGAAATTTGGAAATCTAGCAGGTCAACTTTGTTGATCAAGGCATTAGTCGTTATGTGTGATCTCAAACCCATTTTTGGGAAGCAGCGTGGCTCAGTGGAAAGAGCCTGGGCTTCAAAGTCAGAGGTCATGATTTTGAATCCCGGCTCTGCCACTTGTCAACTGTGTGACTGTGGGCAAGTCACTTAACTTCTCTGTGCCTCAGTTACCTCATCTATAAAATGGAGATTAACTGTGAGCCTCACGTGGGACAACCTGATGACCTTGTATCTACCCCAGGGCTTAGAACAGTGCTCTGCACATAGTAAGCGCTTAACAAATACCCACATCATTATTATTTCTCAGAGTACCACTGAGATTGGGTTATTAGCCTAGAACTCTTTGATTTTGAAAAATGAATCATTATCTAGATTCTCTTGGTTAAGGTGAAGAGCATTCAGATCAGCCCACAGTAAAGTCAGGCATCTCAACTTGCCCTTCTCTCCTACCCTGGTTGGGCTTGGGCCTCCATCAAGGAGCATGGAAAGCAGTGTGGCCTAGCGGGTAGAACAGGGCCCTGGGAGTCAAGGGACTTGGGTTCTAATCCCGGCTCCACCAGTTGTCGGCTGTGTGACCTTGGCCAAATCACTTAACTTCTGTGTGCCTCAGTTACCTCATCTGTAAAATGGGGATTGAGACCATAAACCCAGATGGGATATGGACTGTATGCAACCCGATTAACTCGTGTCCACCCCAGGATTTAGTACAGTTCCTGGTACATAACAAGCACTTAAAAATACCATTTAAAAAAACAAAAAACTACATGAACTTCTCTGTGCCTCAGTTTCTTCAACTGTGAAAAATAAGGATTCAGTACGTTGTTCTCCCTCCTACTTAGACTGTGAGCCCAATACGGGACAGCTAATGTATCTGACTTGATTGGTTTATATCTACCCCAGTGCTTAGAACAGTGCTTGACGCACAGTAAGCACTCAACAAATACCATAAAAAAAAGGACGCAACCAGAAGCAGAAATGGAAGGCAAGCCACCTGCATCTTTTCTAAGGCCCGATGACACTTCTGCCTCGGTTTGGCCCTGAGTCTTCAGGCCCTTTCGTTCCAAAGGGACTTCCAGGCCTCAGATTAGCATAGTGGAACCTGAAGCTGGGATAATAATAGTTATTGTGGTATTTATTAAGCACTTACTATGTGCCCAACACTGAGGTAGATACATGATAATCAGATCAGATACAACTCTCGTTCCATTTGGGGTTCACTACCTGGAGGGAAGGCAGAACAGTATTTTATCCTGATTTTTGAAATGAGGAAAATGAGGCACAGAGAAGTTGTGACTTGCCCAAGATCACACAGTGACCAAGCCAGAATAAAAATCCATATGAATGCTCTTTCTTTTCACCTTAAAGAACCACCCTTAAGGAGAACCCCAGTGGTTCTTGATCAATCAAGTTCATTATGGAGTCAGAGGAGGAATGTGTCTTTTTTACTGTTATGTTATATTCTCCCAAGTGCTTAGTACAATGTTTTGCACACAGCAGTAAATACTATTGACTGTCTGTTTGCAATCCAAAGTGACTTTAAACCACAGAAAAAAGTTTCCCCACTGTTCATGGCAATGCCATACAGTGGGAAGAGGAGATGTCAGAAAGAAAAGCAACTCATTGATGTAGCAAAGAAGGAAATGAAAGACTGGGTTAACATACTGGCTTGGATGGCCCCAAGGACCTATGTAGGATTCTTCAAGGCAAAAAGAGGATTTTAATGAGCACGTCTCATCCGATCCTGAGTACCTTTGCAAGGAGTCTTTTCTCATCATCTTACAAGGCATCGGTGTTACGTAGGCTGCATCTGCTCTTGGTCATTTTTATATGGAAGAACGTAATAAAGAGAAATTAAATGGGGCAGGTTAGACATAAGCAGTATTGGCTTAGTCTTGGAGAAAGACCATTTCCTTTCCCTTGGAGAATGGAAACTTGGGTGAGGAGGAGAAAAATTGGTAGAGCCTTCTAGCTCGGAAGAGTTCAGATGTCATCTCAAAGTGACTGTGGCCTTTGAAAAATCTTCCCAAAGACTTTGAAAAAGGGCTAGATGCTTAAAATTGAATAAGCAGAAACTGAAAACCTTCACTGAACTATAAACCTCTTTTTGGAAGGAACAAGGTGCAGATAAACTGACTCTTTCAGATGTTTCCAGAAAGTAGAAGCATTTTATTCAGTAATGGGGTACCATGGCTTCAATACCTAATTAACCAAAATAGTGAGAAATACAGTAAAATTCAAAAGCCAACTCATCCATCCATAATCTCAAGAAGATTGTGTCCCTGTATCTTCTTCATTTTGCTTGAAATTTTTATCTTGGTCGTTCCCCTCCCACAGATGACCTGTTTTTCCTTGGGTGTAGTCTTAACCCTTTTACAGATACAATTTTACAAGTTGATGAGCTCTAATCACGGTTTTAAGTGTTTCATGATGGATGGATTGATTAATTCAAGAGCTTAGTATAGAGCTCTACACACAGTAAGCACTCAATAAATGCCATTGATTAATTGAGTCATTTTCTGACTACTAATTCACAAATGAATCCCTCTGACCTCCTTCATATGTCAAAGGACATCATTTTCCTCATCATCTACCCTCATTCCACTTTTATGAAGTCCCTTGGAGCAGGCTTTAGGACCAAGGAGAGGAGGTTGTGAATACCTGGTTGAAAATGATCATGGCACTTCTGAGGGTTGGGGGAAGAAAGAAGAAAAAAAATCGAAAGTGAGGCCCAAACCAAAGTATGCAGTTCTAGAAATCCACAAACTCAGATTGTTTTTCCCAAATAAATATCTTTTCTCAGAAAGTTAATAGACTTAGATGGGTTTCCTTTTTTCAATATTGGTAAATGACCATATCTAAAATTGATGCTTTGCTAGACCCATGAAATAAATATTTTACAGCACGGAAACTTTAACAGCAGAAGCCTGATTTCCCTCTATCCCTTTTGCCTCCATCTAATTATTTTGCTCACATTTTATTGTCCAGTTGGCACTCTTGGAACTCAGTGACTGAGAAGAGAGGTGAAATTAAAAGAAGACCCAATGCAAGATACAGAAAAAAGCGACCTCTTCAAGAAGCCATAGGTTTCAAAGCTTCAGGGTCAGAATAATATGGATTCCCTAAAGGTCCTGGGGATGTCTGTTAAGGAAAATGCTGTGGATTCTACTCGTTGAGAGCTTCAGTGTAATTTTGCCCTGGGGCTTGGGAGCGGTCAGCAGGTTTTGAAACACTGAGAGATAGAAAAAAAAAATCTCGGGTCCTTTCTCATTCAGGAACACTTCTCTCTTCATAGCCCAGCTTAGAAGCTCTGAGGTATTGTTGAAGACCTGGATGAAATGGGAGGGGATATGGGAGTCAATTGTCCCATTACTGTCATGAGGCTGTTGCATATGGCAGAGGCTAATTATTTTTGTCCTCCTCACCTAGTTGTATCTTGCTTACTTCCTTTCCTCTTCACTTTCCAGCTGTGGTGAGCCCACGACAAGCTGCCTTATTACTGACTGTTCGTGATCCTGCAAACAACAAGAAGGAAGGGACTCTCAAAGGACTGATGGGCTCCAACTGAGATAGGTGATTGCTGACCTGGGAGGGGAGGGTGTGGAGGGAGGCGTGGCCTTCTCTCCCTGTTCTACCCAGTAACAGGCCTGGGCCAATCAGTGACTGCTACATAGAGCCATGGCTGCCATGCTTAAGGCAGATAAAGGGTGGTTGTGTTGGGTCACATGATGTGTGCAGACAGGGGCATACAGGCAGAGGCCCAAAAAGTAGCAGAGCACCTCTTGGAAGTAGCAGAAGGCAACAGCACTTGGAAGCTGAAAGAAGAAGGATTGGCATAAAGGGGGGAGGGGGTCCCTTGGCCAGCAGACTGCTATTGGACCCTTGGTGGACTGAGTGAGTCTGTGTGTGTATGTGTTATTCCCTTGCATGCTGGTAAAATGAAATAGAAAACTTCCACAGTAACCTTGGTGATCAAAGATGTGGTTTGAACTCCAGTATTTGTCCCCCAGGCTCCAAAGATCCAGGAAGGTCTTGGTTGTTAGAAGCCACGGGTCGGCATGTGAGACCAAAAGTTAGAAATCAATCATCTATGGTGAATGCTTACTCTCTGCAGAGTCCTACACTAAGCTCTTAGGAGAGTACGATATAATAGAGTTGGTAGACAAGTCCCTTGCCCACACAGAATTTGTAGTCTAGAGGAGGAGGGAAATCATCTGTGTAGGGAAAGGACTGGCAGGACAATCATCACCCTTTTAACATGTGTTGAGGTGCCTATAGGATGTATTCCTTTATTTCTATTTATCGAGTGCTTACTCTGTGCAGAACACTGTACCAAGCACTTAGAAGAGTACAATACTGGTCCGAATCACCACATCAGCTTAAAAATCAGGTTTCTGTGTCATTGTGGTTGATGTGCCAAATAGAAGTCATCTGGCCAGCCTTCCAGAGAGAGGTGGTATGGGGTTTTAGGACTGGTGACTGCACCAAGTTGTGATTGAGATATTCATGCCAGCTGCTCATATTCTCTACCCTCTTTGGGAGAGTTTGCAGGGAATACCTGAATGAAATGGAAGAATGTGGCTCAGTGTTCTGAATGGATGAAATCAATCTCTTGCCCCTTGCTCACCCCCTTTCCTCGATCTCTCTATGACTCCTCCCCAACATTCCTTTGTTCCCCAGTCAGAGTGTCCCTGAGCACAATTTTTGGGAAAACCGAAGCAAAAACTAGTGACATACAAAATGTACAGCTAATGTATTGGCAATCTTTTATTAATTATTATAAAAACAGATGCCATCACCCATGCATTTATGCAGTGATGGGCTCTGTCTGACAGGACAGGAAAAGGGTGAATAATAAACACAGATGAAGGACACTGGGATCTTGCTATAGCTGATTTAAACAGCCAAGGAAAAACATAATGTGTTAGAATTAAAAAACCAAAAACAATTCTTTCATGGCGAAGCAAAACTTCAG
Source organism: Ornithorhynchus anatinus (assembly GCF_004115215.2). NCBI lineage: Eukaryota > Metazoa > Chordata > Mammalia > Monotremata > Ornithorhynchidae > Ornithorhynchus > Ornithorhynchus anatinus. Next base: position 34,331,843 of record NC_041744.1, on the reverse strand, counting down.
TGCAATATAAAGGGCAAGGAGGGACAGAATAAAATTCCTAATTGTGTTATTTCATTACCACTGAATCAGGAAAAGGACAGGCAGGACGGATAGCTCTACTTGACATTTCATTTCTGGGAAGCTGGGAATATTAATGAATTAGCCCAAGGTGACTGAATTATATTTGCTTGTTCTTCACGAACGGAACATCCTGGGCGTCTGCTCCCCGGTGATATTCTACTAAGAGTTTTCTGCCCTGATCACTAAAACAATACTTACAAAATGGATAGTACCTGATTATCCTGGTTAAAGAGTTCTTATTTTGTGGTATGGTGGCAGTTCAGAATGATCTCTTGCAAGTTATGTGTCTTTCCTGAGAGGCAAACAAGCCATTACTGGATTTACTCGTGGGATTCAGGGAATTTACAACTTTCTCGTTTACTCTTCTCTGTTTGTATTGCACCTAGCAACTTTGGCTTCTCTTTGAATGTATCCTGTCAATGTCTGGTATTTGCCAGTGCTCAGTGGGGTTGCCTTCAACTGGATTGTAAACTTCTTGAGGGCAGGGACTGTGTTTAGTCATGCTATAGTACTGTCCCAAGAGTTTAATGGAGTACACTCATAGAATATGATTGATTTTTTTATTTTTAAATGGTATTAAGTGCTTAATGTGTGCCAGGCACTCTATTAAGTGCTGGGGTAGATCCAAACTAGTCAGGGTAGGCACAGTCCCTGTCCCACTTAGGGCTCCCAGTCTTAATCCCCATTTTACAGATGAGGTAACTGAGGCACAGAGAAGTTGAGTGACTTGCTCAAGGTCAAACAGCAGAAAAGTGGCGGGATTAGAACCCAGGTCCTCTGACTCCCATTCCTGTGCATCTTCCACTAAGCCATGCTGCTTCTCAACTGATTGGCTGGTCTTAAGATCTAACTCATTTTTTTTCCTTTCTCATCTCTTCTTTCAATTCATATTCCTAACTCCAAGGACATTAACTTTGTTATTTTGAAGCTGTCAATATAATTTCATTATATCAAGGAGGAAGCCCTCATGGACTAGTAGAAAGAGCCCTGGACAGGAGGACAGACCGAGTTCTAATCCAAGGTTTTCCAGTGGTATTTCATGTGAGTTTGGACTTGGTCCCGGGTTTCCCTGAAACTGATTTGCATCTGCAAAATGGTGATAAATTACCTCCTCTCCTTTCCTCGTAGATTGTCAACCAGGGAATTTTTGATGGAAATATCTTGTGTCTATCCCAGGAAGCCACTACAATTCTCACTGCCCGTGTTAGCCTCCTAAATTTTCGGTTCCCTCCTGGGTCAGTCCACTTGGCAGAATGCTTTAGTAGCTCTTCAGCCATGATCCTCAACTACTGCTGACACAATCCCAGCACCTGTTCTATTTGCAGCACAGCCTAGTGGAAAGAACATGTGCTTGGGAGTCAGAGGACATGGGTTCGAATGCCGGCTCTGCCACTTATCTGCTGTGTGACCTTGGGCAAATCACTTAACTTCTCTCTGTCTCAGTTCCCTCATTGGTAAAATAGGGATTAAGACTGTGAGTCCCATGTGGGACAGAGACTGTGTCCAACCTGATTAGCTTGTGTCTACCCCAGGGCTTCGAACAGGGCTTGTCACATAGTAAGTGCTTAACAAATAACAATATTATTATTATTATGCCTAGAATCCAGGAAAAACCGTGGCCTAGTGGAAATAGCATGGGCCTGGAAGTCGAATAATTACATATCTTTATTTATAATAATGTCTCTTTCCCTCCCTAGACTGTAAGCTCACTGTGAGCAGGAAATGTATCTAGTGTTGAATCATACTTTCCCAAGCGCTTTGCGCACAGTAAGAGTTCTATAAATACAAGTGAATGAATGAATGCACTATTCTGGTCCATGACCTTAGTCAAGTCTCAACTTCTCTGTGCCTAGGTTTCCTCAACTGTAAAATAAGGATTTGGTTCCTGTTACCACCTTCTAAATAGAATGTAAGCATGTGGGGCAGGGACTGTGTCCAACCTGATTAGCTTATACCTGCCCCAGTGCTTAGAACAGTGCTTGGCACATAATAAGCGCTGAACAAACACAATAGCAGTAATAATAATAGCAACCTGGTTCCAGATCAGTGCTTTGTAAACACATCAGCTCGTTAAGGGAAGGGAATTTGTCTACCAACTCTGTTATAGTGTTATTGTACTTGCCCAAGCATGAAGTACAGTCCTCTGCACACAGTAAGCGCTCAATAAATGAGATTGATTGATTGAAAAGGAAAGAAGACAAGTCCCAGTTCAGTGCAGAACTACTGGGTAGGGAATTGAGGAAGTTGTGGAGCAGAATTCTAAGCCTACCCCAGAAATGGTGGCACCCTCAAGATGGAGGCTGTTCAGAAGTCATAATTATGGCATTTGTTAAATATTCACCCAGGTCTGGTATGTCTAGCACTGTTCTAAGCCCTGGGCTAGATGTAAGATAATCAGGTTAGACACAGTCCCTGTCCCACTTAGGGCTCGCCATCTACATAACTAGAACGAGATTCCATCTACAAGACCCAGAAACCCAAACATCGAAGTACCAAAGGAGCCTGGGACTGTGACCAAACCGATTTGCTTATCTCCACCCTAGCACTTAATATAGTACCTGGCACATAGTAAGCACTTAACAAATTCCATTATCATTGTTATTATTATTATCCAGTTCTGATGGGTAAAAGGGAATGGTTTGCTGAGATCGGTACCTGTTATTGCCACGTTAGGCAAGGGGTTAGAATGGTTTGGCAGCCATTTTGAATGAACATCCTGAGATAGTGAAAAAAGATGAATTACACACTGGACTGTGACTCTAACAAGTTAATATGGTTTTATAAGTAGGAAAACCAATTACCTTGATAGAAATGGCAATTTTATAATCCATCATATTGGGCATTAATTATGTTAGCATCTTTCTATTTAGTTTTCCACTTTCCCTAAAACATTTTCAAAATGAAGTACAAATTTAGAAAAAAAGTAATTTCCTAGGGCTTTCACTGGTGTAGACGTTTTCATTTTCATGATAACATTATTTGCTTGCTTATTGGTTTGCCCCTTCCAAAATTCGATATTAAGCCTACCTGGTACTTTCATGGCTGAAAAGATGTTTATAGATTTGTACAAAAGCATTTCATTAAGGGGTAGCATTGGTCCGGTATTTCAAGATCGTAGTGGCCTTAAGCAAATCTTCATGTTTTCGTCTGTCAGATGGGATTAATGATACCGACCTAATTCCCAGCAGTGTTGTGAGAATTAACTAATTAATGATCACACATTTATTAAGACTTTGGCATAATTCATCATCATCACTGTTAAAATGATGCCTATTTGTATAGTGCTCGTATTATTCTGGAGTGATTTCATATGAATGGCTCCACGGTTTTGCTACTGTGTGACCTTGGGCAAGTCACTTAACTTCTCTGTGCCTCTGTTCCCTCATCTATAAATTAGGGATAGCATATCAATCCTCTGTCTCTCTTAGATCTTGCACCCCATGTGGGACAGGGACTGTTTCTGACATCGTGACATATCTATCATAATGATGAGCACCCAGTTTATAAGTTGGTGAGTCTGAGACTGAGGGGGAAAATAAGCATACTGCCTAACTTCCTGACATCATTATAGTTGCTATTGTTTTCCTGTTGATCCAAGACCCCTGAGAAGGACTAGTTAACTCACATTTATCCTGGAGACTCAGGAAACCATATTTAAAAATGAAACCGGTGGTCTTCAGTGGCCTATATTGAACTAAATGAAAGGCTGTTTCCTCCACATCACATTATTCTTATTGTATTTTCCCAAGCATTAAATTTAGTGTTCTGTGCACTGTAAACTCTCAATAAATATCATTGATGAAGATGATGATGTTCCCCATGAAGCAATCCTCCTTTTTTTAAATTCCTTCAGAAGTATCATCACACACACACACACACACACACACACACACACACACACACAAAATCCTTAGGGTTTCATCAGTGTTGTGGCAGAGCAGAGAGAAATTTTAAAATCTTCCTCAATCCTTCCTATTCTGCTCCGAGATTTGAGATTTCAGAACATTTCATTTACTACAATTTGTCCCTCAAACTTTATTTTATAGTAAATTTTTAAAATAATCTATTAAGTCTGGAATGTTTAGGTAATAAGCTCCCCTAAAAATGGTTTAGAGATTTCTCTCATTGAAAGCTGAGTTGTGATAATCTTGGGTCCCAGAAACCAAAACTCTCATCTAATTACCTAATGGAAGCAGAAAAGGAACAAAAGTGCTTGAAATTCAAACTTGGAACTCGAGTTTGCAGATCACTTTTTTTTCTCAAACTCATTAATCAAACTGTTTTGTGAGCAATTTCAATAGTTGTTATCATATTTCCTTCTAGTTTTTGATGACCTGCCAAAACACTCCACTGGGCAGAACCTTCTGAAGTCCTCAACCGAGAAGGGATGTAGAACTCAAACCTCTCCAACCAATTTCGACAGCTGAGGGTGTTGGGAAATGGATGAGTGATTGAGACTGGTGTGATGGAGGATGTGGTGAAACCATACCAGCCTAATCCATCAATCGGATTTATTGAGCACTTACTGCCTGCAGAGCACTTTACTAAGCAATGGGGAGAGTAGAATACAATAAAACTGGTAGACAAATTCCTTGCCAACAAGTTTTTAGGCTGGGGGTCCGATCCCAATCAATTGATTAATCAATCATATTCATTGTATGCTTACTGTGTGAAGAATACCTGTTCGATACCTATTCTCCCTATCCCTTAGATTGTGAGCCCCATATGGGACAGGGCCTTTGTCTGACTTTATTACATTGTATCTACCCTAGCGGTTAGCAGAGTGATGGATGAATCGTAAGCACTAAACAAATGCTTTTATTAGTATTGTTGTTGTTATTAGTATTATTATTATATAGATGACAAAGCAGCATGGTATAGTGGAAAGAGCACAGGCTTGGGAGACAGAGGATCTGGGTTCCAATCCCAGCTCCACCAGTTGTTTGCTGTGTGATCTTGGTAAGTGACTTCACTTTTCTGTTCCTGTTTCCTCATATATAAAATGGGGATTAAATCCTACATCATCCTACTTAGACAGGGGCTCAATCAACTTGCCCCCTCCTACTTTCTTTTACTGATTTCCTACAACAACCCACCCTGCACATTTGCTCTGCCAACCCCAACGTACTCACTTTACCCTGTCCCTCATTCTCTTCTAGCTCACTGCTGAGCCCTTACCCACCTCATTCAATCCTATTTATCGAGTGTTTACTGTGTGCAGAGCACTGTACTAAGCACTTGGGAAAGTACAATACAGTAATATAGAGAAACGATCTCCTCTCTGCCTGGAACTCTCCCTCCTCCTTCATGTATGGCAAACCATCACTCTCCCCTACTTCAAAGCCTTATTAAAATCACATTTTTTCCTAAGGGCCTTCCCAATTAAGCCCTCATTTACCCTACGCCCTCTTCCTTCTATGTCATCTATGTGCTTGGATCTGCTCCATGTAGGCACTTGATATTCACCCTACCCTCACCCCCGCAGCACTTGTGTACGTATCTGTAATTTATTTTAGTGTATGTCCCTCCCCTCCTAAACTATAAAGTCCTTTTGGGCAAGGAAAATTCATACCAACTCTGTTGTAGATGGAAATCACGGTGACAAATGACGGTGATTGGTTTATCCTGGGAATCAGAATGGATGTGATATTTTAGTTAAAAAAAATTAAATTCATTCATATTCAGAATTCTCCTTTAAGTAAAGCCCCAAGATTAACTGTTAGGAATTTTAGGCAAATGTCCCTCCTCAAAATGACTGGTGTTATTTCATGGCTATTGACAAACAAAGCATTTGTGCTTTTATAGTGAGAGGTCTTCTTTTCTGTGGAGTCTCTAAAGAGAGAAATATTAAAAAAAATCCCAATACAGCAACATATTACTGGGTTATTAGGGATTAATACATATTGCAGAATTGGATTTATACATCTCTCTCTCTCTCTCTCTCTCTCTGTAATTTCTTTCCATTTTAGATTGTGAACTTTGTGAACAGGGAACATGTTTTGCTTTTTTTTTTAACTTTTTGTTAAGCACTTCACAATCAATGTCCCATTTGGGGCTCACAGTATCAATCCTCATTTTACAAATGAGATAACTGAGGCCCAGAGAAGTATGTGACTTGCTCAAAATCACACAGCAGGCATAGGGCAGAGTTGGGATTAGAACCCAGATCCTTCTGCCTCCCAGGCCGATGCTCTAGCCAGTAGGGAACACTGTTTCTCCAGTGTATTTTCAGTGTTTTCTCTCCTGATCCTAACCCAGTTTAATGTTTTTAAAGCAACCTCTATGATCATGGCAAAGCATCTGCTAACCCCAGTACTCAGGTAGAGGAAAACAAGAGGGTTACTCACTCAAAGTAGATTTCCTGTCCCAAAAACAAACCCTCCTGACTTCTTCTCAGGAGGCCCAATCTAAGAGAAATCTCACTGTCTTCTAGATTATGTTCTCTATACACCTGCTGTAAGACCTCTTTTACATAGAATAAATTATTGCCTTTAGAGTTTGCTTTTGAAAGGGAATGATGTGCTCTCAATATTTAATTTTGGGGTATGCCTATTTCCAAAGCAAACACAAACTTCTATCTCGGGTTATCCTTTAGTGCACAAAAGCCCGCAGTACATCAGCCTCCTTTTGGCTAAGTAATTGACAACACTCAATCTTTTAAATGGCTCCATTAGTAGACATTTGTGATTTAAATTTTGAAAATTGATACAAAATCTACATAAACCCAATGTGCATATAAACACCATTTTTTTGCTTACCTGGTTTTAGCTAGATCAAAATACCATCCATTAGGGATGTCTAGGCCTACCAGAAAGACATAAACCAGGAGGGAAATCTGGGCACTTGGAAAGATGAGCAATTCAGGAAGATTATGAAATTGTTGAGTCATCTAAATTCAGTCTAAGCGGCAAAAACGGAAGGCTCCAGCTCAGGAGGATGGTGGAATTTGTCCTTTGGAAGAACTCTGAATGTAAATTTGTTGCTATGAAGAAACGAGAAATCCAGTCCCTTGGAAACAATGAAAGACTTTGAGAACCTATTAAATATGTCTTGAAATGTTGATCTCGAAGGATCAGGCTACCTGTGGGGTTATATAAAGTTCTCTAGATGTAGATTGCATTCCTTACAAAAAATGTTACCCAGATTCTTTTGCATCTACTTCTGGTATGTCGCAAAAAAACAAGCAAATTGGATGTGAGCGAGGGGTTGGTAACAAGATAGGCAAGATTGGAGTATAGTGAGAAGGTTAGCATTAGAGGAGCAGACTCTGTGGGCTGGGTTATAGTAGGAGAGTAGCGAAGGGAGGTAGGAGGGTGATTGAATGTTCTGAAGTGAAAGTTGAGGAGCTTTCGTTTGATACAGAAGTAGATGGGCAGCCACTCTAGTTTTTTGAGGATGGGGGTGACAGGTCCTGAATGTTTTTGTAGAAAAATTATCTGGACAGCAGAGTGAAGTATGGACTGGAATGGGAAGAGATGGGAGGCTGGCAGGTTAGCAAGAAGACTAATGCAGTAATCCAGGGAGGATAGGATGAGTGATTGTATTCTTGTGGAAGCGATTTTAAGGAAGCGATGTTGTAAAGGCGGGACATATAGGACTTAGTGACGGATTGAATATGCGGGTAGAATGAGAGAGAGAAGTCAAGGATAACACCAAAGTTACAGGCTCATGAGATAGGAAGGGTGGTGGTGCCATCTACAGTGACAGGAAAGTCATGGGGAGGACAGGGTTTGGGTGTTCTTTTTGAACAGGTTAAGCTTGAGGTGAGGATATCCAAGGAGAGATGTCTTGAAGGCGACAGGAAATACAAGACTGCATAGCGGGAGAGAGATCAGGACTGGTGATGCAGATTTGGGTATCATCTGCCTGGAGGTGGTAGTTGATGAGCAAATTCCTTCCTTTTTATGGTTTTTGTTAAGTGCTTAATATGTGCCGGGCACTGTACTATGCACTGGGATAACAACGTGGCTCAGTGGAAAGAGCACGGGCTTTGGAGTCAGAGGTCATGGGTTTGAATCCCGACTCTGCCACTTGTCAGCTGCGTGACTGTGGGCGAGTCACTTAGCTTCTCTGTGCCTCAGTTACCTCATCTGTAAAATGGGGATTAAGACCGTGAGCCCCACGTGGGACAACCCGATTCCCCTGTGCCTACCCCAGCGCTTAGAACAGTGCTCTGCACATAGTAAGCGCTTAACAAATACCAACATTATTATTATTACAAGCTAATCAGGTCGGACACAGTCAGTGTTCCTCATGGGGCTCACAGTCTTAATCCCTCTTTTACAAACGAGGTACCTGAGGCACAGAGAAGTGACGTGACTTGCCCAAGGTCATTCAGCAGGAAAGTGGTGGAGTCAGGATTAGAAACCAAATCCTTCTGACTCCCAGGCCCATGCTGTATCCACTGGGCAACACTGCTTCTAATGAAACATTCCTACTCTTAGCATATTAACATCACACTTTGTGCTTCCATGTGTTTTTTGCAATTCCTTGCTGATTCACTTCTGCAAGTATAGTCTCATGAAAAGCGGAAAGAGGAGGCAAGCAAGAAAATAGGATTTAATATACAATTCAGCCAACAACTCACACTCAGACTTTGACAGCATCACTTTATCTGTCCAGGCATTGATATCCTCTTATGGTCTGTGTAAAATAGAGAGACTTCTCTTCCTGTGTCAGGGGACGTTACAAGGATGAAAGGGAAAATCTCTCAAAAGTCCTTGGCTGGGACCAGAGAAAGCTACCTTATAAATACCAGTCATTGTTTTTACAGTGTTTGGTCAACTAAGCCTAGTTTCAGAAAACTACCTCACACACAAAAAACCTTTTTTCCCATTGTGTCTCATCCTGAGCTGGGGGGCCAATGTCCTTCTCATCCAATCACTTTATGGACAACTTCCTTAAAGCTAACAATCCTTTTCCACATTGGCAGACTCTCGCCACCTAAAAGATATTAAATCTTTGAGGGTGCATATTGGCCAGTTTGCTCTCTAACCCCGAGAGCAGATTTAACCCTGTGGGTGACCAATAGAATTAGATAAATATGCAAAGCCAACTGTCCCCTACTTCTCTTGGACATTTTCCTCAAAATTTACCTTTGGTCCCATTTACTTGCATAACTCTTGATTCCTCTGCTAGATTTTATGGTCCCTGAGGGCAGGGATGGTGATCATGTGTGCCAACTCTCTTGTACTGTCCTTTCCCTAGGGCTTAGAACAGGGCTCTGTGCAGAAAAAGCACTCGGGAAATTCCACTGATTGATTGATTCACCTCAGGAGTGAAAATGGAGATACCAGCCTGGGTGTACAGGATCTGACAGAGAAAATTGGACAGAGTAGAATGGCCCAAGGAAGCAATCTTACTAAATTGATCTAAAATTGTTTCGCTTTTGACATGGGTATAATTTTCCTGGCTGTGTTTTTATATCTTATCTATTGATGTTTGGCTTCTATAACTTTATGTAATGGTGAAAAAAATCCATCCCATGTAGGCCAGCTTCCAGGTTTCACCATGAGAGTGGTTGTATGCATGTAAGACAGCTAGATAATAATAATAATAATAGTAATATTTAAGTGTATACTATGTGACAAGCTCTGTACGTAGTGCTGGGGTTGGTATTCCAGCGCTTAGAACAGTGCTTTGCACATAATAAGTGCTTAACAAATACCATCCTTATTATAAAATAATCAGAAATCATACGGGATGTGCAGTCTAAGTAGCAAGGAGGACAAGTATTAAGTCCCCATTTTGCAGATGAGGGAACTGAGACACAGAGAAGTTAAGTGATTTTCCCAAGGTCCCAAAGCAGTTATATGGGAGGGCTGGGATTAGAACTCAGAACCTTTGACTCCCAGGCCTGTGCTCTGTCCACAGAGTAACTAGACCACATTGCTAAATGTTCTGGTCACACCCTGGTCCAGTGGTTCTTGAAGGGATTCTGAAATGACACGTGCTTTCTAAAAGAAAAAAGCATGGCTTTGTTTGTATCAGTGAAGCTTTTTGGTATCCCAAATAGCAATTCCATTATTCCAGCTGGATTTCTTTTCTGTTCTGATTCCCCAGTCCAGGGTAATGTTGTTAAATGATGATACTGCCCACCAAGAGTGGATTACAGGCCCTGCCCTACATGGGGCTCACAGTTTAAATAGGAGGGAGAACAGGTATTGAATCCCCACTTTGCAGTTGAGGTAAGTGAGCCACAGAGATGTTGAGTGACTTGCCCAAGGTCACAGCAGGGTAGTGGCAATGCCGGTATTAGAATCCATGTCTGCTGGCTTCCAAGCTTTTGTTTTATCCCAGGGTTGGGTTTTTAAGATGAGATGTTAAAAATAAGAGCATTTAAAGGCACCCGTTTAGGAATGGTGATATGTGCTCATCGTGGGCAGGAGTGTGTCTGTTTGTAGCTATATTGTACTCTCCCAAGCACTTAGTACAGTGCTTTACACAAAATAAGCACTCAATAAATATGATTGAATGAATGAATCAGTTCCCTGGGGGAAGAAGTCCTGTTTTACATTTAATACCCTGCCACATCTCAAACCCTCTAACTCAGTTTCCTGAAAGGCCTGACATTGTCTGTCATGTTACGCTGTCGAGTCATGTCCGACCCGTAGCGACGCCATAGACACATCTCTCCCAGAACTCCCACTTCCATCTGCAACCGTTCTGGTTGTGTATCCGTGGAGTTTTCTTGGTAAAAATACGGAAGTGATTTACCACTGCCTCCTTCCATGAGGTAAACGAGTCTCTGCCTTCAATTCTCTGACTTATAGCACATTGCCTTCCATTCACTAGCTACTGTCCAGACTAGGAATGGAATGGGTGGGCCTCTGCTTGACTCTCCCTCCCATAGTCATGATTGGTAGGGTACTGAAAACTCTCCAGGTGTGACCCTGAGAGGAAGAAAGACCTCATAGCAGGATAGGATAGAAAACAGTCTTATCGTTTCTGACACCTTGTTTTAAGTCAGGGAGGAAAGGGGAAGCGTTCTGCTTATTGAAGTATTGGTTAACTGATTCATCACTTACGTATTGTTCAGTGATGGTTGTCAGCAATTTGACTGATCATTGGTCCTAATCTATCGACTTCTGACAGCTGTCAATCAGACAGGACTCATATCTGCTGCTCACACTCCTGAGACAGGGTGAGATCTTTGGACAACCAAGTCCAACCAAGGGTTTGTCTTACTTAACTGGGAACAAATCCGTTGTTTTAGCCAGAAAAAACACTCTGTGGTAGAAGTCATAAAGGCTTTCAGAGAAATGTTTCGTGAGGAAAATCTGATTTTGTTAATCAGCATTTCCACCCCATATGTACTATCTGATTTCTTACTGAAATGTAGTTTTAGATAAATAAATCCCATATGCCCAGGTTTGAACTCCTTTTTAGATACCCAAGTGCTTAGTACAGTGCTCTGCACATGGTAAGTTCTCAATAAATATTATTGATTATCCACTGCACATTTTCTCCTTGGGTTTCTCTAAGTTCTTCCACTTCCTTCCTCACCTTTTCAAGCTCTTAATTTCCCATTTTGTTACCAGTATCCTAAAAGCAGCCCACACATTGTTTAATGAGCTATTGACAGCATGGAGACCCAGCTTCCATTTTTGAAAAATCATATTTATTAAGGGTTTCCAGGCACTGTACTAAGTAGTGGGATAGATACAAGCTTATCAGGTTGGACACAGTCCATGTCCTAAATGGGGCTCCCGAGCTTAATCCCCATTTTATAGATGAGATAACTGAGGCACAGAGAAGTAAATCGGCTTACCCAAGGTAACACAGCAGGCAAGTGGCGGAGCCAGGATTAGAAGCCAGGTCACATCTACAACTCCACTACTAAGAGGCCTCATCCAGATCTCCAATCTCCCACTTTTTGCCTCCAACGCACAGTCAGATCCAGGAGTCGGAGGGTCTGGTTCTCATCTTGGCTCCGACACTTGCCTGCCGTGGGACCTTGGGTAGATTACTTAACATCTCTGTGCATCAGTTCCCTCATCTGCAAGATGAGAATTCAATTCCTATTCTCCCTCCTACTTAGACTGTGAGCTCCATGTGGGACCTGATTATCTCATATCTATTCCAGCGTTCAGCCCATGCTTGGCATATGGTGAGCACCGAACAGATTCTGCAACTGTTATCTAAGGCAACATACATTTTTAAGCAAAACATTTGTCCTGTATTCTACAACTCAGAAGGGTCAATTCGAATCAATATTACAGAGCATATTGAAAGTAGACTTTCAGATAGAAAATGATTTTGTTTTGCATAAGTGCCAGTTCAATTTCATCTGTTAGAGTCAGGAAAGGGGGAAAATAACTCATTTCCTGATAAGTGCTCCATTCCCAGATTATTAGTTTGATATTTCCCTCTGCATGGAGCAATTTTCCGTTAAACTCTGAGGGACTAGCAATCTCTAGGTGGATCAGACCAGATGGAAATTGGGGTGTTTATTAGCAATGGGTGACACGTAGAAGGTACCAAAGTGAAGTAGGTTTCAGGGGAACTGCCAAGTTTCTTGCTTGTATAAACTTTGGACCCATTTGTTTCTGTAAAATCAGGCTCCAGATGATACATATGTGAGGGAGGGTAGCCTCTTGCTAATACTTTAATTTGATGGAATAGTCTTTGCTCATCTCTCTGGGCTTTAACAGAATCAGACTTAAATTAGGAACTCAGGATTCAGCAATTGAACACCCTGCATTCAAACAATGCTATTTTATTTTTGATTTTTCTATTTTTAATGGTATTTAAGTGCTTATTATGTGCTGAACTTTGGGTCTCATTTCCCTGTTCAAAAGTAGAACAACAGGATACATGTCTTCTTCATCCAGCAGGGGAGTCTGGGAAAGTGAGCATATGAAGTATTTTTTTTTTTATGGTATTTGTAAAGTGCTTACTATATGCCGGGCACTGTACTAATAGCTGGGGTAGATACAGGCTAATCAGGCTGGACACAGCCCATATCCTACGTGGGGCTCACAGTCTTAATCCCCATTTTACAGATGAGGGAACTGAGGTGCAGAGAAGTAAAGTGACTTGACCAAGATCACACAGCAGAGAAATGGCGGAGCTGGGATTATAATCAAGGTCCTTCTGATGCCCAGGCCCATTCTCTATTTACTAGGCCACAGTGCTTCTCTGGATTCATTCCCACAGTAAGCTGAGCAGGCTGAAAATTGCAGTACGTTCAGGATAGGGTGGAATTAATTCTTGGACCAGCAGCTCGTCAACATCACTGGAGGAAATTCCCCTGAATCACTTCCCGTTGTTTATCCTATGGCTCAGAGGTAGGTTCGGTGTTCAAGGGACACTGTAAAATAACTGGGAATTGGGAGAGATCGAGGTTTTTCCCAAGGAAGCCATGAACCTTTGAATTGTATTTCACCCGCTAAACTGTAAGCTCCCTGTGGGCAGGGAATGTGTCTTTTTGTTGTTATACTGAACTCTCCCAAGCACTTAGTACAGTGTTTTGTACATAGTAAATGCTCAAAAAATATGATTGAATGAATTCTCTAGTCTCTAAGCTCGTTTTAGGAAGGAAGCATGTCTACTAACTCTGTTATATTGTGCTCTCCCAAGTGCTTTGTATAGAGTTCTGCACACAGTAAGCACTCAATAAATACCATTGAATGATTTATATTTGCCCCACCCTCAACCCCACAGTATTTATGTACATATCTTTAAATTCTATACTATGAATTACTTATTTGTATTAATGTCTGTCTCCCCCGTCTAGACTGTGGGAGGGAAGTGTGCTTAGTACAGTTTTCTGCACATAGTATTTAATAAATACAATTGACTGAGTAGACTCAGGAGGACTTCTGTGGGCAGGGAATGTGTCAGTTATATTGGTAAACTGTACTATCCCAAGCTCTCAATAAATACGATAGACTTTCTTCCTCAAAATGGAGCATATGATGTCATTAAGGAATGTTGTATGCCCGGTGTCATGTTTGTGATAGGTTGCATGTCTGAGGGTCAGGCATCTACGAGAGCCGTCAGTGTCCACCCAGTTTTTAAGTAGTTATGCAAACTTCATTTCTACTGCCCAAGCTGTAACATTCTTTGCAAATCAAAGATTGAATGTGGCTATTGATTTTTCCTGTCCACGTGTTCTCTCTCTCTCCACCGTGTCTATCAGGACCCACTGAGGGCTGGGGAATAGGGTCCGAATCGACATCCATCTGTTCTTCTCAGTACAAAGCACAGTATTTTGCTTAGTAAATGTTACTATCGATTGCTATAGATTACCAGGAAATATCACGCGGAACACAAATTGCTCCCCTCGGCTTGGTCTCTTTTATTCAAGGGAATGCACTTCACAATGGACTCTATTAAAACCTAATAATAACTCCACAATCGTATCAAATCTGTTTTCACTGAGTTAAAAGCCTTTAAAATAGCTTGTCACTAAACACAAGTGATATTCTTTGTTCTAATCTAAACTAACTTCAAACTGTGGCCAAAACACATTATCTAATGTTTTGACCTGTAAACACAAAATTGTCAGTTTAGTAACACTCAGGGGAGTATTCACAGTTAAACTAATTTATTTTTCACATGTCTTATTATAACTAACAGCGTAAGAGTTTGTGGTTTGACAGCACAGAAAGAAATCCACTTGAAAGTTGGAACCTACTGCAATTTTACATTTAAATTAAAAAGGAGGAAAATAAAGAAACATTCTTCCCTCTGGCTTAAAAATAGAGAGTGTGAAAATAAGCGTTGAGAACTGAAGCTCTAACGTAGGCAAAACTTTCACTTAATAACCTTGTTTTTTTGATCTCTAACCTATGGAGATCAGTTGTTCCAAGTTGTTCCTGATGTAAATTCTGCATCCTCAGAAGAAACAACCAAGTGCTGGACACAGGCACTTTCCATTTCTGCTTCACCGCATTTGACTCTGTGCCAGAGGAAAGGAGTGTCTGTGAGTTCCCTGGGAAAGAAGCTACATCTTTGATATTTTTTATTCCACCTCTTCAGCCCCCCGCTTTAGTGACATCAGGCATCCTGTCAGTTCAAAAACCTGCATTCTGTCTCTGTTATATTGTACTCTCCCAAGCATTTAGCACAGTGCTCTGCACACATTAAGCATTCAATAAATACAATCGATCAATTGCTCGATTACAGCAAGAATCAAACACTGTCCTTGCCCTCACAGAGTTTACAGTCTAAGACAGAACACACATGAATATACAAATGACTGAATCATTGAAATATAGAAAAAAAAGCTGGAATAAAAACCAGAAATAAATCCATAAATGCTTTCCAGAGACTTCTTAGGGCTAAGGGAGGGACTAGTTTGGATTTGTGAAGCGGCATGGCCTAATGGATAAAAGCATGGGTCTGGGAGTCAGAAGGACCTGGGTTCTAATGCTGCCTCCACCGCTTATGAGTCCTTGGGCAAGGTACTTTGCTTCTCTGTGCTTCGGCTACCTCATCTGTAAAATGGGGATTAAGACCAGGAGCCCCATGTGAGACAGGGACAGAGTCCAACCTGATTAGCTTTTATCTACTGCAGTGCTTAGAATGGTCCTTGACCCATAGTAAGTGCTTAACAAATACCATCATGATTATTATAACATTATGATTATTATTTAGGAGGGAATCTTCCTGAAGGATGTGGGTTCAGAAGAGGGATTTTATGATGGAATCATACTAATTTCCATTGTTCTCTTCCAAGTAAGCTCGTTGTGGACAGGGAATGTCACTGTTTATTGTTGTGTTATACTTTCCCAAATGCTTAGTACAGTGCTCTGCACACAGTAAGCACTCTGTAAATATGAGTGAATAAATGAATTAAGTACTCTGTGAATAGAAGGTGCTCAAAAAACGAATATCGATTACTTGTTTGATTATGGGGACACCACCTACTAGGAGAGCATTTCAAGGAAGAGGGAGAATAAAGGGGGAAATACCTCCATGAACCACTTGGGTATCACTTCCTAACTTCAATCAATCAATCCCCCCTCTAGACTTCAAACTCCTTGTAGGCAGAAAACATTTCAATCAACTCTGTTATGTTGTACTCTCTCAAGCTCTCGGCACAGAGCTCTGCACACAGTAAGCTCTCTATAAATACCACTGATGAATCAATCGGTTTAGCATTTATTGAGTACTTACTGCATACAGAGCACTGTATTAAATGCTTGGGATGGTACAAAACAACAATCTAACAGAGACCTAGGAGACACGTTCCCCATCCCCAGTGATCTTACAGTCTAGAGGGATTGATTGTTTGGTATTTATTGAACACATAGCCTGGCCAGAACACTAAACAAGTGGGAGAGGACAATGGTAGACAAAACCCTGTCCACAGGTAGCGTGCAATCCATGTTGGGAGTCGGACAGCAAAATAAATCACATGTAGGAGAAGCAACAAAAAGTTGTTGAGTAGAGCGAGCTAGGGAGAGATGAGAGCCTAAGAGTTCAGAGTGAAGACTAGAGGTTATGTGGTAAAGGAGGGAGAATAGGACAGGGTGACAAAAGATTAGTTAGTGAAGGTTTCCTGGGTGAGATGAAATTTTAGTAGGGCTCTGAAACTATGAAGAGAGATGGTCTGTAGGATTTTAAGCAGAAGGGAGTTGCAGGCAGGAGGGAGGGTGTGAACAAGGAGTCAGTTGTGGGAGAGATGAAAGTGAGGTACACTAAGTAGGCCAGACGTTGTCTAGGGCTCTAATGTGAAGTGTGAAGAGGAAGAAACATGCTCAAGATAGGGAAGACAGGAAAGAGCACTTCTGGACAGAGGAAAACATGAAACAAAAACCAGAAGAAAAAATGAGTCCGGGGTTGGAATGTAGAACAAAGGGGAAAAACAGAATAAAAAGCAAGAAATTCACAGGAGAACAAGAAACACAGAAAAAGAGTAGAAAGTAGTCAAACTGGAAGGGGGTAAAGGGGAAGACAAACAATGAAAGGGTGAGAAGTCGAACCCTCATTATTATCTTGAACTTACATAGAGTTATTATTTTTTCAAAGTACTCTCAACTAGAGTTACTTATCTTATTTTGTCCTTATGTTATCCCATGGCAAAGAGAGAGGCAGCTATTTTTATTGCAGCATGTCCTGGTGGATTGAGCACGGCCCTGGGAGTCAGAAGGACCTGGGTTCTAATCCCAGTTCTACCATTTGTTTGCGGTGTGACCTTGGACAGGTTGCTTAACTTCTCTGGGCCTCAGTTCCCTCAACCGTAAAATGGGGATGAAGACTGTGAGTCCCATGTGGGACAGGAACTGTGTCCAACCTGATTACCTAGTATCTACCCCAGCATTTAGAACAGTGCTTGGCACATAGCAAGTGCTTAACAAGTACTATCATTATTATTATTACCATATCCCAGATGAGGAAAATGAGGCTCAGAGAGTTCAGAAACAGCATGGTATAATGGCTTGAGCTCGGGCCTCAAAGTCAGAAGGTCATGGGTTCTAATCCTGGCTCTGTCACTTGTCTGCTGTTTGACCTTCAGCAATTCACTTCATTTTCTTGGCCTTCAGGTACCTCTTCTGTAAAATGGGGGTTGAGACTGTGAGCCCCATGTGCGACAGGGACTGTGTCTCACTAGATTGACTTGTATTTTCCCCGAAGACTTCGTTCGGTGTCTGGCACATAGTAAACGCTTAACAAATATCATAATTATTCATTACTATTATGGCGACTTGCTTTGGGTCACACAGAGCTGGGCTAGAACCTATATTCTGACATTTCAATACCTACCTTTTTTTTTCCCTCTAGCCATACTTCCAGGAGCAGGCAAAAGGAGAGAACAGAACAATTTGGGAAGAGATGTTGGACAGTGAAATAGTGGACAGTTGGTAGGTTCATCAGAAAAGGTGTGTGGAAAATCACACGAGTCGGGGGGGTGGGTGGTGTTTGTATGTGAGAGAGAGCGATGTCTCAGCTATTGAGCATCATTCTCCAATTACCAGAGGCAAATTGTGTCTTTTGGTTAAGACAGAGGAGCATGGCCTGATCGCTTGGGGCCCATCAGCTCCTGGGAAGATTCAGTCTAGTTATTGAATCCCTCCCGTTTCAATCTGCCTCGGGGGAAACACAGGGGAAGCCGTTGGTCAAAATGGCCTATAAAGTTCTACTTTGGAGCCCTCACATTACTGGCCCTTAAATATCCATGAAAACTCATTCAGGCTCTTGAGTTTTCATGTGCTAATAAACAAATATGTCGGCCAATTAGGAACCAAATTATGCCAATTAGAAAAAGAGAACAGCATCTGAGTTCATTTTGAGAGCAGAGCTAACCAAAGTCCAGTCTATTATAAGAAACTGCTTAGGAATAAAATTCATGAGGGTAAGAACAAAGAAAAATGAGAAAAGAATAATAATTAGACAGAAAGACCATCTAACAATTAGGCACTCTGTTTTCTTCTAGAAAGAAGGTGGGAGTTCAGTTCCCGGCTAATAATGGATCAACATTTGGTATTTGAAAAATCTGCAGAGGTACTGACCATTTCTACGTAAAATAATTAGCAAGTGGAAGACTCTTCCTTCTTCTCCCATACTTAGGGAGAAAACTGAGAAGCAGTTTCTAGTGATCTAGTGGATAGAGCACGGAACTGAGTGTCAAAAGGACCTAGGTTCTAATTCTGGTTCCACGACTTGTCAGCTGTGTGACCTTGGGCAAGACACTTAACTTCTCTGTGTCTCAGTCATCTCCTCTGTAAAATGGAGATTAAGACTGTGAGTCCGATGTGGGACATGCACTTTGTCCAATCTGATTCATCTGTATCTTCCCCAGTGCTTAATACAGGCTGGCACTTAGTAAGCACTTAATGAACGGTTCTTCTGCTCCTGGAGCTTTGTTTCAGAATCCAATTCAGCATCCAGGCGATGATTCCTATATCTGAGAAGGCACGATGATTCCTATATACAAGAAGGCCATTCCAACCTCTTTGCTCTCACAGGTCATGAACACTTTTCATTCAATAGTATTTATTGAGCGCTTACTATGTGTAGAGCACTGTACTTTTTGTCAGTCAGTCCTGAAAGAGGCTGGGTTCATTTGAGAAATGGAGGGCTCAGCCGAAGAAATTAAGAGCACGGGGAGAGTGGGTATCAAATGCCCATTTTGCAGATGAAGGAACTGAGGCTCAGAGAAGTAAAGTGATTCACCCAAGGTGTCACAGCTGATAAGTGGTGGAGCTGGGATTACAACCCCTCCTAGGCATAGCAGTAACAAGAAGGGGATTTTGTGCAAATTTAAGACCTTTTTCAAAGAATTTAAGATGTAGAGCCCACGTGATCAAAAATCACAGCCTTTTTTTATGGCATTCGTTCAGTGCTTACTATGTGCCAGGCACTGTTCTAAGCACTGGGGTAGATACAAGGTTGGACACAGTCTATGTCCCACATGGGGCTCACGGTCTTAATCCCCATTTTGCAGATAATAGAGAAGTTAAGTGACTTGCGCAGGGTCACACAGCAGAAAAGTGGCGGAAACGGGGTTAGAACACAGGTCTGGGATCCAGGCCCTGGCTCAGTTATTGTCCCTTAAATTACTGCCACCATGTCATTATTCGTGGTCAGAGAATGCAACAGGGTAACGTGGCATAGGACGGAGAGGAAGGGTGAAAGAATTTAGACATTTCTTCATTTTATACCGTGACCGGTCCGTCAGCTACCCCATCTAAAGCAGAACATCGCTAATGCCACTGCCAAGAGTTAGAAGGGGGAAAAGGTTCAAATGCCATCTTCTGCTTAAGTATTTCTAGATTTCTGGGATTGGGATTTAGAAACAAACCTATTTAAAGAAGGAAAGAAAAGTCTAATTCCACATGAATCACTCTAGCAGCTGTCCTGTTGACCGCAGAGTCTATTGGATTTGCATTTAGAAAAATCTGACTTGGAACATCTGACTGGGAAATGAGTTTATTTGCAACCGAGAACACCGCTACCTCACAATCTGAGATGTCCAGTTTCCTTACCAGGTTGGGTTTCAACGGGCCAATAAACTAATGCCCACTCTAAGGAGTAGTTGTGGATTAAAGAGTGGGTAAAATAGTAAAGCTAGTGGGTATTTGAGTGGGGTAGATATAAAGGGCAGAGAAATCCTCAATGAATTAAAAACAAACAAAAAACACTTACTCTGAATTGTCAACACATTTCAGTCACTCAAGCTTTCCACTTGGCAAGATTTCTATTCAGTAATTAGGACTTGGAGAGATTACTGGATTGCATTTCTGCCATTAAAAGATCACTTTCTCTTAAAAGGTAGCTTCACTTTCATTCCAATTACTGTATGTTTTTTTGCTTCTATTTTTCATCACTTCATTCTAGAAGACAATGGGAGATTAATGGCCCAAGATGCTTTGGTGCCCAGCCCTTTTAATTAATTGTTAAGGCCACTTCGATGCCACTGAGCATAATTCAGACCTTTAGCAAATTGTGATTTCCACCCATTTCCTGGAAACCAGAGTTAGAACGGTAACGGCTTTGGGCAGCTGAGTTACTCAATTGGTCCTTCCCCTCCCCATGAGGATTCAGGATAGCTCTTAATAAAAATAATAGTAATAATGATAATGTTAATAATAATAATAATTTGTTAAACACTTACTATGTGCAGAGCACTGTTCTAAGCGCTGGGGTAGATACAGGGTAATCAGGTTGTCACACGTGGGGCTCACAGTCTTCATCCCCATTTTGCAGATAAGGTAACTGAGGCACAGAGAAGTGAAGTGACTTGTCCACAGTTACACAGCTGAAAAGTGACAGAGTCGGGATTTGAACCCATGACTTTTGACTCACAAGCCCATGCTCTTTCCACTGAGCCACGCTGCTTCTCTACTTATAATGCTTCTTACTAATAATTCTACTTAATAATGGTACTTGTTAAGTGCTTACTATATGTCAAGCACTGTACTGAAAGCTTGGGTCACCAGGTTGGACACACAGGGTTCACAGTCTTAATCCCCATTATTCAGATAAAGCAAGTGGGGCACAGAGCAGTTAAGTGACTTGCCCAACATCACACAGAAGACATGTGGCAGATCAGGATTAGAGCCCAGGTCCTTCCGACTCCCCAGAAATCTACCCAATGGTTTGGGCTTTTTGCATTTTCCTGTGCGGTAGAGATGTCACTTCTTTGCCCTCTCCCTCACTTCCCAACAATCTGACCTCCAAATAATGGCAGGTGGAATGCCGTCTTTCACATCCTTGTCCCTGAAGACTCCACCTAATGGACTGACATCATGGAATCTGCCCAGTCTGCTGGATAGCGGTCATCCACAACTGAATCTCACAATCAAATCGCCTTTAGTAACTGGTCCAGAGAGTCTAACATCGCCACTGTCAGCTGATAGTCAATTAGACCTGTCATAGACATTCTAAATGTTATCCTGCCCCATTACAAAGTAGCGATTTTAAATGATCCGTCTCTGCCTTCTGCCTTAAAATCTTCCCTGACGTGCCTTCTTAACTAGAGAAAAATTCACCGTTTTTGAGACCCACCAGTTCGAGCCCTAAAAGAAAGATATAGAAACACTTAAAAGCAATTGGACATTAATCTATGTTAAATTGTGATGGAATTCTTTTGGAATTGAAAATTACAGTCATATTAATAGCTATTCCGTTTTTCATGAACATTAAATGCCAAAAGATTTTTTTTTTAAAGAACGATTAGCTGCCTTTTGTAGACTGTCGCTTTCTACCTACCTCCGAGATCAGACGTGACTAAGAATTCTAGGTGGTTTGCTCTGATGAATAGATTCAGAAAGTACTAATTATCTGACTAACATACTACAATCATGCTTAATTTGTAAAACTTCCTTTAATGCAATTGGAGTGAGCTTTGTAGAGCAAATCTGGAGGGTAATAATAGAATTTGTTGCCTTTGTTCACAGGATGAATCATAAAATAAAAGTGAAGTCCTCAGTCGCTGGAACCGAAGAAAGATTCTTCGGTCCAGTAGGATGGAAAAAACGCTCAAAAGGAAACCAGTGGTGTATGGTGGTGATATTTAAAGTGATAGTCAAAGTCAACGATTCAAAATGATGAGGCGATTTGGGGGGAACTGGCAAAGATGGGTCTTGGTTATTTCCCCTGGGTACAATCCCAATCTCGTTTAACTCCCTAATTTGAGGGAAAAAAAATCCAAGTTAATATCTGTAGACTGTAAACTCCTTTGTGGGTAGGGTTCACATGTAACAACTCTGTTGTCCTGCTCTTCCCCAAGCCGTTGTTAGTGCAATACTCTTCGCCTGGTAAGTGCTCAATTGATCGATACATCATTTTTATCGAGTGCTTACTTGATGCAGAGCACTGTACTAAATTCTTGGGAGGGAACATTATAACAGAGTTGGTAGACATGTTTCCCTGCCCACAGGGAGCTTACAGTCTGGGGTGAAGACAGACATTAATATAAATAACGACATTTTGGATATGTACATAAGTGTAGTAAAGCACTGATTGATCTATTATAGGCACTCTCCTAATTACTTAGTACAGTGCTCTTCCCACAGTAAGCACTCAATAAATATCATTAATGGTTTGATTGATTGATTGACTGATATCAGTGTTGATTGAGTAGTAGCTTTCTGCTGAATTGGGAGCTCAGGGTGATTCCTCAGTAATAATAACGATGGTATTTGTTAAGCGCTTGCTATGTGCTTGCAAAGCACTGTTCTCAGTAGAGTACAAGCACTCAGAACAGTGCACTGCACAGGTCAAGGACTCGGTAAACACCACTGATTGATATGCAACAGAAATAAAGGAGGACTTGGGGAGCTAACGAGAAGTAGTGTGCCTAGTGGAAAAAATATGGGCTCAGGAGTCAGGATATGGGTTCTTATCCTAGCTCCACCACTTGTCTGTTGTGTGACCTTGGACCAGTCCCTTAACTTCTCAGTGCCTCATTTACCTCATCTGTAAAATGGGGAATAATAATAACGATAATAGTATTTCTTAGGCACTTCATATTTGCCAGACACTGTACTAAGCACTGGGGGATACAAGCAAACTGTACTGGACACAGTCCTTGTCCCTCATTGGGCTCACAGTCTTAATCCCCAGCCCGAGTTTGGGAATCGGAGGACATAGGTTCTAATCCCAGCTCCACCATGTGTCTGCTGTGTGACCTTGGGCAAGTCACTTCACTTCTCTGTGCCTCAGTGACCTCATCTATAAAACGGGGATTAAGACTGTGAGCCCCATGTGGGACAACCTGATTACCTTCTATCTACCCTGCAATAAGAACAGTGCTTGGCACACAGTAAGTGCTTAACAAACACCATCATTATTATTATTATTATTACAGAGGAGGTAAATGTGAGCCCCATGTGGGACAGGGACTATGTCCAGCCTGATTAGTTTGTATTTACCCCGGCACTTAGAACAGGGCTTGTTATTTGGTAAACCCTTAACAGCTACCATAATCATTATATCATTAAATGTGGGGAGACAATACACTCTGATGAGATACCTGCGGAGTCAGATAACAGTATTTGGATAGGCAGATTTTTACTGCTCTGAAATCTAAATCCTTTCCTTCTTCCTCAGGATTAAACAGGGCAGAATCACCTAAGGTCTCAGAGGAGTCCTTTGGATTTTTTTAGTTTCTGGATGTTTTTGCAGATCCAGATGGAAAATCATTCTTCAGGTGGCAAGAAAGTGTAGCTAATGTTGTGCTATTAAAACATTGTGTCTACCAAGACTCACATGAATCTGCTCAGGGGAGGGGACTCAAATGCTAGTGGTTTATATAGGTTCATTCGCCTTCTCTCGTCCTTTGCCAGTCATGTTTTCTTTGATGTCAGAAGAGTTCAACCAAGGCAGATAGGGCTGCAACACATTTTTTTTTAGTGGTATTTGTTAAGAAGCAGCATGGCTAAGTGGAAAGAGCAAGGGCTTGGGAGTCAGAGGTCATGGGTTTGAATCCCGGCTCTGCCACCTGTCAGCTGTGTGACTGTGGGCAAGTCACTTAACTTCTCTGGGCCTCAGTTACCTCATCTGTAAAATGGGGAATAAGACTGTGAGCCTCACGTGGGGCAATCTGATGACCCTGTACCTCTCCCAGTGCTTAGAACAGTGCTCTGCACATAGTAAGAGCTTAACAAATACCAACATTATTATTACGTGCCAGGCACTGTACTAGACATGGGAGTAGATACAAGCCAGTGAGGTATACACAGTCCAAGTCCTCTCACGAGGCTCACAGTCTTGCTCCCCGTTTTACAGATGAAGGAACTGAGGCACAAAGGAATGAAGTGACTTGGCCAAGGACTCACAGCAAACAAGTAGGAGAGCTGGGATTAGGACCCAGGTCCTTCTGACTTTCAGGCCGGTGCTCTATCCACTAGGCCACTATCCGCTGCTTCATTGTAAAACTCATTGCAAAGCACATCATGAAAGGCCGGGTGACGTTTCAACCATGATAGCCAACTATGGGCAAAAGAAGGAGTAGAACTCAGGTCTTCTGATTCCAAAGCAATGTGCTTTCCATTGGGCTAGTAGCAGATCCATGAAACTCACTCTTTCGCTTGCTCTCTCTCTCTCTCACACACCCCCCTACACTGTCTCGCAAACCCAGGAGAGCTATTGGTATCTTGAAAGCCTTACATGGTATGAGTCTTCTTTTAGTCCCTATGAATATTTATTCCTACCAAATCAAGGTACACTGAGTGTCTCCTGGAACCACCGTGAAATAAGGAACACTCCGGATTTGAAAGGCAACATCATCTTAGCTAGCCTTGAATAATAATAATAATGTTGGTATTTGTTAAGCACTTACTATGTGCAGAGCACTGTTCTAAGCACTGGGGGAGGTACAGGGTCATCAGATTGCCCCACGTGAGGCTCACAGTCTTATTCCCCATTTTACAGATGAGGTAACTGAGGCCCAGAGAAGTTAAGAGACATGCCCACAGTCACACAGCTGACAAGTGGCAGAGACAAAAGAAGTAGGGAAGGAGGGAGAGACCGAAAAGAGGGTAAGCGATCGGCAAAGCTACTGAACTCTGTGACCACAACCATGGACATTTGGGATCAGAAAAATTTAACAGGAGATCAATTCTAGCAGCTGGAGACAGAAGATGGAAATATTCAAGCTGAGTTGCAGAAGAAGGCTGAAGTAGATTGAGGAAAACCTTTGAACACATATTTCAATAGAACAAAATATGCAGCTGGACACGTCATAGGTCCTCCAAGAAGCATTTTAAAGAATGATGAATAGTCTGTCGGGATAAATGAATGGAGTTCTATAAATGAACTTAAATGATTAACATATAGATAGTGCAGTAAAGATGACATATGTGATGAGTTGAAAATAAGATACAACTAAAAATATTAATGTTTAAGCCCCGGAATAATGATTTGTGTAAACAGGAAGATCTAATCGGTTGCCAAGGTGCTATTTTTCCCTCTGGAGTTTATCGTCCTCTGAAAAAATAAACTCAACTTCAGAGATATTCCAGTTTGGCTAAGCAATTTCTTTGGGAGACTTTTAATCAAAATATCTTATATTTCTATATGATTTCATTTAAAAAACAAATCTTTGCTGAAGGTTACTGACAGCCCATTTTCTTTAGCACTCTTCACAAAGAGAATTTGCCATGCATAAAAGTGATTTTTGTGTAAATTGCAGGAGAAAATGGGTATTCATCCAAGTGGATTTACTTGTTGCTTGAAACATTTTTCTCATTTGTGAAATGGCAAAGATTATGGGGGAAGGTGGGAGAGGAGAATGGGATTTTTAAGACCTTGGACGAATAGCGAAGCGAATCTAAGAGAGAATCAGAGGCAGGAGCGCATCTAATTCAGAAGATTTTTGCATGTCTTAAAAAGTCAGATCACCAAATAAGATCGACCAGGCCCGTTAATAACATTTGGAAGATAATCACGGGAGCATTAACAAAGGAGAGAGTGGTGCATTCTTTGGAGATAATGATTCAGTTCCACGAGGAAGAAGACATCCTGTTCAGATGTCCTCGCTGCCCATTTTTCCACACTTTTCAGCCTCATTCTTCCCAGGTGGAAACTATCCCCTGGAGACAGGGGGAGGCACTGTTGGAATATAACTGGAATCTCTGAGTCGGCTGAAATGTGAGAAAAGATGAGAGGCTGTCGGGAATCTTTTATAGTTTAATGTTCCTCCCTCTCCTCCCTTCTCATCTCCTTCATTTTTGCTCTCTGTTCCAAGGCCTCCTTTTTCCCACCTCCTGCAGACCTGCTATACTGGCTGTCCTCATTGTGCATCAAGTATTTCCTGTTCCCTTTTACACTCTGGTCCCACTTCCTGCTGCTGCTGTCTCTGTGCTCAGCCTTTGTTCCTCATTCCCTCCCACTTTCTCTGCTGCTCACAGGAGGGATTCAGAGGCTAAGTCTAGATTAGAAATATGTAGAGATGCCAAACCACACTTGTCCTAAATATGCTGGCGACTTAATGATCTGCAAGAGTTAATGAAGCTGGGAAAGTTTCCACATAAAAGGAGGACTTTTGACGTCATAAGAGTTGGACTCTGCTGGAAGTATCCATCAAAATCCTTTCCTTAGGATTCCTAGGATATTCTTTGAAATTTCTCGCTCTGGGCCAGGTTAATGAAGGGGTTCATGAGGTTGACGTTCTGGGCCCTTAGATAAAGGGGTCCCCCAGGGACAAGCCACACTGTGGCCCTCAAGCATCCTGCGACATTACTTCTCCTCCCAATCATACCCCTCTCCTCTCCGATACCCTGGCTGGAGACGGGAATCAGTCAGTCAGTCAGTCGCATTTATTGAGCACTTACAGTGTGCAGAGCACTGTACTAAGTGCTTGGGAGAGTACAATAGGACAATAAACAGACACATTCCCTGCCCACAGTGAGCTTACAGTCTAGAAGAGTGCATGGGAGCTACGGACCCTAGCATACAGAAGATACACAGGAGCCACTTGTCTGTTTTGTGACCTTGTACAAGTCACTTAACTTCCCTCTACCTCAGTTACCTGAGATTGAGACTGTTAACTTCATGTGGGACAGAAACTGTACCCAACGCACTTTGTATCCACCCCAGTGCTTGGCACATAGTAAGCGCTTAACAAGTGCTACGATAATAGTTATTGTTCTCTCAGGTTTCCTCTCCCTCATTCCCCCTACCCTTATATCCCTTGCCTACTAGCAAATCCCCTTTTTATTTCTGAATTAGATTTGCTCCTGCCTCTGATTCTCTCTTAGATTCTCTTTGCTATTCTGTCCAAGATCTTAAAAATCCCATTCTCCTCTCCCACCTTCCCCCATAATCTTTGGCATTTCACAATTGAGAATAATGTTTCAAGCAACAAACATGTGATTAACCCAGTAATTACCAACAGCAAACAGATCCATCCTTAGCGTCAACTAGCCTGCGAGTCCCAGGTGCATCAGGACCTGTGTCTGATCTGATTGAACTGTATCTATCCCATTGCTTAGAACAGTGTTTGGTAGATAGTAAGTGTTTAACAACTACTGTAAAAAACAACTAGTTCACGCTACTAGCTGAGGGATTAGAATCACACATTCACAGGGCTCTTGGGCTGGGAGAGTGGAAAGGGAGCCAGTGTGGGGCTGGGAGAGGGTCCTCACAGGACATGTGTCATGGAGCTCTGTGTGTACACACACAAGCACAGACACACACACCCACACTGGGACTTCAGGCCAGCTGGCAAAAGTGTGTGCGTGTGTGTGTGTATTTGTTGGATGAGGGATGAATTAAAAAGGCTCATCAAATTCTCATTTTGCAGATGAGTGCATTGAGGCACAGAGAACCGAAGTGATTTGCCCAAGGTCCCGCAGCAGATAAAATGGTGGAGTCAGGATTAGAACCTTTGTCATCTGATTCTCAGGCCCATGCTCCTTCCACTAGATCATTCCGTTTCTCTGTGTGCTCGTCGTCTACTTATCAGTCGGATTGTCTCAATCTATTTCCTCTTTCTCATGAAATCAACTCTGAAACAGGGAAATTGGTCTAATGTTGATTAGAAGAAACAGTTATATCGTCAGACAAGATGAAATGAAATGGACAGTTCATTGATTGGAAATTGCAGCAGGAGGTCCTGAAGGACTCCCTTAATTTTAGCTTAATGGAAATAACAAAAAGAAAGACTGTTCTTATATAGTCATCCTCAATGTTCCATAGGTCCTTTTTCCCAAGGAGACTAATTTTCTTGGCCCAGTTAACTCAGTCATTCTCCTCTC
Organism: Ornithorhynchus anatinus; assembly: GCF_004115215.2. NCBI lineage: Eukaryota > Metazoa > Chordata > Mammalia > Monotremata > Ornithorhynchidae > Ornithorhynchus > Ornithorhynchus anatinus. The sequence goes on along the minus strand of NC_041744.1, from coordinate 34,303,629 downwards.
ACTCATGCCAGTTAAGCTGAGAGAAGCAAGATTAGAAGGGAGCAGACCAAAAACAAATTGTCAATAGACATCTCCCAAGATTCTTCTCCTAACCAAATAGTTGTCATGGTAATTAAAGGGCATTTGCTCTCTGAATTGCCCACCCTCTTGCCTCTGCTAAAATGAGGGGTTCCATTATAGATAAGCCCTTACAGGACTTGGTACTAGGGATGAGACTGATTTTACACTGGGGAATTTGGAAGGGCGGTTACAGTGCACATTTTTACTAAAAATAGTGGTTCTGGGAGTCAGAGGACCTGGATTCTAATTCTGACTCCACACTTGTCTGCTCTGTGACCTTGGACAAGCCAGTTAACTTCTCTGTGCCTCAGTTAAATGGGAATTAAATATCAGTTCTCCTACAGACTTAGACCGTGAGCTCCGTGAGGGATAATGATTATGACCGGCCTGATTATCTAACATCAACTCCAGCAAACAGCAGTTGGCACAAAGTAAGCACTTAACAAATATCATATGTGCTATTACTATGGCAGTCCATCCCTTCTCTCATCATTATTATACCTCAATATCATTGGCTAAACCCTCGTGGGCAGGAATGTGTTTGTTAATATTGTTATACTGTGCTTTCCCAAGCGTTTAGTACAGTGCTATGCACACAGTAAGTGCTCAGTGGATAAGATTGAGTGACTGAAATTTGGTCATTCCTAGGGGTTTGTTATGATGTCACTGTTCAGGAAAACATTTAGATGTCTGTATAACTTCTTCTGCTTCTCCCTGTCCCCCACCAAATGTAGATTTTGGCATGAAACTAAAAACATCAAATAAGTACTTTTTATTCCTTATTATTACAAACTGAGGCACAATAAACAGGTGTTTATTCTCAGAATTATCACATTTCAACTGCTGTAGATTTATAGGTATTTGCTCCAATAATGGTACACTTTTTTAATAATCATTCAGTTCAAATCATTGAGTCCACAATGAGCTTACAGTCTAAAGGGAGCTTACAGTCTAAAGGGAGCTGATACTGAAAGTAGGTGGGTTCGAACTCCTTTTACAGTAATGATAGTATATTTTATTGCCTATTCTGGCTCACAATAATAATATTATGACTTTGGGACTCCCTTGGCAATCTACGAGGACAAAGAAAATGAAATGAACTCAGATTTTCTGCAAATTGTAGTTTCCATACTTAGAAAAAGTGTGCAATGAGGGCCTGGATCGCTCTAGGGCTTTGCAATGGGATATATAATCTATTTCTTGAATTCCGCTTCAAATATGGCCCAAGACAGTTGTAGGATTGAAAGTACTTACACACTGATGGCTTATCTCTAAAGACAAGCTTCATCAGACTATGTAACTCTTGCCATTTCCAGTAAACCCTTTGATTTCTTGAGCAATTTCGGTGAATGAGGTGACATTTGCGAGATGATGCTGGGTAGCTTGCAAGTATTAGGTCAAGATATCAAGGAAAGGAAGACAGTTCTTTAAAGGTCTTTTAAAAACAGTCAATTGAAATGGAAAGGGTTGGTGCAAAATGGTGATTAGTCGCTAAACTTCAGTCATCTCAGAAACAACAGATGTTGTAAATTGGTGACATCATAAAGTTTGGTAGCAAAACTCTGGATATTTCACTGCTAGATTTCTTAACCTGCCCGCTAATAACTAAATGCAGACATTTCCCATTCCTGCCCTCTGATTCGTTGGCAACAGGACCATTTCTTTGGGCTAAGCAGAGGTGACACCCTTTGACATAGCTCTCCTGGCTCTCTAGACCAGTAAAATATATGAGACAGGGCTCTTTCCACGCTATTGCAGTTCCTTAAAATGGCTCTTCAGGTTATTTTTGTCTTTTATATTGTTATATTGTTATATTGTACTCTCCCAAGTGCTTAGTACAGTGTTCTGCCAACGGTATGCGCTCAAAATACAATCGACTGACTGTCAGTGAACTTGGTAAATGCAAACTTGAACAAATCCTGAACTCTGGGATAGCGACTTTCTGGGGTTCATTTGAAAAATAGTTCACATTTTTCTATCAGTGCTTCTCTTCCTTCTGCAAGGTAATGTTGAGTGATTTCGCAATGCATTTTCTACTCCTCTCTGTGCAGCCGTAATGAGTGCAATTTAAGATCTGTAACTTCTCGAGTGTTTTTCGATGAATAAAAAGAAATTCAAAGGGGAAAAAAAACCCACGAATATGTATGACCAGCCCCAAGGAAGAACTGACAAAGTGTCAGCTTCTCTCATTTGGAAATTAGTATAAATTCAACTCTAGGAGAAAAAAAAAAAAGGAGATTTCTTTTTTGGTTGTCATTTAATAAAGTTTCTTAATTCCACAAGGCAAGGAGTACTAGATTAACATTTAGTTTGGCAGTAAGGGAAGATGCAATACAGTGGAGGAGAACATAAAATACGGTCTCAATGTACAGTTTTATATCTTTTGCCCTAAAAGTCTATGAGATAAGTGTCACTGGTAATTGTGCACTTAATCCTCTGATGCCAGGAGCTGGGATTTCCAAACGTGACACACTGTGTAAGCAGTAACAGATTAGCAGTGGAAATGACTGAAAATACCCATTTCTACCGGATAGGAGTGGGAAGAAATCCACTGTCTGTGGTTAATGTGATATGATAATTTCCTATAAAAATTCATTTGGTTGTACACCACCTGTATTTGTGAACTATAAAAGGCATCTTTATGCTAGGAGGGTAGTCATAAAGAAATGATAATAACAATGTCAAGATGTGCTAGCATAAAGGATGGGAGGGCAGTTGATATGTATGAGTGAGTGTAAGACACCTGTTCTTAGAAAACTTTGTTTGAAACGTTAGTCGATGGAGCTAACATTTCTGCTTCCACTCAGCATACGATAGCCAACTCACAAGATCTGTAATCCGTTGAAGTTTCTCTCTCCTCCTCTAGACTGTAAGGTCCTTAGGGTAGGGAACGTATATATTTATTCTAAATAAATATATATTCTAAATATATATATTTATTCTATATATTTATTCTAGAGAAGCAGCGTGGCTCAGTAGAAAGAGCCCGGGCTTGGGAGTCAGAGGTCATGGGTTCGAATTCCGACTCTGCCGCTTGTCAGCTGTGTGACTGTGGGTAAGTCACTTCACTTCTCTGTGCCTCAGTCACCTCATCTGTAAAATGGGGATTAACTGTGAGCCTCACGTGGGACAACCTGATTATCCCGTATCTACCCCAGCGCTTAGAACAGTGCTCTGCACATATTTAAGCGCTTAACAAATACCAACATTATTATTAGATGCTCAGTAAATGCTATTGATTGACTGAATGATTGACCGTATTCATCTGTGGTCAAGATAGGACAATAGCTACGCTCCCATTTTTTACAACCCAGTAGAATCTTCTGGGTCTCCTCTCTTGCATACCAATCAGTCAATCATATTTACTGAGCACTTACTGTGTGCTGAACACTGTACTAAGCACTTTTTTATGGTATTTGTTGAGCACTTACTATGTGCCAGGCCCTGTTCTAAGTGCTGAGGTAAATACAAGGTAATCAGGTCAAACGCACACCCTGGGGCTCTTAGACTCAATCCCCATTTTACAGATGAGGTAACTGAGATACAGAAAAGTTAAATGACTTGGCCAAGGTCACACGGCAGACAAGTAGTGGAATGGGGACTAGAACCCAGATCTTTCTGACTCCCAGGCCTATGCTCTGTCCAATAGGCCACACTGCTTCTCAGCATGTGAGAGTACAATATAAGAGAGTTGGTAGATATATAGCCTGTGCACACTCACAGTTGAGGTGGGGAGATGGACATTAATATAAATAAATTACAGATATGTATATAAGTGAGGGTGGGGTGAATAGAGGTAGCAAATCCAAGTGGAAGGGTAAAACAGAAGGGACTGGGTAAAGCGAAAATGAGGGCTTAGGTCGGAAAGGCCTGTTGGAGGAGATGGACCTCCAGGAAGGCTCTGAAGGTGGGAAAAGTGATTGTCAGATATGAGAAGCAGCGTGGCTTAGCAGCAAGTCCCCAGGCTTGGGAGGCAGAGGTCGTGGATTCTAATCCCGCTCTGCCACTTATCAGCTGTGTGACTTTGGGTAAGTCAATTCACTTCTCTGGGCCTCAGTTCCCTCATCTGTAAAATGGGGATTAAGCCCGTGACCCCCACGTGTGACCACCTTCTTACCTTGTATCTACCCCAGCACTTAGAACAGAGCTTGGCAGGTAGTAAGGGCTTAACAAATACCATTATTATTCAAAGTTTAGAACAGTGCCAGTGCTTAGAACACTGCTCAGTGCTTAGAACAGTGCTAGGCACATAGTAAGTGCTTAACAAATACCATCATTATTATATGAAGAGAGAAGGTGTTTCAGACTAGAGGCAAGGACATGGAGAAGAGACCGGAAACAGACCAGTTAACCCATCTGTGCATCCCAGCAGATCTTCCCAAATGTCATATTGCCACCCCACATGAAGTCTGTCAATGTAATAACAATAATAATTGCATTGTTTGTTAAGCACTTACTATGTGCCAGGCACTATACTAAGCACTGGAGTGAATACAAGGAAATCAGATTGGACATAGTCCCTGTCCCACATGGGGCTCACGGTCTTAATCCCCATTTAACAGATGAGGGAACTGAGGCATTGATAAGTGAAGTGACTTGCCTAAGGTCACATAGCAGACAAATAATAGAGACAGAATTAGAACCCAGGTCCCTCTGACTCCCAGGCAGGATTGTTTAGGGAGAGATTCCACTGGGATGAAAGGTACTCTCCACTCCCTATGTTTCCCTTTTTCTTCTTTCACGACCCTGTATTAAGTAATAACAATACTCTGAGTTGGTAGAGCACTTTTCCAAATCACTTCTGTAAATCCTATTGATTATTCCATCAAAAATATCAATAGTATTGATTGAACACATTTTGTATGCAGAATATTAGCAGTTGTGCCCCTACCACTGCATGCTCTAGACTGTAACTGTATCTGTAATTGTGTCCCTCTAGGGTGTCAGCGTCTTGTGGGCAGGGAACACGTCTTCCAACTCTGTTGCATTTTCCTCTCCAGAACACTTAGTTTAGTTCTCTGCACACTGTAAGTGCTCAGGAAATACCATTGTTTGATTAAGAGGCCGAGGCCCCACCCTCAAGGAGTTTACAGCCTAATAAGGGGTCTGGAAGACACAAGTCAATTTCTTATTTTATTTTAGCACACAGGCACAGAGAGGTGTGCCCCAGGTTATATAATCTAACTGTGGCTAGAACCATGATCCTCTTTCTCCCTCAGATCATTCCACTAGATCTTGCTGAAGATGTTTGTGGAAATTAGGCGTGAAAGAAACCTTTTTTGTGGATATTGTTAGCATCGTGGTTGATGTATTCTCCTGCCCTTCATTTCCTTGAAAAGAACAGTTTTAATAATAATAATGATGATGTTGATGATAATAGTAATTGTGGTATTTGTTAAGCACTTACTATGTGCCACGCACTGTACTAAAGGCTCTGGTGGATACAAGCAAATTGGATCGAACACTGTCCCTGTCCCACATGGAACTCGTAGTCTTAATCCCCATTTTACAGATGAGGTAACCGAGGCACAGAGAAGTTAAGTGATTTGCACAGGGTCACCCCAAAGACAAGTGGCAGAGTCAGGATTAGAACCCAAAGCCTTTGACTCCGAAGGTCCATGCTCTATCCACTAGACCATGCTGCTTCTCTAGAGTTGGATAGAGATGGTGATGCTGTCTACAGTTATGGGAAAATCAGGAGGAGGACAGGGTATTGGTGGGAAGATAAGGAGTTCTGTTTCAGATATGTTAAATTTGAGGTGTCCCGGGAAATCCAAATAGAGATTTCTTATAGGTAGAAGGAAGGGTGAGACTACAGATATGGAGAGGCATTAGAGCTGGAGATGCAGATTAGTAAGCACTTAAATACAATAATAATGCATATAATTAATAATTATGATAATAATTATAACAATAAAAGCACCACTTACAGAAAACTCCCCAGGGTTTGGTTCAGAAGATCTAGAAATTGGACACATGTAGTCTTTGGATATGGAATTTTCTTCCCCTTTTCTGTGGTAATTGTCTAACATCATCCAATAGGACACGCTATAGATACCTGACTATGGGCAAGTCACTTCTTTGTGCCTTGGTTCCCTCATCTGTAAAATGGGGATTAAGACTGTGAGCCTCGTGTGGGACAACCTGATTAACCTATATCTATCCCAGCACTTAGAACAGTGTTCTGAACATAGTAAGCGCTTAACAAATACCAACATTATTATTATTATTATTATACCTCTTGTTCTAGTTGGTTTTCTGTTAATCGTTTGTCTGTGCACCTTTGTCTCAGAACCTTAAGTACTCCCTTCATCTCCTATTCCCCACTACTCAGATAGTACTGGGTTTTGATATTTTTGTAATACATTGTACCTCTGAGAAATCACAATGGGTCCCTGTATAAAATGCAAAAAAAAATCAATGAATAAAATAAATAAATGCAAAGCAGAATAGCACAGCGAGAACTGAAGAAAATAATTTTGCTTTATGCTCTTCCCTAAAACTGAACAAAGTGCTTCCAAAAAAAAAAAAATCCAACCTTTTTTAATGGACTCTTTACGTAAATGGGCATCCGACTCTAGGGATGTGTTACCAAAAGAAGAGCGGAACTAAAGGCTCTTTACTTGATGACAACTTTATTTAAAAAGGAATAAAAGACTGCCTTTCAACCCTGGCCATTTTTCTTGAATGTGCTATTATAAAAAATAAGTGAGCTTTGTTTCTCAGGCTGTTAAGCCAGTGGACATCAATGTAGAATTTCTGAACTCATTTTCAGATCTGTGCTGAGAAAGTATGGCTGATGGGTAGAAATCACTGAGTTTTTAATGTCATGTTTCTACTAGTGGGTCTATCTGGGATAAAGTCTCCTGAATGTGTTATTAGTTCTTTTGAATTAGCATCTAAAGCCAAGCCAACTGCTGTAGAAATAGAAAGCTCTCTCTTACCTTTCTCTTTGTCTTCATTTTCTTTGTCATCATCCTCAGCCTCACCCTCCTCTTCCTTATCATCCTCCTCATGAAAAGTGTTTATTGAGAGCCTATTCTGGAAAGATAATTTACCAGGAAATGAATGAAACATGATCTCAGCTCTCAAAGAGTTCCCAATCAAGCAGAAGACAAGCACACAGAAGAATTCAACAGTTTAAATATCAAGATTGAACTCTCTAGGATTAAAATAAGAATGAAAAATAAGTGCTTCTGGAGTCTTTCTCGCCATGACTTGGAACATTCTCCCAACCCCACGGATCCCCAATCTTGTTAAACATTTATATGTAGTTTTTAATCATTATTCGTACAGCGTTTATGAAATTCTAAGTGGTTCGCTTGAAGCAAGTGTCTCCGTAGCTCTGAAGCTTGTCCGTAAACGTAGAAGACACCCAGAGTAATATCAGGCAGCATGAAGTCAGATCAGCATAGAAAATTAAAAAGCAATGCCCAAAATAGCTGCTTGCATAGGACAATGGATCTGAGTAGAATTCATGCTCCTTTAGTTCAGGGTTGAAATCTGCTAACTCTATTATATTGTTTTCTCCCTAATCACTTAGTATAGTGTTTTATAACTATACTAAGCACTCAATAAATACCACCGATTGCTGATTGACTGACTGGGAAACTACAGTAGGATAGAGCTGAAAGGCATAATCCCTGCCCTCAAAGGATCTTACAGTCTAGCATGAGACATATCACTTTTAAAATAAGTATATGTCCTGCATTAAAATGGGATGTTGCTGTTTGATTCCAAAATTGTTTAAAATATTCATTAATTAATTCATTCAGGCATATTTATTGAGCACTTAAGGTGTGCAAATTACTGTACTAAGCACTTGGAAGAGTACAACAACATACACATTCCCTGCCCACAACAAGCTCACAATATTTATAAATTTATATAGGGGTGGGTGGTGATATATTTATGCCTCTGTGTGTGTATGTTTATGTAGAGAGAGAAAAAGAGAGTGTGTTCAAGAAATGGAGATTCCAGGAAAATACACATTTGCTGATCTTAAATAAAAGGGTTGATTGAAAGGAAGGCAATGAGTGTTCAAACCTAGAAGATAAGGCTCAAAAACCCCCCAAAAGGGTTATCCTCTAGATACTATTGATCTCAAGAGTTGTGTTGGCTTGAAGAATGGGGCTTTGTGTTTTCTGTGAAATGCATGTGGGAGAAATGCAGATTGGAAGCAGAATTTCCAAATGCCTGAGTCAAGATTCACTTAAATTTGGCTGACCCCCTCATTTGGGGCACTATTAGCTCCAGCTGAGAGGAAGACTTCCTGACCACACGGAACGGCACATCCCGACTGTGAGGCAAGGGCAGTCCTGCAAAGGCACCTGCTACAGCGAGCAGAAGCTCAGTGAACTGGAGGCTTTGCCTATGACAATTCAGCAACAAGGCCACGGTTGGGCAGCTGTTATCTGTGTGGCACTTTCTCTCCTTTGGCTTCTCATCCTTTACTTCTTCCCCTTTTGCTCAAGATGGAAAATGTCAAAGTCCTGGGGCTTTTAAGTCTTCGGAGTGCAATCTTCTCCTCATGTTAGCAGAAGTTGAAGACCTTTCTAAAATTCGAAGAACACATTGGGTGCCCTGAAGATTTTCACATCATCATTGATATGGATTTGTCTAAAGGAGCAGCAGGGAATGTGGGGAACATGAGATAGGTAAAGGAATGTGGAAGGTTGTAGAGTTTCTGAAAATGGAGGATCCGGCAGGAGGAATTGCTAGGCATTTCTAGAAGGTAGTTATGGAGGGCAGTGGATTGGCAAAATTACTGTGACTTTTTCTCCCCCTCCCACCCAAAAGAAGAAACGGGAGTACCTGACAGTTCAGAAATATGTCAACTGTGTCCTGAAGCTGCAAGAGCAACAAATGGAACAGGGTATGGAAATAATGTTTTCAAAGATGGTCTGCCCCACTCTAAATAAAATACATCCACCAGTAGAATACGACAGGTTTGCATAACTTCTAACAGAAACTATACAGTCTTGCTTCAAGACAGCTAACTGCTAAATGCTTGGAGAATGAAGACAACCACGAGAAACTCTACAGCCTGTTGGACAAGGATCACAATTATCATCATCATTATTATTATATTTGTTAAGCACTTATTGTGTGTCAAGCACTGTCCTGAACAGTGGGGTGGGAAACAAATTAATCAGGTTGGTCACAGTCCCTGGCCACCATGGAGTTCACAGACTAAGTAGGACAGAGAACAGGAATGAAATCTCCATTTTAAAGTTGAGGAAACTGAGGCACATAAAAGTTAGTTGACTTGCCCAAGGTCACGCAACAGGCAAGTGGTGGAGCTGGGATTAGAAGCAGCGTGGGTCAGTGGAAAGAGCCCGGGCTTGGGAGTCAGAGGTCATGAGTTCGAATCCCGGCTCTACCACTTGTCAGCTGTGTGACTGTGGGCAAGTCACTTCACTTCTCTGTGCCTCAGTTACCTCATCTGTAAAATGGGGACTAACTGTGAGCCTCACGTGGGACAACCTGATTACCCTGTATCTACCCCAGCACTTAGAACAGTGCTCGGCACATAGTAAGTGCTTAACAAATACCAACATTATTATTAGAATCCAGGTCCTCTGACTCCCAGGCCTGTTCTCCTTCCTCTCGAGGCCCCCTTAGATCGCCAATGCTTGCTTCAGTAATCGATTAATGGACCTTTCCTCTCAATGTTCTCTAGTAGGTGGCTTTCAGGAAATTGAGTGTGGACCAGTGAAGTCATCAAGATGGGTCTGATGTAAAGGATAAACAAGCACGCCTATACTGTGGCACACAAAGCAGTTGAAGAATATACATGACATGTAGGAGGATGCCAAAAACTTCTCATCCAAGGCACCGATTAGTACAGTGCCCTGCACACAATCAGTATATAATAAATACAATTTATTGATTGATTGATATCAAGTCTGCATGCTTGACAGAACACATTTTTGAAGTACTTACATAAGCACTTCCTCAACTATTGAACACTGAGAAAATGCAACAGGCCTTTCAAGATGCCCTTAGAATCACCACATTCTACCACACAAGGTTTCAATCATGATGAGAATGATGGAGTTCACTGGAAAGAGGGTTTCTTGCCTGAAGGTGAAGAGAAACAGTACAGAATTTTTGCTCTGAACAAATACCACCAAATCTAAGAAGTAAGGCCTTTGGAAAGCAAAATCAGAAAATGGAACTACGAAAGTTTTGTCTTTGTTCTTGGAAAAACAATCAGCCCCATGTTCACGAAGAACAAAACTCCCATCTTGTACTGACTTCTCAAATACATTCATGTTGAGAACATTAAGTGTTTTGTCATTTGAAAACTCATGAAGGCAAAATTACTAATTTCACCCTCCCACCCTCTGAAAAAAGGGAACATGTTTTATTTTTCATATACTTAACAATGTTTTTTTTTTCCCTTGTAAGGGTGATACTGAAATAGATTTTAGCTGAAAGACCCCCTACGGGATTCAGAAATGGCTGGTGGGAAATTCTAGCTATTAAAACTTCTATTTAGCACAGCGACATGACGCCAAAGCAGAAAAAATAAAGTATTTTTGGTCGAAGAGGGTAATTCAAAGTCATTTTTTATTTCAAAGTTTCTGCTGATATTCCAGACTGAAGAATAATGGAAACTTCTTTGTTTTAAACCTTTTTGAAGGATGGCGAAGGTTGGTGAAGGAAATGTAAAGGCAAAGTAGAAGAACCTAACTTGTCTCAAGACCTATCGTACTATGTAAGCGTTTAAGGGTGAACCTGCATTTGGGACCTACTCAAGAACAGAGTAAGCACTCAACAAATACCATTATTATTATTATCATAGTTCATATGTGTATGTACATTTCCCTCTTTCTTCCTCGCTTTCTACCTCCATTTTAATTTCTCTCTCTTTCCCCCACCCCTCTCTCAATATGGGTATTTATTTATTCACTTGGAGGAGATTTGTTAAAATAGACTTGATCACAGACTACTGTTTCCATAGGTATTTCCATGTCCACACACTATTTTAGGACCACTACATCAAAATTATCTGAAGGGTTACCAAGGAAACCAGAAATTATGGAGACTCAGAACAGTCTTCCTTGTCCAAGGGGAAGAAAAAGCAGCACTATTCATGCACCAGCCCTCGATTCTGGTGTTCCGATACAAGTCCTGCTTCTCACTCCTCTCTGGAGAGAAGTCTACGATAGCAATACCAACTCTCTTTCCTTTTCTTGCCCATGCTCTAGTCTTCACAGGCCTCTAAAAAAACGTTCAGGATTCCTGTGCGTTTTCTGTGAAATTTGGATTCATCAGATTCTCTCAGTCATTCAATCAATTTCAAACAATTATATTTATCATATGCTTACCATGTGCAGAATACCTAACTGAGCACTCGTGAGAGTACCCAATAACAAAGTTGTTAGACACGATCCTTGCCCACCAGGAGCATAGAGGGGGAGATAGACATTAATAGAAATAAATAAATTATGGATATGTACATAAGTGCTGTGGGGCTGAGGGAAGGGTGAATAAAGGGATGCTGAAGGGAGTGGGAGAAGAGGAAATGAGGCCTTAATCAGGAAAGGCCTCTTGGAGGAGATGTACCTTCAATAAGACTTTGAAGGAGGGGAGAGTAATTCTAAGAGTAATTCTAGCATTTCTCTGAAGAAGTAGCCCTCGACACAGTAGGGATGTCTAGTAAATTACTAAACTAGAATATTCTAGTGGAGTAGATTTTTTTTCTAAAGGATAAATTGATGCAGCTTAAAAAATATCAAACTAGGACTCCTGGGGATGATTATTATTTGAATTCTTTAATTTTTCATCAGATACATTAGCCCAAGGCTTTCAATTTCGAATATGCTGAAGAATTCATATTTGATGTGTACATGATGAAGGTGCATCATCGAGATGCGGCCTCTTCTTGGGTGGTGCCCAGCCTAGGAAAACACACAGCTCTCTGCTGAAGGAGGAACAATTTTGATTAAAAACCAGAGGGCAAAAGTTATTATCATCAAAAAAAGTCCTAGCTTTTCAATGTCCACTTGTACCTAAGACTCTTAACCTTTATATGAGCTCATATGATTGCCTCTGGACAACCAATTGCATATTGCTTTAATTTCTTTCTCTCCAGAGACACGGTGGAAAAAACTCTATGCATAGACACTAGTTTGGCCAGACTAGGATCGCCAACTATACATTTCTGAAGTGGAGATGGTGATTCTTAATTCCAGATATGTTATTCAGCCAATGTCCGTGGAAAGACCACTATGGGTTCTCATAGTATTTGAAAAAATAAATTTACCTCAGAAAAATGATGGGCTGTAAATCGGAACCTAAATCCATGACATTATCAAAATGGAATGTATGATACTTGTTCTGCTAAACTCTTCTTATCATGAAGAAAGCCAAGCCCCACTGTCTTGGACAGAGCTCTCAATAAGACATATAAAGTTACTTTTTTATGGTATTTGTTAAGCGCTTACTACGGGCCAAATACTATACTAAACACTAGAGGAGATACAGACTGAGTAGGTTGGACACAGTCCCTATCCCACATGGGGCTCATAGACTTAATCCCCACTTTACAGATGAGGTGACTGAGGCACAGAGCAATTAAGCGACTTGGCCAGGATCCCATTAGAGACAAGTGGAAGAGCCAGGATTAGAAACCCTATCCTTCTGACTTTCAGCCCCGTGTTCTATCCACTAAGCACACTGCTTCTCAGCGCTTAAAACGGTGCTTCACACGGTAAGCACTTACCAAATACCATAATAAGAGAAATCTTTAAAATAATTGTCCTGAAGTTGGGCTAGAATAAAATATTAGGTATTAAGCAATTTATGTCACTAATAGCAATGTTTAACTTCTCCCATCATCCTTGTTTACAGAATCCCCCATGTTTGACCGGGGCTATTTCACCTTTAGAGGGAAGGCCAAGTTGATTCTTTATCCAAGGTTGCATGGAGAATTGGAGGTTGAATAGGTCTCAGATTACTGTGTTTCTAATCCCAATCTACTGAGCCACACTATCACATGCCCAAGTAGTTGGAAATGCTGAAAGTGCATCAAAAGAAGGAATTTCTTTTTTACCTTGAAAAGCATCGCAATTGGCACCTGTCTTTTTTTAACACTGTGTTAAGTGCTTACTATATGCTAAGGACTGTGCTAAGTGCAGGAGTAGTTACAAACTATCCGGGTTGGGCACAGTCCCTCTCCCACATGGGGCTTACACTCTTAACCTCCATTTTACAGATGTGAAAACTAAGGCACAGAGAAGTGTGGTGACTTGTCTAGGGTCACACAGCAATAGATGGCAGAGCTGAGCCTAGAACCCAGGCCCTTCTGATTTGGAGGTTTGTGCTCTGTCCACTGAGCCACACTGCTTCTCATGTCTGGGGTAAAGTGAGGAAGTATGAGGAAGCCATAGCATAAGAAGAAAGGAACATGTCATATGCATGTGGAAATAATAATAATAATAACAACAATAATGTTGGTATTTGTTAAGCACTTACTATGTGCCAAGCACTGTTCTAAGCACTGTGGTAGATACAAGGTAATCAGGTTGTCCCATGTGGGGCTCACAGTCTTCATCCCCATTTTACAGCTGAGGTAATTGAGGCACAGAGAAATTAAGTGACTTGCCCAAGGTCACACAGCTGACAAATGGCCAATCCGGGATTAGAACACGACCTCTGACTCCCAAGCCCATGCTATTTCCACTATGCCGTGCCTTGGAAGAAATCAAATATATGGAGGAAGTTTCCTTGGAATTTTAAGAAGAGTTTCCATGACCGAAGAAAGCTTGGCCCCTTAAACGTTTACTGTTTTTCTGAGGGAGAAACCACAAATAACTAATGAGGTCCCATATTGATATTGATTTAGGTCTTGGCGATGTCCATTCCAAGTATCTTTTCCAAAGCGAGATGAATCTGGCAGCTAATTTCCTCCAATCTATATCCTGGCTTCTGTAAATGAAAGAAGCAGCCCATCCTATCCCGGCACGATTAGTAAGTCAGGCGCTGGGGATCGGTAACGTTTCCATGGGGCACGTCCAATTCGCTTTGTTCAAGTCAAAGCCGTCCATCTGTCAAGCTGTCAGTTCTCCATCACTCCATCTGCCCTCCCTCACTAAAAAGGGCATCGTTTGTGTAAGTTCCTACTGATTGGACAGGAAGAGGGCAAGCCAGAAAAGAAAGGAGGAAAAACCAATCAGTGAGGGGAGGATTCAGGCCAAGAGTCTGAAGCACTCATCGGCAGAGTCGTAATCTGATAAATCTTAACCTGGTGCTTTTCATGAAGCTAAATCCGAGAAAAAGATGAGTTACTTAGTCTGAAATTGGTTAGGTCGCTCCTCGCGAAGATCAAATCAGAGATGTTTGTTTCATGTATATCTCCAGAAAATCTGTTTTCTGTCATGCGTGAAAGAGCAAGTTTATCACAAGAATAAAGTCTCTGAATCACTTCTGGTAATGCCTTTAGGACCTTTAGATGAAAAATGTTTATCTCTTGGGGCACTCGGTGCATCCAGCTGATTGAAGAGCTGAGAGAATGACTGATAGTATAAATGGTGAGTTGATTTGCTTCACTTAGTAACAAACATAATTTCTACGCTGGTCCTCGGATCTAAAGATCGTAGAGACTTAGTTCTGCTTGGAGTTCACATTAGGTCCATATGGGGTAATAATAATGATGATGTTGGTATTTGTTAAGCTCTTACTGACCAGCAGCGATGAGCAGATCTGCTATATAGTGAGTGCATTTTCAAGTCACGTGGAAATTCTAAGGAGAACTTAGTTAACGATATGTCTTGTTATGCTTGACTATATTCTTGCCAACAGTGGAAAGCAGTAATATTTACTGAACGCTTACTGTGTGCAGAGCACTGTACTAAGCACTTGGGCGAGTACAATGCAATCGAACTGGTAGACACCTTCCCTGCCCATAGTGAGCTTTCAGTCTAGAAGTTTCAGTTTGGAGTTCTGTTTGTGCCAACTCACAGGCCTCGGGTGTACTTTAATATCATTAGAAGACCAATCATCCCTCTCTGCAGTTTCATGCCCTTCAGGCACAGTGCGTACAGATGATAATCAATTCTGTGCCCGAGCAATAGAAGTTCCCATCTTGCCTTTCGATAGCAGCCTCCCTCACTTTTTCAGCCCCGTCCCTTGGAGGTGGGCAGAGCCATGGGGAAAGAGAAGAGCCAGGAGAATTTGCCTAGATTTGTTTTTAGCTTCTGACCGGAATGGTGACAGATAGCAGATGCTAATTCCCAAGCCCCTACACTCTATTATGGGGAGGCTGCTGCTGTTTTTTAAATTTCCGATCCTTATGGGCTACCAGTTGGTTTAGTCTATTGGGGTTGAGTAATGTCTGGAACGTTTGAAAAGGGATCCCAAGCTCGTCAGTGTCTAGGAAAGGGAAAGTTAAATCCCCTGAGCTATCGTTCTGGAACTGTGAGTGGCAATAGAAATGCTCAGTCCTCTGGAGAGCTATTGGGAAGTGGACAGAGTCTAAGGATAGAATAAAGTGGAAGCACTTTAAAAGGGAAAGACCAGATGATACAGAGCCCATCTCCAAGAATCATGTAGGAGAGAACATTCTGGATGCAGTTTCTATTGAGTATCTGTCGTTTGGGATGGGAACAGATTTGAAATAGATTGTTTGCCCAACAGCCTGTAATGACTCCTTCTGTGTCATCTCTGCCTTTATCCTGAGCATGCACTGAGCCCATTTTTCCAAATACACGTTTTCTTCCCCATAAATCAAGCCAGCTCTTTGGGAGCATATTACAGCCTATCATGTAGAACCAGTACAGGGAAACAATATTTAAAGCGCACAGAGTGTAACTGATAAACTCTCATTGCCGCTGTAGATGTATAATTATTCAGTTGTGCTTGTTTTCTGAACCATGGTGCTTCTTATCACAGAACCAGGAAACTTTCAAACCTCTTATCTAAGGCGTCCTTGTTTGCCGTTTCAATTCATTTCCTGGCTCTGTGACAAGCTTCTGTTAACTTCAAAAGAAATGTGGGAGGTGATGTGCATTGCGTGTGTGTTTTGTTTCATTTGTTCATCGCTTATTTAATTCATGTACCTTTTCCCTCTTTATCCTGGGCTGCTAGAAGGTCCATCCTCTTGGTGTTATTTGGCTTACGGTATAAGCTCCTAGAGGATATGGATGGTGCCCTTTAGAACATCAGTCATGTATTCCACGCAGCCAGTCTTGAAGGCAGAAGGGGAAAGTCTTCCCTCCTTCTTGCAAGATATTTATCATGGTATTTCGGAAACACTTACTACGTGCCAACCACTGTGCTAAGCACTGGAGAAGACATAAGATAATCAGGTTGGACACTCTCTAGACTGTAAACTCACAAAGGGCAGGGAATGTGTCTACCGATTCTGTTGTATTATGTGTTCTCCATACAGTAAGCACTCAATAAATACCATGGATGATGGAGATGATGATAGATTCCCACATGGGGCTCATAGTCTAAGAACAAGAGAGAACAGGTACTGAATCCCCATTTTACAGATGAGGAAGTCTTTAAACATCTTTAAGCTTGTTGTGGGCAGGGGATGTCTGTTGTATTATTCTGCAGTACTCTCCCAAGCACTCAGTAAAGTGCCCTGCACACAATAGATGCTCATTAAATACAATTGATTGATTGAGGAAACTGAGGCACAGAGAAGATTGAAACAGATTGAAGGATACACGAGCTGGTTGAGAGCTGAGGTCTCTCAATCTCTAAGGGAAATCGGTGGGTCTAGATTGGAGACAATTTCCTTTCTCAGACACAGGAAGCAAATTCCAAATGACACCATTTTGGTACTCTCCCTAAGCTGATTGATTGCTGGTGATGATTCACCATGGATCACAAGCTTTCTGCTCTATTTCAGTACCCTGAGGCTCTAAGTTCCCTATCTGCTTCTCTGTGTCTTTGTTCCCTGAATCCCCCTGCATTGAACCCTCCAAACCTGTCTTGTCTCAGAGAGAAAACTGTGCAAACACATTGAATAAAGTGCCTGAACTGAAAAGGGTATTTGATAAATAGCTTCCAGACCTGCTTCTAAACATCCAGCTATTCTAAGTGTTACTGTAATATTTCATACCATGACGCAAAACCAAATAGCAGTAATATAGCACTGAAAAAAAACCCAGCCCTTGGAGGCCTTCAAATAATAATAATAATGTTGGTATTTGTTAAGCGCTTACTATGTGCAGAGCACTGTGCTAAGCGCTGGGGTAGATACAGGGTAATCAGGTTGTCCCAACTGAGGGTCACAGTTAATCCCCATTTTACAGATGAGGTAACTGAGACACAGAGAAGTGAATTGACTTGCCCACAGCCACACAGCTGACAAGTGGCAGAGCCGGGATAATAAATTGGGACGCGGGGCTTGGCCTTAGATGAAAACCAAGACTATAATAATAATGATAGTTGTATTTGTAAAGTGCTTATTACGTGTGAAGCACTGTTCTAAGTGCTGGGGTGGATGGATACAAGTTAATTAGGTTGGACATTGTTCCTGTCCCTCATCAGGCTCACAATCTAAGTAGGAAGGAGGATGAGTATTAATCTCCTTGTCACAATTGAGGAAACTGAAACACAGAAAAGTTAAGGGACTTGTCCAACGTCATACTGCAGGCAGGTGGCAGAGCTGAGATGAGAACCCAGGTCTTCTGGCTCTCAGGCCCAGGCTCTTTACACTAGGCCACACTATTTCAGTGTGCTAATCATTGTACTATGCACTGGGATGGTGAAGCAGCATGGCGTAGTGGAGAGAACACGGGCCTGGCAATGAGGCGGTCGTGGATTCTAATCGCGGCTCCGCCACTTGTCTGCTGTGTGACCTTGGGCAAGTCGCTTGACTTTTCTGTGCCCGAGTTTCCTCATCTGTAAACTGGGGATTGAGACTGTGAGCCCCACGTAGGACAGGGACTGGGTCCAACACAATTTTCTTGTATCCACCCCAGCGATTAGTACACTGCTTGACACACAGTAAGCGCTTAACAAATAGCAGAAATATCATATAAGGTAATCAGATAGAAAATCATCTCTGCCCAATGTGAGGTCACAGTCGAATGGGAAAGGAGAACAGGTGTTTTATCCCCATTTTTCCAGATGAGGAAACTGAAGCACAGAGAAGTCAAGTGACTCTCCAAAGTCACACAGCTGGTAAGAACTATAGAATTTCAAAGGACCAGAGAGGACACTCATTCATTCGTTTATTATTCATTCATTCCTATTTGAAATTCCCCTTGTTTTTAACACAAGGGAGACTTTCCAAAGAAGTTCGGGCAGGTCTAGCTTAGTCACAGTGATCTACACTACTACACAGATTTGCTTCTTTGCTCTGATTATTTAAACTGGTAAGAGGAATTAATGTATAAAAGAGAAACAGTGGCAATAATCTTGGCACGTTTTAATTATTCTCAAATCAAGCGCAATCTTGTTAGGAAACATACGGCACATAAATTAAAAATTCAAACATTTCAGTTAGTCATTTATTTTATTTGGACTAAATGTAGGGAGGAGCTGTCTTTTCTAAAGAAGAAAAACAGAAAGAAGGTTTTCAATTATCAAAATGATAGGCTTTCCTCCAAATTGCAGAGCCAACTGGGGGTCTGTATTGACTAAACACCATTATCGATTTCCAGCCCCATTTGGGCTTTCTACATGAATTTGGGCCAGTGGTTCACTTCAACAGTGATCAGATAATTTCAACTGTATCTTCATGGCTGTGGCCGGGTCATGAAAGCATAAGATCATAAGACTTGACATTATTGTATTAATCAATCATTAATAATAATAATGATGATGGTTTTTGTTAAGCATTTACTATGTACCGGGCACTATGCTGAGTGCTGGGGTAGATATAAGGAAATCAGGATGGACACAGTCCCTGTGCCATGTGGGGCTCACAGTCTCGACCCCCATTTTATAAGTGAGGTAATTGAGGAAAGGAGCAGTCAAGTGACCTGCACAAGGTCACACAGCAGGCAAGGGGCAGAGCCGGGTATTTAACGAGTGCTCACCGAATTCAGAGCTTCTTACTGAACAGTTGGGAAAGCACAGTGCAGAGAGTAGGTAGACGCAATCTCGGCCCACAGGGAGTTTACACTAGAGAACAGTAGCTGAGCCAATTCGATGTTCTACCTCTGACGGTTGCCCCCGGACATCTCCGGGAGCCCAGTGAGAAGTTGAGGATAGCCTCAAGTCACAGGCTTTAAAGACAGAGAGCAAGGTGGAGTTATTGATGGAGAAAGGGACAATAACAGCGTGGGACAATAACAGGACAATAACACTGAAGCAGCGTGGCTCAGTGGAAAGAGCCCAGGCTTGCGAGTCAGAGATGATGAGTACGAATCCCGGCTCTGCCACTTGTCAGCTCTGTGACTGTGGGCAAGTCACTTCACTTCTCTGTGCCTCAGTTACCTCATCTGTAAAATGGGGATTAACTGTGAGCCTCACGTGGGACAACCTGATTACCCTGTATCTACCCCAGCCCTTAGAATAGTGTTCTGCACATAGTAAGGGCTTAACAAATGCCAACATTATTATTATTATTATTATTATTATTATTATTATAACTGAGGAGAGTTGGTCTAAGGAGAAGGGTGAGGGTGAGTCTTTCTGTTTTAGTCATATTGAAGTTGACTAACTTTAGTCATAGAAATGGCAAAATCCCCAAAGCAAAAAAAGATGTGGGACTGTAGGTTGAGAAGCAGGTTGGCTCAGTGGAAAGAGCCCAGGCTTGGGAGTCAGAGGACGTGGGTTCTAATCCCGTCTCTGCTACTTGTCTGCTGTATGACCTTGGGCAAGCCGCTTAACTTCTCTAGACCTCAGTTACCTCATCTGTAAAATGGAGATTAAGACTGTGAGCCCCACATCAGGCAACCTAATTACTGTGTATCTCTCTTAGAACAGTGCTTAGCACATAGTAAGCGCTTAACAAAGACCATAATAGCAATAAAAAAAAATGAATGGACGAGACCTAGAAGTGGTCCCAGACCCTAAGGGGTAAACAACCTAAACTTAGTCTTTCCAAAGCACTTAGTAGGGTGAGTTTCACACAGAAGACACTTAATAAATGCCATTACTACAAAGTCAAGTTTGAATCCTGGTGTTGAGCTGTTGATTCTCCCCCTAGGCCTGTAGAGAAAGGGAGAATCTGGAAAGGGAACAAACAAGATGGCTCTCCTCCTGGAATCCAGGGGGAACCACATCAGAGAAGCAGGATCATCATTAAGGAAGAGCCTAAACGATCCCTTCTGTTACCCAAAACCTCTGTAGTTCTAGAGATCTAAGGTTAGGGAAATTTTATACCAATCCACTTTTCCATTTCCAAAAGTGAAGATATTATCCATCTTTCCAGGTGCATCAACATGTTTCAAACATGAACGGCTTCGCTCCATCGTGCAGAATGTCAAGGAATATGTTCACATTCGTGGCATTCTACTCAAAGAGATTGGTTTTGACCCCCTAAAATCGATTTATGGGTACCCCTTGTTTCTTTTTGAATGTTTGTTGTTTTACCAAACTTAGAATCACGGATCTTTAGATGAACAAGATGAAAAAAATAGATAATAGTTTGGGCATGCTGAAAAGATATTCATTTGGGGAATTAATTGCCGATGTTGAAAACATAATTACTGACTGATTAAAAAAACATTTTTTTCTCTTATGGACATTTATTTTTAATTCATTAATTTCAATGCTCATTATCCCCTGATTACACTCTCTTTCTGGAGGAAATAAGATTTGAAGTGCCTTGCATTTTGTTCATTGTTTTCTATACAGTAATTGTGGATTTGACATGTGCTTGAATCCGTTGTACTTTTGATCTCTCGAGTTTCTATTTTGAGATGATTGTGTTGGGAAGAAGAAACTTAAGAGCACAGTTGCGAATCAGTCACCAAATGAAGTGAACTTATTTAAAGTGGCACGAGTAACACAACTCCCGTTGAAGAAGCAGAATCTTTTATTGGTGGATCCTGAGGAAAAATGTAAGGGCCGTTAGCCCCTCTTCTCTATCAGATAGAGGTTGGCTGGAGAATTTGTACAAATCATCCAGAAAGATAGTTGTAGAGTGTAACATTTTGTTTGGGAAATGTGCAGGAGGAGGAGGTATTGGAGAATGAGGAGAGACAGGTGGGCCTCAAGGCAAGCCCTGAAGAATCAATCGAATCAATGAATCGATCCTATTTATTAAATGTCCTGCCACATACCTGCTGTGTGCCCCTGGGCAAGTCTCTTAACTTCTCTGTGCTTCACTTCCCTCATCTGCAAAGTGGGGTTTCAATACCTGTTCTTCCTCCTACTCAGACTTTGAGACCCATGTGGAGCCTGATTATCTTGTATCTACCCCAGTGCTTGACACATAGTAAGCACTTATCAAACATCACTATTATTACTATTATTATGACTATCTTTCCTTTCCTTCTCCTCAGTGCATGAAAAGACACACTGGACTTCTGGAACTCCTGATTGCGGTAAAGCATGGTTTGGTGGAAAGAGCACAAGCCTGGTAGTCAGAGGACCTGTGTTCTAATCCTAGCTCCACCATATGCCCGCTGTGTGACCTTGGGCAATCACTTAACTTCTCTGTGCCTCAGGCACCTCATCTGTAAAATGGGGATTCTCAGTCCTGTCCTCCTTCCTATGTAGATTGGAAGCCCTGAGAGAGAAAGACTGTCTGACCTGATAATCTTGTACCTTCCCCAGGGCTTAGTACAGTGCTTGACACATAGTAAGCACTTAACAAATGCCACAATTATTATTATTATTAGCAGTAATAGGTACCACTATTACTGCTAATAAAATTAACACTAATAATAAAAACTCACTGTGACTCCTTTCTTTCTCAGCTACATCTTAATAAAGCCCTCCTTGAAATTTTCATCATAAGAGGACAAGGAGGTAGTAATAATAATTATGGAATTTATTAAGTGCTTACTATGTGTCAAGCACTATTCTAAGTGCTGGGGTAGATAGAATAATAATGGTATTTGTTAAGCACTTACTAAGTGCCAAACACTGTTCTAAGAGCTGGGGTGGACACAAAGTAGTCAGGTTGTCCCATATGGGGCTCACAGTCTTAATCCTCATTTTGCAGATGAGGTAACAGGTTCCAAGAAGTTAAGTGGTTTGCCCAAGGTCACACAGCAGACAAGTGGTGGAGCCAGGATTAGAACCCACGTCCCCTGACTCCCAAGCCCATGCTTTTCTCACTAAGCCAGACTTCTTCTTTGGGCAAGTCACTTAACTTCTCGGTGCCTCAGTTACCTCATCTGTAAAATGGGGATTAAGACTGTGAGCCCCACGTGGGACAACCTGATTCCCCTGTGTCTACCCCAGCACTTAGAACAGTGCTTGGCACATAGTAAGCGCTTAACAAATACCAGCATTATTATTATTATTCTCACAAAGCCATGCTGCTTCTCACTAAGCCACACTGCTTATCGGGCTAATCAGGTTGGACACCGTCACTGTCCCACACAGGGCTTACAGTCTTAACCCCCATTTTACAGATGAGGAAACTGAGGCCCAGAGAAGTGAAGTGATTTGCCTGAGGTCACACAGAAGACAAGTGGCAGTCCGAGGATTAGAACCCAGGTCCTTCTGACTCCCCGACCCACGCTCTATCCCTTAGGCCATGCTGCTTCTTTCTGTTGCTGCAACTACAGAGAGGAGGTTAGGTGCAGAAAGATAAATAATGAAGGCTTTTCTTCATAACAGATGGCTCTTTTTCTCCAGGAAACCAAGCATCAGATCCAGAGAGGATTCATTTTCTCTGAGCCCGAGGAAGACAGAGAGACGTTCAACAGTAGGTTCAGATTCACGTACCAAGAGTTTGTTTCTCATTTGGTTCTTAGATGCAGGATGTTTTTTGGAAGAAAGGGTCTGCATCCACGTACCTGGGAAATGAACCTTAATATGGGAAGAAAAGTGGGCATTTTTCAGAGGAAAATGCAATGTTGGCATTTTGAGATGCTACAGCAAAGCTGCGGATTTGGAGTGCTCCTCTTTAATATTCACTGCCCAATCAGAGCGACTCTTTGGTCTAAATAATTTTAATGAAGCAATTCTACCTTCTGTAGGAGTCATTACCGAGGAGATAATTGACCGAGTCAGTAATGAGGCATTCTGAGGCTGCTAAACAAACAGCAAGGTTAATTATCTGGCAGTAACGCCTGTTAGGGAAGTACAGAGTTGCCCATCTAAGTTTCCTCCTCCCCTGAAGAACGCTCAGTGTATCCCAGAAATCCACACTAAAATAGTCTGTATCACTTGCGTAGCTGCTTACCTCCGAGTTTATACAAAGTAATCAGAAACTGTTAAACAGAATAATGGCCTCGTGTTTCTAATTAGCTCCTTTCTTCTAGGCAATGGATTTTCTATTTTCTTGGTTAAATTTTTTCCTCTGATTTTCCAGTTTGGAATGCATTCCATAATTCCATGGTCCAGGACCAAGAAGGCCTGAATTAAAGATGGATTCTGATTGCAGGCCCGGTCCAGATGCTTTATTATCCTGCCTGATACAGAATCCTGTTCATTCTCCCTCATCTTCTGTCTCCTTCCACCAGTAAACCTATCTGTATGGAGTTATTTTTTTTATAACTAGCCTCCTGATAACATATGTGTTTCAATCCGTTCATATCAGTTCACATTTTAAAATAAGTAATTGCATTTGTGATTTCTCATTTCCACCTAACTAAAATATTATCCTGTGAAATGCTTGCTGGAGTTCCCTTCTTTCTTTTTAATGGTAAGAATGAAATGTTAAAAATAATGCACCAGGCTGGATTTCCTCGATCTTTGACTTGGGAAAATGCCAAGAGATAGACTTTTATTTTCATCCTTTTGCTAAAACAGGCTCCCAGCACTAACACTTTAAGCAAACCAATGTTTCTCGGGGCTGTAAGGTTGTTCATGCTCAATTTATTATACATAAGCTTACATATTATTTTTGAACTAAAATCCAAACCCAGATTTAGCCTCAATCACAGAGAGGTGGTGATTCAATAGGGATCTTTTGAAACTGAAGTTTCTCAGAACGTCTTTGGGTTTGGAGACTGGGCAAGATTTATGTAGGCAGTGAGCTTCCAGAGACCAGATTTGCTTGGGCCTTTCAGGCTTAGGTTGGGAAAGTCCCCAGACCCTTCTCAACACTCTGAAAATAAAAAAGGCCCATTTCATCCAGTAGGTCTGGAACTTCTCCTTGCAGAAGAGACTGACTTGCAAACGGAGCCCATTGGTTTTGGTTGGAAAATCAGAGAAAATGTCATTTGGTCCACCTTCCTGTGAGTTTTCCAGAAATGTTCATTATAGCATTATAGGCCAGAGACCTCAAGAACAGTCCAGATAATTATTAATCAATAATAAGGAACTGAAAGAAGGGCTATTTGGCAATGCCAATCTTCTGGAGCAAAGAAAGAAGGAAGGAAAGAAGGAAGGAAGGAAAGAAGGAAAGAAGGAATGAAGGAAGAAGGAAATGGAGGGGAAAAAGTGGGTGGAAAGGAGGGAGAGTGGGTGGGGGAGGAATAAATAAAAGAATGAGGGAAAGATATGTGAAAAAATATACAAAGAAAGCACAGGAAACTATAAACTGACAATATTCTTGGACATTTTTAAAGTTTCAATAGTTTTTGGGTTACCATCTGAGTGAAGAGAGGAGTCAGCTTTTACTTTGTGTCTCAAACTGATCAAATATTTAGAGAACTTTCAAGATTCTCTGATATCCCTTCAATTTATCTTCTAAGATTTTTTTTAATTGATTTCGGCCATTCAAACCTCCAAGACCCAGAATTTCTACTCCTTGGTTGAGATTTATAAGTTGGAGTGCCAGAGTAGTGTCCATTTCATATGCTATCTCACAAAGATGCCCCCACCAATTATTTGCACCAAGATCAATCAGGTGGACAAACACCTGGGACAGAGAGGACTCGGATACTTTTCACAGACCCATCCTGGCTCCACCACTTGTCTGCTGTGTGATCTTGGGCAAGTCACTTGACTTCTCTGGACCTCAGTTTCCTCATCTGTAAAAACAGGTATTAATACTGTGAGTCCTTTTTGGGACAGGGACTCTGTCCGACCTGATCTCATATCTGCTCCAGCTCTAAGAACAGTGTCTGGTACATAATTAGAGTTTAATACCAAAATTGCTATTATCTGTAAAATGGGGAATGAGGCTGTGAGCCCCATGTGGAACATGGACTGTGACCAATCTGCTTTGCTTGTATCCACCCCAGCGCTTAGTACAGTGCCTGGCACATAGTAAGCATTTAACAAATGCCACAGCCAAATCTGATGAGTTCCTTTCCCCAACCCTGGAGGATTATAATTTAAGGGAAAAGAAGAACAGGTATTTAATCCCCATTTTACAGATAAGAAACCTGAAGCTCCGGAAAGTGAAGACTTGTCCAAGGTCACTCAATAAGCAAGGGGTAGAGAGAGGATTAGAACCCAGCCCTCTGACTCCCAGACCTGTGCTCTTTCTACTAAACTATGCTGCTTCACACTCCTCCAATTTCCAATATCCCCAGCAATCTGGTCTCCCCGCTATCAACTGAAAGCAATCCATGGCACTGTATATAACAGGACCAAAAACTCAAGAAAAAAAAAGCTGTACCATTCTGAGGTTCAAAGAGAGTAACAGACTCTCCCACCCTAAGGAACAGTCTTTTATGGGTTGTCATAGCTGCAGTCATGTTTAATAATGTTCGTACAATTATGCTCCTACTGTACAGTAATTGCAGTGTTTCATACTTTGCTGAACTGGATTGGTAATAATTTCTCCATGTGGACTTCTGCAGTTACAAATGTATTTGGCTTAACTAGCAGTTTAAATTTTAATAAATGTTAAGAATCGGTGCCCAATTTACATAAAATGTAAATTACCTACGGGCTCGGCTAAATTTCTGCCGGATCTATATTAGGCCATATAGTGTCGGCTAGAAAGAGGAAAGTGGCTTTCATTAAGCCACTTAATAGACATAGGAGACAACAATTCTCCCCACAGGGAACTTGTAAACTGGAATACCAGATCCCTGCCTTCAAGCACTTTACCGTTTGGTGAGGAAAGCAGATATTAAAGTCAGTCAGCTAATCAATCATACTCATTTAGCATTTGAGTGCTCACTGTGTTCAGAGCACTAGGGAGAGTAAAATATAATAGTCTAATGGACACCTTCCCTGCCCACCATGAGATTATAGTCTATAGGGGGAGAGAACATTAATAAAAATAAATGGATATGCACATGAGTGCTTTGGTGCTGGGAAGAGGGATGAATAAAAGAAGCAAATCAGGTGATGCAGAAGGGAGAGGAAAAATGGTGATTGACACATAGTAACCACTTAAACAAAAAGGAAAAAAAATGTAAAAACTAAAGGAATCCCTGGGACCACAAGTAAAGCCATCAATAAATGATCTTTCCTCTGGTAGAACTTCAACTTTATCCAAATTAGCCTTGAAATGACTTGAAGACAGTGAAGCTCAGGTTGAAATGGACATTCAGACCAAGCCGGGAATCTACTAGCTGGGTCTTAGGGGAAAAAGGAAAATTCCATCTCTGAATCACCTGCAGAAAAAGGTATTTGGCCTACTGCCATGTATGATGAATACTCTGTTTCTCTATAGATGAAACATAGCTGCATTTTGCCCTCTCTTCGAAGGTCTGGTTGGTGAAGCATGTAAAAGGCACAGAAGAAAGGCAGCCACTGGGAAGGCCTGGAAATACCAAAGTTTCACTCAGCAGGATCGGTTGAAATGTTGCCTGGAGGAGAGAAGTCAATGGGCTAGGCTGAAACTTTTCAAAGAATCGAAGGTTTCAAGGGAGAAGCTGGAAATGCGCAGTATAGAGCCAAATTTTACCCGTACACAGTGAGGGATGGTTTCTGGAAGGGAATCAACAACACTTGCTGTTTAAAATGTCAGTCAGTGTCAGCTACTTTTTGTTTTGTTGTGAGATTGAGAGAGACAAGGAATTAACAACTGCTGTCCATTCTGAATGCCAGTCGATGAGCGTGAACTTCAAGCGTAATCAAAACATCAAGATGGAGAGTAGGGTTCAGGGTTAAAATTTGATGTATTAAGCCAGTATAACTCCTGTAGTTTTGTGCAACATTAGTTGAATGGTATCTGAATGCTTCTGTCACAAGATAGTTGCAAACGGCAAAATTACTAGGCTGCCGACAGAGAGGTTGAAGAAAAAATATACCTTAGAACATTTTAAAAAATGAGTTTGAAAGACTTAGCCTTTCAACGTTGTATGTAATTTATTTCGATGCGCTGGAATTTGGGATGCTAGCTTAACACTCGAGATTCATATCTCACATTAGGTTGATTAAATAGGCTCACTTGCCGGGTGATTCATTTTGTCTTTTGCTTTCTTCATTTGGATCTTAGACCAGGAATAAAAAACCTGAGCCAAAAAAGTGATGTTTTTATTTTTGCCAGCTTGAGGATTGTTCTTAAAACCAACCTCGTCCAGGGAGGGCGTGGTGATTTGTACCGGTAGTGGAGGTGATAGGAGAAATAGCAGCTCTTGAAAAAGTGAGAGAAATAGAAGACAAAAGAACAGAAACGGAATGGGGAGGGGGCACAGTGGGAAAGTAAGGCAGAAAAGTGTGCTCTAAGTAGGGGAAAGCAAGGCAGAAGATCAATCGTTCTATCAGTCGATGTTTACTGTGTGCTGAGCATTGTACTACGGACAGGGAATGGAGTGTAAAGAGAGTGCTGGAACGTCAGTGTCTTAGGTTTTTTTACCAGGGTTTATTCTGGTAGTATCATAAAGCCAGAATCAATATAAAAAGCTGAAGTAGGGTGTTAATTTAGGTCAGTATCTTAGGTTACTTACCAGGGTTTCTTCTGGTATCATCACAAAGCCAGAACCAATGTTAAAAAGCTGAAGTAGGGTGTTAATTTAGAAATGTTGGAAATACGCTTGATCATGACTTGAATGGTGTAGTTTAAAGTCCTGAAGGTCAGACCAATGTTTCATCCACTCCAGTGATCCATTGCCATCAGGCCACAGTATGCAGTGCAGTGGTTACGGATGTCCCGCTAACATTCCTAACTTTCCCTAACGGTGAATTTAGCCAGCCTCCTCTTGAATTGACTGATTTTCCACTGAAGAGCAAAGCTGGTCAATGAGAATATGACCCCCAAGCGTCGAATTCCTTAGTCCCTTACCGGTACCCTGGCTACTCCACTTTCAGTTAACTAATAGTTGGACAGAGATGGGTCCACATATTTTCATATCCCATGATCAAGTATCTGCACATTCCTTGCAAAGGGTCACAGTCAGGTCAGCTAGTATGACCTCTGGGAGAACTTCTATCCAATGGTCCAGAGAAGAGGGAAAGATTGTCTGTCCCTTCAACAGTGTGTTAAAAAAAAACTATTTCTGGTAATGATGACATAATATATTCTTGCAGCAGCCCTGTTGGCTTTTCTTTGTTGAGGAATCCTGGCTTTGCCACTTTGCTTGAAGAAGCAGCGTGGCTCAGTGGAAAGAGCCTGGGCTTTGGAGTCAGAGGTCATGGGTTCGAATCCCAGCTCTGCCACTTGTCAGCTGTGTGACTGTGGGCAAGTGACTTCACTTCTCTGTGCCTCAGTTACCTCATCTGTAAAATGGGGATTAACTGTGAGCCTCATGTGGAACAACCTGATGACCCTGTATCTCCCCCAGCACTTAGAACAGTGCTCGGCACATAGTAAGCGCTTAACAAATACCAACATTATTATTATTGTATCTACCCCAGAAGTTAGTATAGTGGCTGGCATACAGTAAGCACTTAAAAAAAACCATATTTAACTTCCCTGATACCATCATTCTTTTCTTATTTACTACTGTGGGGCTACTGCTATATGCCCTGGTCCCATAATTCTATCTTTCGTGTCTCCATCTTTACAGTGTGAGTATCCCAAGCTCCAGTGTCAGCTACCCTGACACCATCCTGTCCTAATGCCTCAGTAGTGAACCTTCTGTCTTTCAACTGAGGACATTGTTTGCATCGATCTCGTTTTGGAGGCCTCAGAATATTCCAGGAAATATCTTATTCATGTACTAGTTACATTGTTCCTTTGAGCCCACAGTCTAAGTCACGCACAGTCAACATACCATTTTATAAACCACCCAAGCCCTTGGCTTCTTGTCTTTACTCGTCTCCTGTTTTTCGGTCATTTCACCACTAAGAAATAGCTGTGGAAGAGGAAAGAGATAAAGACTACTCAGATTCACTCACTTGAAGATGGCTGATTTATTGTGTTCGGATAATCACACTGGCAATGTCCGAGCCATAACAAAGGTCGATTAAAGAGAAAAAAGTCTCAAATGCTATATTTTAAAATGGTGCAGATATTCAGAGCCTGGTGTTCTATAAAAAATGAATTTGCAGCTAGTGGTTCCGTTGTAAAGTCTGTCCTTCTACCTTCAAAATAAGGTTTTTTGCTCCATGGAGACTCTATATTCAAAATAGCAGAAGTTAAGGGAATTTCACCATTTTTCATAGTGCTGTTCGCCACTTCCTGCACCTTATAATATCAATTGTGGTATCTGTTGAGCACTTGCTATATGCTAAAGAACTGGGATGGATAGAACGTAAGCAGATCACACCCAGTCCCTGTCCCACACAGGGCTAACAGCTTAAGAGGGAGGGCAAAGAAGTATTGAATCTCCATTTTACAGATGAAGAAACTGAGACCCAGAGAAGTTAAGTGCTATGCCCAGGATCATACAGCAGGCTGATGTCAGAGCAAGGATTAGAACCCTTGTCCTCTGACTTCCAGGCCCATCATCTTTCTGTTAGGCCATGCTGCTTTTTTTTTTATATTTGTTAAACACTTACTATGTGCCAAGCACCGTACTAAGCGCTGGATAGATACGTGATAATCAGATTGGACACGGTCCATGTCCCATATGGATACAAAGTCTTAATCCCCATTTTACAGATGAAGTAAGTGAGGTACAGAGAAGTTAAGTGACTTGCCCAAGGTCACACAGCAGACAAGTGGCAGAGCCATAATTAGAACCCAGGGCGTTCTGACTCCCAGGCCTGCGGTCTATCCATTAGATCACACTGCTTCTCACTTCCCACTTCATTTCTACCGAATAATTTCCCAGTTTCTTCAGCTTTCCCGACATCACAATCCATGGATTGACATTCCCGACCCGAAGTCACTTTCGACATTCCTTACTTCTCTTCATTTGAAAGGATTTAATTACATCTCATTTCTTTTTCTCTAATTAACTCACATGCTACTCTTGTTTGGATCCACTAGCAAATTAAAAATCACTCGAACATGCTGTGGATTCCTTCCTCTCGATCATTACAAGAAAAGTACTCAAGACTGACTGTGAAAAGTTCCCCCAAAGTAGAAACGATGCCATTTCCCTTAAGCCAGCTCTTTGCTTATAATATTTCAGCCCCTTTCCAAACTGTCAACTTGTTCATACTGAAACCAATTTGAGCTCATTTTGCTTGTAAAATTTCATGACACCAAATCAAATGCTTTTCTAAAACCCAAATATTAAGCAACGCCTGAATTCTCGTCCTCCACTAATTTTGTGATTCTATCGAGAAAAACCTGTCAACTCTATGTGATGTGTTTTGTTCTTAGTACATTTGTACTTTGTTAATGCTCGTGACTCTGTCCTCAATGACAGGCACATCAATAAACTTGGAAAACATAATCTAGACCAAGCAGCTTCCAGCTGGATTCACCCGGATCCCAGGCATCCTAAAGAAATCGGCTACTAGTGTATCTTTGTGAAATTCAGGGATGTAAGCGATACCATACTGGAAGATGGTTCTTGGCCCTGTGTTATTTAGCATCTCCATCAATTCCCAGATGATTAAATTAAAGACATTCTAATCGAGTAGGCAGATTATCCCAAGATGAAGCGGGGAGAAAGAGGGGAGAATCAGATTTCAAAAGGACCCTAAGAAACTGGAGGTCTGCCCCAAATTCACAGAGCAAAGTTCATTAAGGGAAATGCAGAATCAAATAGAGGGGAAGTGTCGTAGTAATAGTATTAAATCAGTGGTATTTAGAACGGGGGGTTGAATTTTCCACAAACCTAAGGAAGACTCTTAAGAAAAACTCACATTAGAAGACTGAATCTGTGTCCAGTGTCCTGTGCATGTGCACCGCAGTTTTGGGAGTTTTTTTCTGACACCACATGGCATCAACTCCAGAAAGACTCCAGTGTTGTTGGAAGACCATTCCCTATTCCTGCTGCTGTTTTCTGTAAAGGGCACAAAATCATGCACAGTAGATCTGACTGCATAATCAATCAATGGTATTTACTGAGTGCTTACTATGTGCACAACATGGAACTAAGATCTTGGGAGAGCACAACAGAATTAGCAGATATGTTCCCTGACCACAACAAGCTTACAGTCTAGAGCCTACAGTCTGAACAGCACAACTTTTCTTTCCCCTGGGGGATTTTTCTTCTCCGTATTCCAAAAATGATCTAGGTTTTCATTGGGTTGTCAGCCTGTTTTCACTCATGCCTTGCTGAGGATCATCATTCTTCTCACTCTAATATAAAAAAAATTAGATTAAGTTTTGGATTGATGTTGAACTTCAGTGTCCTGACTGAAGTAAGATGGCTTGAGGAATGCTATTTTTGTTGCCTCACTTGCCAGCACCAGAGGGGAATAGCATGAACGTACAAACACTCGCCTTACTCATGTCACTTGTGTTTTTGTAAAAATAAAGGTTAACTAAGTAGAATTTAAGTGGAATTGTTGTGGGTTAAACTTGATTTTTATTCAGTTAAAAGCAAAACCTTTATTCTCCAAGCTTCATCCCCTAACTGTGTATATGCCATGCCTGCAAAAGCTATGAACTAATGACGAGGAAACTTCCTGCTTAGGTTCAGAGCCCTGGCCACAATTCTTTTTGAGTGCAGTGAGGGTAACCCTGTGGACTCCATTGCTGAAGGGGGATGTATGCTCAGAGGGCATTCAGCTACAAGCTATTGAGATGATGAAAAGGTTGGAGTGAAAGACCTAAGGAATTGGGATTATTCCATCTGGAGAATAGAAGGCCGAGGGGTGATTTATTAATGGATTTTCAAGCCCATGACAAGTTCTCAAGCTGCTCCTCACAATGTCGACTGAGACTGTAACAAAAGGTAGCTGACATAAACCGAAGTTGAGAGGAGACAGGATTTTTTGGTGGCAATGGGGATAAGGCATTCATTCCCCAATTAAGCCCTCATTTTCCCTATTTGCCTTCCTTCCTATTTGCCCTCCTTTCTGGGTTGCTTAGCACTTGATATTCACCCTCTCTCGGTCCCACAGTACTTCCGACGACGACGATGGTAATGATGATGGCATTTGTTAAGCACTTACTCTGTGCCAAGCACTGGGGTAGATACAAGATAATCAGGTTGGACTCAGTCTCTAGCCCAGATTGGCTCACAGTCTACATAGGAAGCAGGGCAGGTGTTGCTAGATAGCATCAATGTTTTCCTTTAGCCATTTTTGCTGTGATCAGAGTTTAGCAGTCAGACTTAAAATATGAGCTTTCCAATGTATTTTTCCTCTCGCTCTGCCATTTCCAGCATCTGCAATTTATTTTAATGTCTGTCTCCCCCTCTAGACTGTAAGCGCCCTGTGTGCAGGGATGTTGTCTACTATCCTGTTAAATTCTCCCAAAAGCTTAGAACAGTACTCCGCGTACAGTAAGTGTTCATTAAATTCCATTGATTGATGCATTCATTCCTTCACATCAAACTGTGTCTTTCTGGGGTGGATTTAGGGTGGTCCACCTTTATGAATGCCTAATGATCTTGCAAGGATTCATTCCAGCCCTAATGATTTAGTGATTTGACTCTTTCACTATGTTTTGATGGCACTCTCAGAATCCAGTCACTTCTTGAGCCACCCCAGTTTTAAAGATACAAAGTATCTTTGTGAAAGTTCTATATTAGTGGTGTCTGAACTCTGAAGCTCAGGCAGAGATTAGCAGTATCAAGCTGATCTTAGTCAAGTCACTTTAATCTGTGCTTGTGTTTACTCACCTGTAAAATGGGGATAATATTTGTGTTCATTGTGTTCCAGCTCTAGGAACAGTGTTTCTCACAGAGTTAATGCTTGATGAGTACCATCCTCATTATCATCAGCAGCAGCATCAATCATATTATGTCCCCTCCAATTTATAGCTGTTGAACATCTGTATCTGCACAGAAAAATTGAATCGGGACAAAAGAACCTCCTGGGATATTGTGATCATTTTTTGTTTTTACATATGTAGGTTCAGTAAATGTTGTTGCCGAAGCTTTAACCTCTTTAACCCAGCTGCATTTTGCGAGATTCTTTCTACTGAGTCTTCAGTACAACAATGTGCATTTTCATATTTTCCTTGAAACAACTGCTCTCTCTGCTTTCTCTTTCCTCACTGCAATCATTCCAGCTTTTATAATAGTCATTTTTACTAAGTCTTTTTACCAAGTCTTCAATACATCACTGTGCATTTTCTTATTTTCCTTGAAACAACTGCTCTCCCTGCTTTCTCCTTCCTCATTGCATTCATTCTAGTTTTTATAATAGTCATTGTGGTGTCCTTATTTATTGTTTTGCTTATTGGATTTATAGCAAATATAGCCTTGGTCATTGGGCTTCATGGATACTAAACAATTGAAAAATATGATAAACGTTTCAGAATCGTTTTGAAGGTGAGGTAAAGTGCCACGAACAACATCCTCAGTCATTCGATCAATCGATTACTCATATTTATTGGGCACTTACTGTGTGCAGAGCACTGTATTAAGAGCACAGGTGAGTACAACCTGAGTTGGTAGATATATTCTCTTGCTATA